>NC_141056.1:23222416-23774916 GCF_041138505.1 Cibotium barometz
GAGAGAGAGAGGCATTAACGTATATATATAAAGAGAGAGAGAGAGAGAGGCATTAACGTATATATATAAAGAGAGAGAGAGAGAGGAGAGAGGCATTAACGTATATATATAAAGAGAGAGAGAGAGAGGCATTAACGTATATATATAAAGATAGAGAGAAGAGGCATTAACGTATATATATAAAGAGAGAGAGAGAGAGAGAGGCATTAACGTCGGTAGAATGCAATACGATGGCATATACGACCAACGGTGGGACTTGAACTCGGGTATATCATATATATATAGAGAGAGAGAGAGAGGCATTAACGTATATATAAAAAGAGAGAGAGAGAGGCATTAACGTATATATATAAAGAGAGAGGCATTAACATATATATATATATATATATAGAGAGAGAGAGAGAGGCATTAACGTATATATATAAAGAGAGAGAGAGAGAGGCATTAACGTCGGTAGAATGCATATACGACCAACGGTGGGACTTGAACTCGGGTATATCATATAGAGAGAGAGAGCCCAACTTAGGAGAGGATCTCGTTTTGGCTCATCGTCAAGTGTGCACGCCCGGACATGGTGTAGACACAACGTTATATGAAGAATTGCTCAGAGTTCCTAGGCGAGGAGTGATGGCGGAAGATCTGGAGTCCAAGGCGAAGCACGTCAGGGATCTCCTGAGTAGCTTTTATGGAGAAGACGATGAGCACGCGCAAGCCACGCCCAGTCTCATCCGACGGGATACCCTGCAAGCCATCAACACCAAAGCTTTCGATGCCGAGCGCTATATGTCTTCCCTGGTCGGTCTCCTTTTTCCTTTAATCTTTACATTCTGTATAGAAACCTAACTTAAATTCTGGACACACATAGCTTCATTCGCACTCGCATTTTGAAACCCTTGCTGAAAATCTGCAGAAAAACTGTGCACTCACATCTCAAAACCCTATTTGTAAAGCTTTCATGGAATGCAGAATGTCAGTTTAAATCGTGTCTTTAAGGGACATTGATTTATTATTTATTTATTTACGGATCCTGATAGATTTCCTTTTGAAATTTCAAGAAAAACGTCCGGAATTCATTCATAAACACTCTCTAATGATCGCATTGTGTTTCCAAGGTTATTCCAATTTCAACTTGGCTACAATCTGAGATAAGGGATCAGTTTCGTAAACATGTAGTGTCTTACCAAGCACTGCTCATGGAAATTGCAAAAAGTTCAAGCAGAGCTGCCATGGAAATGCAGCTTGAATGATTCAAACTGGTCCATTTATGTACGTACGTATGTATGTGATGGTGGTGATGATGAAATCCAAAGAGCATGTGCATTCCACCTGCTCCAGACCAAATAGTGACTCAGCCCCCTAGTTTTGGAAGGGTGAGCTTCAAATACTATGAGGCCCAGGCTTTTAGACAAAAAAGGATTCATTTCTTTCATGAAAGATGGTACGGAAACAAGGAATCAATGTCTCTACATACACGAGAAGAGTCGTGAGTGCAAGATCAGGCATTTTCTCTAGCTTGGAATTGCATTTTGACATCTTACTTTTTATGTTGCTCTTATCCTCATTTTGGCTTGCCTTAGACTTGCTTGCAGAGTCAATAATAACATTGCACGACATGAATATGTTCAATGTTGAATTGGATGCAGATCTTGATTCCTATCATGCTAGCATTAAGCTACATTCATGAACTAAAGGTTATTACTTGTGCATGGCTGAGAACTGGTGTAAGAGACTCGTCCATCCATCACCAGGGATACGGAGACACCTCACTCGGTAAGATTAATCCCAACCATTGTGAGAGCTATCTCATCGGTGCCTCTTCTGGACGATCCGATTTATAAGCGATCTCCACAAGATTGGGAGTTCTATCCAATTAGAAGAAAACACTTGACTCATCAGGTCCACCCGACCACCCGCTTCCCAGTGACTATATCTACGAGGTTTATCTAAGTTACTAAGCACATTGTTTTCATTGATGCAAGTTACAACTTATAACATGATTTATTTATTTATTCTCGTACACAGGTTCCTTTATCCCTTAATGAATACATTATTTTCTAATCAAGTCATTCCACACATAGAAAGAAATTCATCGTAAGAACAACCATAATTTCAAACCCTCGGCGTCTTGATTTTTATCCATCTCCAATCTCTCAGCTCATCGAGTCATAAAACAGTCTAGAGCTTATAACCGTTGTCGTGAAAAATCACTCGCATAGTAGAACAAGAAGTGTCCCCTTCACCCTCTTCTTACTATGGAAAACCTTTCCATAGTGGTGGGTTACCCAACGAAGACAGTTGCCTTGATCTTTAAGTATTTTTAGAGTCGGTTGCCGCGGGCGGGGAGTATCTAGTTGCCCAGGCCGATCACTAAACATATTACATCGGAATGGTTGTCCCAAGAGAATACGTCTCTTGATTAATAAAGAAAACAATTTAAAAATAGATCTCCATACTCATCATAGTCTTTTATTTCCATTGTCATTTGTAGCAATCCATGTAACCAAAAATTACATACATAAGATTCTACATTTACCTCCCTAATATATGATTGGATGTATTAGATAATTTGCTTAACCACATTTGCAAATTTACTATTTAGGGTTAGGCACTTACATGGCAGGGAGTAGATTGACCAAAACTTACAGTCATCAGAGGATGATCATGGCCACTTTCTCTCTAAGGTTGATCGTAGTCAAATGTTCAAGGTGCTTGATCTCCATTACTAACCACTTTGGTCTCATTTTCAAAATGCTCGTAGCATTTATATCGTCATCTCATACCGTGTGTACCTAATTGAAATAGTGCACGTAGGCTACTATTGGAGCCGCCACCAAAAGATCACTACCATCCATTATCCATTGATTACTACCATCCATCACCCATCTGATACGGGAAGAAGCACGAGTCCCATTAAAGATCACTGCTCTAGTGGCCTATGAAGATAACCATTACATACAACGTTTCTCTCCTTCATCCCCTTCAACAGCATCTCCCACCTCCCGTCTCAATGCTTGGTCTCTTGTCTACATGCTTTCACTGCTATAATTAGAGAGCTCTCTTCCCCGTGACTTGACAGAGTAGAAGAAGAGAGAATACACAAGGGGTTTGCAGCTTAGGAATCCTTCATTGACTTTGGCATGGGCCTCTCCACCAACGGCCGCACCTCTCTCCCTTCAATGTGGTAACATGTATCACTTGTGAAATGATCAACTTTGCAAGGGAAGCAGCACCTTTGTCAACCTCCGTTGAATCAACAAAGAGGGGTGGCTGATTGGATGCACATAGAAGCGAGTGAGCAAGAGTGAGGGTGGTGAGGGAATGAGAGAAGGCGGTGGGGGAGAGGGAGTGAGAGGACTAGCGCCATTGACGTTGGTGGTGGCCGGATAGTTGGTGAGGATGGTGTTGAGGGCGTTGTCGGCATCGTTGTGCATCCTCCTGTCGGAATACGCAGCGGATATGAGACAAACTGTTGCGAGCACAACGTAGCAAGACACCAACATGAAGATGAGCAAACGCAGGAGAACTACCAGCCTAAAAACGTAGAGCTGTGTGGAGAAAAGAAAACGCAGAAGAGAGAGAGAGAGAAGCTGTAGGAACTCTGCTCTATATACAAGATCTGGTACAATACCCAATACTTGAGGTGTGGGGGGCAACCCCTCTTTATATATAGTCCAGGGCTGCTGGTCGGCCAGCCCCAAATAGTGTCATGTGCACAGTGTGTATCTACCGTGTGCTATACGCATGCAAGACTAGTTTCGAGGCTTGGGGAAGCTTGGAACTAGGCAGGCTGATTGACGAGCTGAGTTAGGGAAATACTAACGGGTGGGCACCCAAGTATGGACGGGCGAGCGGCCAAGTGTGGACGCCCGATGACCGGCCAAGAGCCTATAAAAGGGTGGCCAAGGTTAGTTATTGTTTTATAGAGAGTCTCGCGAGTTTGTGAGAGCTCTATGGTCTTGGAGCCTGGATCTAGTGTAGACGTGCACCTGCTTTGTGCAGCCGAGGCCGGCAGCAATCTCGAGGCCCGCGAGGGCAGCTTCGTGGCAGTATGGGACGTTGCGAGGAGGAGATTGGTCGGTACGTCAACCTAGTTAGCTCAGCTTGTGGCTCGGTGGGGACAGCCAAGACTGTGGGCTCGCCCACGGCTGTCATGGTTGGGAGGTGAGTCAGGCCTGCACCCCCTTTGTTGTTTGTTGTTCGTTTGTTTGCAGGATTCGAGTTTCGAACCAAGATCGATCACGAGGGGATCCGTGGGGATTTGACAGTGGTATTAGAGCATACCTCGTGAACGAGCAAGTCGGTAGGTAGAGAAGAAGAGGTCGAAGAACGGTATGTGTTAAAAAGCTTGCTGTTTTTTCTGTGCATACTGCAGATTTCAGGTTTAGTATGTGTTTTTTCTTCATCAAAGACACCCATGTTGATGGGAGATAGTAGTCTTAGAAGGGTTGATTGTTTTGCAAGAAGTAGGGTCTTTTTGCTTGGCAAAGAAGAGGTCTGAATCGTTGTACTGTAGAGAGAGAAAAAAGAAGAAAAAGCATAATGCTTTTCGTTGCTTTTTGGCGCATGAGAGAAAGAGCGAGAGAAAGTGTCGCTGCTGCTGTGTCTGCTGGCCAAGAATTGCTGTACTGGCCGTGTGTGTTGCGTGTGTCGTAGGCGTGGGGGCTGCTCACAGTTACAGGCGGCCAGGCCTGCTAGGCATGCGGCCAGGCTTGCGTAGCCAGCCCAAGCCGGCGCCCAGGCCACGCAAGACGAGCGCCCAGGCCACGTGGCCCTGTGACCAGGCGTAGGCGCAGCCTACGTGTGCGCACAAGCACTGGCTGGAACACAGGTGGGTACACATGTGTGGCGGCGCAAGCGTAAACCTGACGGCAGCTTCAATCGACGGCAGCCAGCACACCGTCGGATTATTCCAGGAGGGAAGCGAAAAAAAAAACACAAGGAAAGCATTCGATTTTTTTTTTTTAGTGCTTTCGTTTTTTTTTCTTTTTCTTTTTTGGGGAGTTTAATTTTTTTTTAATAAAGGTTTAAAAGTCCTCTCCTCTCTAAGGTTTCCAACGTATTTTATTTTTTTTAAGAAAAGAGAATATATATATCCATATATATATATTAATATATATATATATATATTAATATATATATATATATTTATTTATTCCAAAAAAAAACACAAAAGCTAAAGCAAAAGCTAAGCTTAGCTTTTGGAGATTTTTTGGCTTTTGGGAAACCTTTATAAACCCCTCAAGTGGGCTTCTTGCTACACATCTCTCAAGTTCTCAAGTTTTCAAGCTCTCAAGCTCTCAAGTTTCCGTGCACTTTTGTTGTGCAAAGATCGAATTTTCTCTCCACGTACCCTCTTCACGATGTCGACCCAAGAATCAGAGTTGGAGCCCCTCGTGGAACGCGAAGGCTTGCCGGCTACGGAAGGTACCGATGCCGATCTTTTTGACGATTTTGTGTCAAAATCAGATTTCCAAGAGTTCAAAGTAGCTCTCGAAGCTTCTTCGACGGAACGTCAGGCACAAATCGCAGCCGAGATGCAAGCTTTGCAAAACTCTTTGCTCTATTAACCACTACCCTCTCTACTTTCTCGGGTATGGATACCTTGGCTTTAGCTTTAGGCCCCAACATTACTCCGGAACCGTTCGGGGGTGAGCAAAAGCAACGCACCAAGGAGATCGTGGACACATGGCTACACAAGTGGCAAGTTCACTTTCAGTTTCATCCATATGATGATGGAAAGAAGATCCAGTTAGCAGCAGGTTTCCTGTCCGACAAAGCTTTGCTTTGGTGGAAGGAACTCAATCCTAAGCCAACGACTTGGGCACAATTTGAAGACGTTTTTAAGAAAGAATTCCTCAAGAAAGAGGATGATTACGATGTTGTTGCTCGGTTTTCAGCTTTGACCATGACCTCGCAGCACCTCACTTATGAGGTCTACCTCTAGAAGTTTCGTGACTTGCAGATGAAAGCTACAAAGATGGATCCCACTACTCTTTTGGGGTTTTTCGTAGCTGGTTTACCCGACTCGTACCGTTTACAGGTTAAAAATAACAAATGTAAAACTTTGGACGAGGCCATTCATTCAGCTCGTATCTATGATGATATGATGGTCTCTTCCAAGTCGAAACCCGTTACCGAGCAGGGGAACAAGCATAAAAGAAAGTTCTCTGCACCTATGGCTAACACGACAGAGGGAAAGTCTTCGGACCAACCTTCGAAGAATTCTAGTTCGACAACAGCGAAGAAGAAACGACTCCTTAGGGCTTTAAAGCTCAAGAAGGAAGGACGTTGTTTTATCTGCGACGAAAAAGGACACATGCGTAAGGAGTGCCCAAAGCAAAAGGGTACCAAGACGAACGCAGGACCCAAGCCAAAGGCAGCTAATCAGTTGTCTTTGACAGGTACGTCAATTACTGTACTTTCTCGCCCTAGTACTTGTTCTGATTGTCTGTTCAATTCTAAAGTATTTGGCATGCATGATCTTCTCCGAGTTTATGGAGAAGTGAATGGCCATAAGGTTCACATTCTTTTAGACCCTGGCAGTTCGCATAACTTTGTTAACTACAAACTTGTGCAGAAATTGAGTCTTGATACGACACTTAGCGACCATACCTATGAGGTACGTCTACCTGCGCGGGCAGACAAGTTTGGGATCGCAAGGTGGAGATGCTTCCAATCCAGATTTTGGACTACAAAGATATTCTGGAATGTTATGTCATGCATCTGGAAAATGTAGACTTGTTATTAGGGATTGAGTGGTTTAAGACTCTTGACGTCCAGATAAATTGGTCTAGTCATATTTTTTCTTTTCAGCATAGGGACACCAAGTATAGTATTTTAGGTGATTGTATTCATCCCTCTTAGGGACCTCTTGTAAATACAATTGATTTTGGAAATATAATGGATTCTTCTTTGTATACCGCTTTCCATTGTGTATTGATTCCACTTTCTTCTTTTCTCATCCCTTCCATGGATGTGAATGAATTAAGTGTGTTTGAAAGCAAAGAATTACAGAAGATTCTTGATTCATTTCGAGATGTATTTCCTAAGGAACTACCATCGGATTTACCACTTGAACGGGCAGTAGATCATCGTATTGACTTGATCCCTGGTGCTCATCCTGTGATTATTCCACCTTATAGGATGAGCCAAGCTAAGGAAGATGAGTTGGCTAAACAACTCGAAGATTATTTGAGGATGAGCCAGATCCGTCCAAGTAAATCACCTTGGGGTGCACCTGTGTTGCTTAGGAGAAAGAAGGACAATACTTGGAGAATGTGTATAGATTACAAGAGATTGAACAAGTTGACCATTAAGAACCGTTATCCTCTCCCTAGATCAGATGACCTGATTGACCGGTTAGCAGGAGAGAGATATTTCACGAAGATAGATTTACGTACTGGCTATCACCAGATACGTATTCATGAAAGGCATGTCGAAAGAACCGCCTTTCAGACTAGGTATGGCCATTACGAGTTTCTCGTGTTACCTTTTGGGTTAACCAATGCTCCAGCCACTTTCCAGCAAATGATGAATGATCTTTTTCGTGAATATTTGGGGAAATTTGTGGTGGTGTTTCTGGATGATATTTTGATATATAGTCGTACTCTTGAGGATCATGTCAGACACCTCACGATTGTCTTATCTATTTTGAGACAGAATCGACTATATGCTAAGTTGAGTAAATGTGAGTTCTTTATGACCGACATCATTTACTTGATTATGACCGAGTTCAGAAGGTTCTGGATTGGCCTATACCGCGAACAGTGAAACAACTTCGTTCTTTTCTCGGTTTTGTAGTTTTTCTTCGGAAATCTGTACGGGAGTACTCTCAACTCACACTACCGATGACCGACTTATTGAAAGGTCGTGGACGTAAGTCAAATCAGCCTATCACTTGGAATAACGATTTGGATATGGCCTTCAGACTTTTGAAAGATAAAGTCAAGGAAGCACCTATCTTAGCATTACCTGATTCTAGTCGGCCTTATGTTCTTGAAACTGATGCCAGTGACTATGCTATCGGGGCTGCTTTATTTCAAGATGGTAGACTGGTTGCTTTTGAAAGTAAAAAGCTAGACGACACTCAATCTCGTTGGCCAACCCTTGAGAAGGAGCTTTATGCTGTGATTCATGCTCTCAAGGTTTGGAGACATTATTTATATGGCTCCAAGTTTGTGGTATTGACTGATCATCAGTCAATCAAGTATGTGTGTGATGCGGATGATTTGAGAGGCAGGAAAGCTCGTTGGGCAGAGTTAATGCAAGATTTTGATTTTGAGATCCGTTATAGGAAAGGGTCCATGAATAATATCGTAGATGCGCTTAGTCGGATTAGAGAGGTGAATTCTTTGTCATTCACCGAGATTTCTACTGACTTATTTCAGTCATTGAGAGGGCTTTGCAGGACTGATAGTTATTTTGGTCCATTTTGGCAGAAGATCCAGGACGGGAGCTCATTGATTGACCAAGACTCCATGACTGAGCAGTCTACTATACAGGCTGCAGGAGGTCAGTGGATGATTCGGAATGGTTTGCTATTCCATAATGACAAAATTTGTGTACCACAGATCTCGGACATTAGGTCCAAGATTCTTAAGGAGTGTCACGACGCTCCTTCTGCTGGACACCCTGGGGTACACAGGACACTATCATTAGTGAAACACACTTTTTATTGGCCGAAGATGAAAGGGTATGTAGAAGATTATGTTCTCAAGTGTCAGATTTGTCAGGCAAATAAAGCTGAACGCTTTAGACAGGCTGGGTTGTTGCATCCTTTGCAAATCCCAGGTAATAAATGGAAAAGTATTTCCATGGATTTTATTACCGGATTGCCAAGAACACATCAAGGCCACGATTCTATTTGGGTTGTGGTAGATCGCTTGACAAAGATGACTAGATTTTTACCGACCCGGAAGAATATTACAGCTACGCAATTAGCTCGGCAGTTTATCGAGCAATTGTTTAGACTGTACGAGTTACCCGCAGGACATAGTCAGTGATAGGGACTCTAAGTTTACGAGTGATTTTTGGAAACTTGTTTTTGAGAAGTTGGAAACAACTTTGAATTTGAGTTCCTCAGATCATCCTCAATCTGATGGCCAGACTGAAAGAGTGAATCAGATTTTGGAGGATATGCTTCGAGCATATGTATCCAAAAGACAGAGTTCATGGGAGGATTATCTTCCTATGTTAGAATTTGCATATAACAGTACTAAGTATACGAGTACAGGGTTTAGTCCTTTCATGCTTATGTATGGTTTTCAACCTAGATCACCTGTTACAGTAGGATTCTCAGGACTTCAGCATGATGCAGCACGTAATTTTTTGCAAGATATGCAGGAAATGCTACATGTTGCAAAGGAATCTATTAGAAGTGCTCAAGACCGAGACAGGTTTTATTCTAATAGACATCGTTCACCTAGAGAGTTCTCTGAAGGAACGATGGTGTATTTGCGAGTTCCGAAAGATTCCGAGACTTTGCGGACAGGTAGATCTCCGAAATTATCCCCTAATACTGTGGACCATTTCGTGTTACACGACGAATTGGTTCAGTTGCATATGAATTGGATTTGCCTTCTCATGTGAAAGTTCATCCTGTATTTCATGTCAGTAGACTTAAGGAAGTACTGGGTGGAGCAGATCAGTTAGTTACTCCTCAAGAAATTATAAATGTCGAGGACATGATATTTGTTCTGCACGAACCTGAAAAGATTCTTGGATTTCGTGAACGAAGACTGCGTAATACGCTTATCACGGAATACAAGATCAAGTGGAAGGATCGTGTTGAGGAGGACGCTACATGGGAGACATTGACTACTCTTTAGAGAGATTACCTTGGCTTTTTAGTGAGCTCAGGAGTGAGCTCTTAGAGTAAGGGGAGTATGTCATGTGCACAGTGTGTATCTACCGTGTGCTATACGCATGCAAGACTAGTTTCGAGGCTTGGGGAAGCTTGGAACTAGGCAGGCTAATTGACGAGCTGAGTTAGGGAAATACTAACGGGCGGGCACCCAAGTATGGACGAGCGAGCGGCCAAGTGTGGACGCCCGATGACCGGCCAAGAGCCTATAAAAGGGTGGCCAAGGTTAGTTATTGTTTTATAGAGAGTCTCGCGAGTTTGTGAGAGCTCTATGGTCTTGGAGCCTGGATCTAGTGCAGACGTGCACCTGCTTTGTGCAGCCGAGGCCGGCAGCAATCTCGAGGCCCGCGAGGGCAGCTTCGTGGCGGTATGGGACGTCGCGAGGAGGAGATTGGTCGGTACGTCAACCTAGTTAGCTCAGCTCGTGGCTCGGTGGGGACAGCCAAGACTGTGGGCTCGCCCACGGCTGTCATGGTTGGGAGGTGAGTCAGGCCTGCACCCCCTTTGTTGTTTGTTGTTCGTTTGTTTGCAGGATTCGAGTTTCGAACCAAGATCGATCACGAGGGGATCCGTGGGGATTTGACAAATAGGCTGATAGCAGTCCCAACTACTCACGATCAGAAAACAGGAGACAGCTAGAAAAAATCCAAGTTGGCCAGGTCATCACAGACGGCCAGACCAGAAAATAGGCGGCCAGCATACGCTTGCTCCACAACCACAAAAAACAGGGGAAAAATACATGGAAAAATGGAGAAACACCTAATGGGCGGGCCCTTCTCTCATCTTTTCATCTATTGATTGCATCCTTGTATCTCCCAATCCACTTCTCCATGATAGGACTATTTAGAATGTAGAATTTATTCACCTTGTGGCGTAATGCTTCATCCAGTCTTCGTTCCCTTCCTTTTTCCTGAGGCACATTAGTGATTAGTCAATCATCATCCTTCTCATTGCTGCACAATCGTGGCATGGAAGGATCTATTTGAGATAGATGTTTTGAGATATACACAAGAGACTCTTGCATCAACCATCCCTCTGCCATGCTTGCTTCTAACCTTGATCTTTCTCTCACAAAGTCCTTAAGGTTTTCATGAACCTTTCAAGGAAAAACATCCATTGAACATGAACAACACCACACAATGCCACTTCATCAACCAAATGCACCACAAGATGCAATTGGCTAGTGAGAATTGTTCTAAGAAAGTTGTCCTCGATCATACACACTGCCTCAATAGCATTGAGATGAGCCATCTCAATGGATTTTGGATCTTTCTCCTTTAAGGATATGTACCTGCATACATAACAATCATGTGTACTATTTACCAATACATAACTTGTAAGTGCATGAGAATACCAAATATGCAATATAACTTAGCTAGTGAATTGAAGAGAAAATTCATACCACCTCACCAAGCTTCCCATCTTGTAAATAGCCTCTCTCACCTTCTTGTCTCCACAACCAACTATAGCAATTGGAAGAATAAACTATGCATAGAAAAAAATGAAAGTTAGTATATGGGCCTACAAATTATGTACCATAAAGAGAAAATGAATAAGTGAATATTTATATACCTGTAATATCTTGTGCCAATCATGTGTCTTGAGGCCATATAATTGTGTCTCTCCTTTCTTTTTGGTCTTTGTGAAGCACCCTTCAATGAATACATTTCTCTCGTTGGCGTACGAAAAGAGGCAATCACACTTTTTATCTTATTGTGCTCCTTCTTGGTTAATACCCATGGTGCCTTTGGTAGGACCATGTTGCCACTCTCACTTTCAATTGGCCATGCACTTTGAAAGCGTCTAATGTTTTGTAAGTCATCCCTTGCACCCTTTCTATCTCTTTTACCAATTAAATGGTCCCAAATATTTGTTATCACATTCTTGAAGATATGCATGGGATCTAAGAGATGATTGATCTTCATGTCACACCAATATGGAAGTGGAAAGAAGATTGAGTGTCTAGACATCCCATCGGGTGGTGGATTAGGAGTGTTTCTCCATGCCTCAAACCAATCTCTACCTCTCATTTCACAAGTGGTGAGACCTTATGTGGCACATAATTGGGATGTGAAGGAGGGAGAAATCGATGATGTTTGGCATACACCACCTTCTTAAGTATAGAGGGTCTTTCCGAAACAAGTGATGGTCCACGAATCGGACATGCATGATGTTCAGAGGTTGCCAAACCTATTTTAAAATTGAGATGATTAAGAGGTAGAGATATAAACTTAAAGTTTAAAGGTTAAAGTTATCCGGTTCAAGTAGATACTT
Source organism: Cibotium barometz (assembly GCF_041138505.1). Lineage (NCBI taxonomy): Eukaryota > Viridiplantae > Streptophyta > Polypodiopsida > Cyatheales > Cibotiaceae > Cibotium > Cibotium barometz. The sequence continues at coordinate 23,234,553 of NC_141056.1, forward strand.
GAGCACTCCGAGAGCCCAAGATAGTCATGCATCGTCCAAAGCAAAACTCCTTTCACCTCTGCCTCACGCCTCTTTATTGGCCTCAAAACGTCATGTACTTTGATACCTCGCCATAGTGTCTAAAGCTCCTCAATCAAAAGCTCAAGGTACACATTCATGTTCGCCACCTTATACTTGCCTGGTACAAGGAAAGCAAGCATGATATGATCTTTCTTGATTTCCACCCATGGAGGGAGGTTGTAATTCACCAATACAATAGGCCAAGTAGACCATGATGTGAACTTGAAGCCAAATGGGTTAACACCATCCATGCCTAAGCCAAGACGTAAGTGACGAGCCTCATCTTTAAACTCTGGCCGTTAATGCTCCACATGTTGCCATTCTGGTGAATCAGCTACGATCCTCATGATGCCATCGGTTGGGCGATGAGTAGCATGCCATGTCATGAGTTCTGCAATCTCCTTACATTTAAACATGTGTTGGATGTGAGGAATGATATGGAAGTGTCTCAAAACCTTCTGGGGAACTTAATCTCCTTGCAAACATTCCTATAGCGGCTCTACCCACATTGTAAACATTGGGACATGTGTATTTTTGTGTAATCTAACATAGAGAGCATTTCACAACTCCCATCTCGTGAGTTCAGTAATAGATTTTGAGGGGGAAGAATCTTCTTGAGAAGCCTACAACATAACATAAGAAATCATACGTCAAAATATTAGCAATATGAAACATTTTCTATTTGAGAGAATAGAATTGCATCACTCCATCCATAAGTTGTTTGCAAGTTTAATAGCTCCAAGTTTGCTTGTAGTGTGGAGTACGAATATCCCTCATATAAAGGGGTGCTTGCCTCTCTAATGTAAGGTTTCCTCCTCTTTTGACATTGAGCTTGCTCACTATCATCTATGATCTCATGTCCAAAGAAGTCATTCACCATGTCATCCATGATGAGATTCTCTTCCTCCTCATGTGGCAATGGTGGAGGCACCTCATTCATTGGTTGGGGAAGATGAGTCTCAGCCATGCTTTCCATATGAGGCCTTGCCACATTCCGCACTCTACCTGATGTCACCAAATGGTATGGCATGTTACCTAGCACTCTCCTATGGCATGTTACCTAGCACTCTCCTATGGTTCTCCTCCATGTTATCATCCGCACTTAGTCATGCCAATGCCTCATGATGACCATACATCTCGACATGCTCAATCGTTGTCGTATATATTGGCCCTTGCATCGATCACACATATTGAATTTTATCTCTCAACCATGCCTCGTAATCAACTTCCGGCCCTTGATGATCATTGTCAGATATCTTCAATCTGGCCAAAATTGATTTAGGGTTCATACAAAACACACAACACCATTCAAAATTGTCCGACAGAAAATTTCCTAGGACTTTGCTGCTACACAACGACGATAGCAACATTATTTCGCTACTTAGTATGAAAAGTCCACTACGACGGGAGTCAAGTTATCTACCTACTTCCAGTAGCTTGCACATGCAGAAGCTACACCGGCAACCCGTCTATTCCTCTCACCACACCTCTTCTTTCAGGCTATTCCATCAATCATCTCTTCCTCTCCAAGGTAAGTGCCTCTTTCTTGCTTTCTCCTAAGCTTTCATGGAAAGCTTCAATGTTTTTCCTTATTCCAAGCTTTCATGGAAAGCTTCTACATAGCTCTATGTGAGCTTTTCTTCCCCTTCCCCTCTCTTTCCTTCCCCTTTTTCCCTTCCCCTCTCTTTCCTCTCCCTTGCCCTAACCCTAGCCCTATGCATAGAGCTCTACTAGAGAGCTTTGATAGAGAGCTCTTCATCAAAGCTATCTATTAAGTATTCTATGCATAGAGCTAGGGTTTAGGCTTAACATAAACTAATTTATTTCAATCACTTATGCATTAGGAGTAGGGTTTAGGGTACTCATCTCTTTTTCCTCTTGTTCTCCTTGCTTGCTAATGTGTTAATGAGAACTAACTTTTTATTTATTATGTTTCTTTTTTGTAGGTTTATTCAAGTGAACAAGGGTTTAGGCCAATCCTCTTATATGACTTCTCATTAAAGAGGTAAGCCCTCTTTTTTCATTTTTTGTTATGCTTCTTCTCGTTGTGTTTTTGCACCCTTGGGTGTGCCGGGTATTAGGGTTAGGTCAATAGGCTATGCATAAGTCTTATGCATAGGCTTATGCAATAGGCTATGCATAAGCCTTATGCAATAGGTTTATGCATAGGCTTATGCAATAGGTTACGCATAGGCCTTATGCAATGGGCTATGCATAGGCTGTTATGCAATAGGCTTATGCATAAGCCTTATGCAATAGCCTATGCATAAGCCCTTATGCAATAGGTTTATGCATAACCTAAAAGCAGTAAGCCCTCTTTTTTCATTTTTTGTTTATGCTTCTTCTCTTTGTGTTTTTGCACCCCTGGGTTGTGCTAGGGATTAGGGTTAGCTCAATAGGCTATGCATAAGCCCTTATGTAATAGGTTTATGCATAAGCCCTTATGTAATAGGTTTATGCATAGGCTTATGCAATAGGTTTATGCATAAGCCTTATGCAATAGGCTATGCATAGGCCTTATGCAATAGGCTATGCATAAGGCCTATTGCATAATATGTTAAAGTAAAATAACTTTTTAATTTATTATGATAATTTTTTGTAGGTTTATTCAAGCGAGCAACCACAAAGGGTTTAGGCCATGGGGCGGCTCATATGGATTCTCAAAGAAGAGGTAAGCCCTCTTTTTCCATTCTTTGTTTATGCGTCTTCTCTTCAAGTTTTTGCACCCTTTGGTGTTGGGGATTAGGGTTAGATCAATAGGCTTATGCATAGCCCTTTGGTGTTGGGGATTAGGGTTAGATCAATAGGCTTATGCATAGCCCTTATGCATAGGCTTATGCATAAGCCCTTATGCAATAAGCTTATGCATAGCCCCTATGCATAGCCTATTCAGGCCATATGCATACCCTATGCATAGCCTATTATGCATAAGCCCTTACGTATAGGCCTTATGCATAGGCGCAATAGGCTTATGCATAGCCCTTATGCATAGGCTTATGCATAGCCCTTATGCATAGGCTTATGTATAGGCTATTGCAATAGGCTTATGTATAGCCCTTATGTATATGCTTATGCATAGGCTTATGCAATACTGTTATGCAAAAGTCCTTATGTATAGCCTATGTATACCCTATGCATAGCCCTTATGCATAGACTATGCATAGCCCTTATGCAATAGCCTATTATGCATAGACCTTATGCAATAGTCCTTATGTAATAGCCTATTATGCATAGCTCTTATGCAATAGCCCTTTTGTATTCACCTTCACTTTTTCATATGTTATGTTTTATAGGTCTTGTATTGTTGTCCTCTTCTTCCTGACATTGTCGAGGTAAGCTCTATTATTCATTCAACCTCATGCTTATTGCAATCTTGAGCTTAGTTTAGGGTTTAGGCTTATGCATAGAGATATGGAGCATTATGTTAGGCCATCTAGAATGCTGTTTATGTCAAGTTAGGAGTGGTTATCCACGAGTAGGTGGTTATAGTGGAGGGAGAGCCCTCGATCTTCTCACTATCATTCTCTTTGTTGTAAAGAGAAGTTGTCTTTGGCTTTAATAGTGGAGAGTGTGTGGAAAGTCCTCAGAAGCTATCATCCAAAAGGGACACTATCCACCCTACTTGTCTAAGCAGTATTGTAGGAGGTCTCAATAATGGTCTAATATTACATGTTACCTTTTTTGTCTAAGCTTGTGTTGTTGTTTTCTCTTGGTTGGCTTGATATTGTTGAGGTAAGCTCTATTATTTATTCAACCTCATGTTTATTACACCCTTGGTACCGGGTTTAGGGTTTAGGCTTATGCATAGAGATAATATGGGGCATTATTGTAGGCTATCTAAAATGCTGTTTATGTTAAGTTAGGAGTGGTTATCTGTGAGTAGGTGGTTATTGTAGGCTATCTAAAATGTATTTATGTTAAGTTAGGAGTGGTTATCCGTGAGTAGGTGGTTATAGTGGAGGGGAAGCCCTTGATCTTCTCACTATCCTTCTCTTGTAAAAGAGAAGTTGTCTTTGGATTTAATAGTGGGGAGTGTGTGTATAGTCTTAGAAGCTATCATTCAAAAGGGGCACTGTCCACCCTACTTGTCTAAGCAGTATTGTACGAAGTCTCAACAATGTTCTAATATCACATGTTGCCTTTTTTGTCTAAGCTTTAAGCATGGCTTTTGTTAGATCAATCGTGTTTTGTTTCCTCTTATGCATGTATGTATAGGAAATGTTGATCGATCCATCATAAGACTCAGATGTGGCAAATCTGCTATCTATTATAAACCAACGATATGGGCAACAGGCTTGGTCTCAGTTTACTCCTCAGACACAAATATGGTCCCAGCAAACCTTTTTGCATATGCAAAGTTAACCTTTTACGTATTCTATAAGTATTATTTTTAATCTTATATGAAGGTGGGCTTACAATTGGGCCAGTCAACGCCATGGGAGAAATCTACCCCACTTGACTAGTCGGGGCAGACCATGCCTTTGATAGGCACAAGGCCGAGTGATGTAGGGCCGAGTGGTGCAAGCCCATCACGATATGATTGTGATGAGCCTACACAACCTTCTTCGACTAGGCCCACCCTCGCTCCCTCATGTCCGTCTTCACCCCGACGACGTAGTAGTTAGGGAGTTTGGGGAGGCTAGTAGATGTGCTAGCGGGGGGGGGGTAGGCTACTTTTTCTTTGGCAAAAGCAACACTAGGTCTCCCGATGTGTCTCCCCAACAGGGACGATCTTCATCTACACATCATGGGACAACTCCCAGGAGACCCATTCCACCATTCGATCCATGCACCCTGCCATACAACGTGGATGTCGATGGTGCCCTCATGAGATGGATGCACGAGGGAAGCAAGTCATGAACCGCATGCATGTACTTGCAAGCCTGGAGTTCATGAACTCCTTTAAAAGGTGGAAAGCACAAGATGAGCTTTCAAAGCAATACGTCATTGATGTGCTTAAGTTGGAGTTCCCTATTCCACATGCGGGTCTTTGCTTCTGCAAGGAGTGGATTTATGAAGAGACAAATCAAGCTTTTGCTCTCTAATAGGAGAGAAAATATCAAGAGAGCAACAAGAGGAAAGTCTTCCTTCATTGCTCGTTTTTGTAAGTACCTATTTTAGTAATCATTTCTTCTCCTCTTTCATTTTGATTTGTACTATATTATTTTCTTTAACTAATTGTATATTTTCTTAATTGTCTTTTGTAGAGGGAGGTTGTTGGGTGTGACCCAACAAAGGAGAAGTACGATTATGGATATAGAGCCCAGCCTTCTGCAATTGTGGGTGTGGATGTGTACATGAGGTGTACACTTGGATGAGTCCGTTTTGGAGACTCAAGCAAATAAGGTAAGTGAGCCTAAACCCTTCTCTTATCTACATCTAATTATATTTTATTTCCCTTGCTTACCTTGCGCTTGTTGATGGCATATATGTAGGATGAAGGGAAAGAGGACGAGGAGGATCCTGATAATGAGGATGAAGCGGTGGAAGGAAGTGAAGAGGATGACGAAGACGTTGATGATGATGAGTCCCCCGTCCACAATTGTGGGCGTGGATGCGTATGCGACACTTGGATGAGTCCATTTTGGAGAATTAAGCAGATGGTAAGTGAGCCTAAACCCTTCTCTTATCTACATCTAATTGTATTTTATTACCCTTGCTTACCTTGTGCTTGATGGCATGTATGTAGGATGAAGGGGAAGAGGAAGAGGAAGAGGAGGATTCTGATTATGAGCATGAAGCGGTGGAAGGAAGTGAAGAGAACGACGAAGGTGATGATGATGATCACTCAGAATCCGATGAAGATTCTAGTTAGCCACCTCTTCATTGATATATTTTTTGTATATATGGCCAAAGGCATGACACTTTGTGAAATAAAATAAATTTTGGGCTTAATTGCATTCTTCATAATCTATGTGTTTCTTATGTTTATGTTTGTGTCATAAAACTATGACTCTATTTTAACAAAAAAAAAGAGTTGGGGCAGACTGGAGAGTCTTCTGCAAACTCCCCAGTCTGTCTCCCCGCTCTTTTTTTACTGTGCAGTACTTTCGTTGCTGAGCAGTGCAAATAGCAACGAGATACCATTGTCAAACCCGTGCAATGAAAATAGCAACATTTTTACCAACGAGAACAATCCGACATCTGTCTACCCTTCTAGTTATAAAAATACTGTTATTTTCACTACTACACCCTCATTCTGTTGTATTGCAAAATCCCATGATTTTGTGCTCAAGTTAGCAATTTATTTTTCAAATTTCTTGAAAAAGAGTGCAAAGTTAAATAAAAATTAAAAAAATTGACCAAACAAACTTGAAATTGCAAGGATTAAGAGTAACAAGAAGTGACTAGAAACATGAGAAACATGAAATGGATGCAAAAGACAACAAAACACATGATTTTGGGAGACTTTTTGTTAATCAAATCATTTCTTAAAATTCTCGTTAATAACCCAAATCAAGCATGCAAGCAATGCAAGGATGCTTGGCGCAAGAGATTGGTGTCCTGGCAATAGAACCATTTATGTCGGGACTTTTGGCCACTCAATGGGACTCTTCTCTCATGCCTCCGGGAGCCTAGAATCCAACCCAAACCCAATATGCAATGGGAAACATGCAATGCACTAGCAAGGAAACTCTCACTTACCTCTACTCATTTTCTTGAATTGGGGACTCTTCGTGGTAGCTACGTCAATGGAAGCATGCCGAAGTAGCTCAACAAAGCCGCCACTACCACACCTCAAGTGTAGCCACCGCTCTCTCTCACTCCTTCCCTCACACACACACACACACAAAAGCATTGAAGGCAAGAGATAGGCAAGGTTTGAGAGAAGAATAGAGCACTATCTTCACTTGAGAGCATACAAGAGTGCATGCAAGAATGCATACATGAATGAGGATTTAGAGTTACACTTTGACCTTTATACTTGGCTCATAGTGTTCACACTTGGCCGGCCAATGTTAAAAATGAGATCCTAGTGCATCCAAGCCTGCCTACACTACTGTAAACACCTTGTCTTGCTAATAACTCTAACCTTATTATCCCATGGCACACCTTTCATATACAAGCAATGATCGCACATGTAAAATAATCCATTACAAGAGAAATATGAATTTTCTAGTTCCTAGGCCAATCAAAATATGTGGTGGCTGACCGCAATGTCGTAGAAGTCTTCAATAGAGTCTTCGACTGCACTTAACCAATGATACACCTGGGGTATGGAAGATTACAGAAGGAACCTCTATAACAAAGGAAGAGCACACAACCCTATTGGCTATCGGATTTTCTTTAGTAATGCAAGTGTAGGTTTAATAAAGCCATCAAGCTAGAGAGCTTGTAACACAATAGCATCCAGCCATGTACGACTTGCAAGGAATGGAAATTTGGTAAGGTAGCGATCAAAACTTAAGAAAGATTTTCATGAAAGGATTCAAAGATCTAAAGAATTGCAAGGTGAGGTTGTTAGGCAGAACATTATGATACCCAACGAGGTGCATGTCTTTTACTTGCACACTATAGGATCGATATAGAGAAGGGATTTACATCCTCTGTTACAATTGCCAAGCTCCATCGATGCCCATTTCTAGATTTTAGTCAAAGAAGAGATTCCAAATAGGGAGTCTATATGCCATGCAAACACATTTACTTTGTGTTCATTATGGTCCTGGGTTTGAGTGATAAGGTACTTGAGTTTATGCACCAAGTAGCTGCGACAAAAGTTAAGTTGTTCCAAGCTTTGAATGGTAGGAGGAAACATTCTATGGTGGATTAGGAAAAAATTTACACCTTCCATGCTGGGCGGTGTAGCAATTTTATTGCCATTAAGATATGTATGGTAGCTTCATTTTGGGTAAATATTGATATTTGCTAATGCCGAGATGCTTCATTTTTGGGAACTACCTTTGTAAGAAATACAGGCTTACTAGAAGAACCAATGCTATTGTGTTTAGAAGTGATCCCATACGCATATGTGTTATTACTATGGTATTTCATCTATTTCATTCTATTTCATTGAAAGAGGGAATACTAAGAATTAAGTTGAACCATTGTAACAAATGTTTAAGCAAATTAAGACATGTTTGGTGTGTAGATTTCATGGCTTGAATAGTGCTACCTTCTTGCACATGCTCACATGTTTTTTGTAAAAAAGAATTTATAAAAAATTATATATTTTTTGAAACTAAATTATAAAGTATTAAAATATGAATATGATATTGGTTTATTAACATTCAATTTTTTATTTATAGGGTTATCAAAGGCACAAGTACAGAAATAGTTGTTCAGTTCAAAAAGTACATTTTCAATGGGAGTTGCTCGATTTTATCTCTCGCTTGATTTCAGTTACTCGGTCTTTGGTTTTCCTCCCATCATGAACTTCGGCTAGGACCCTTCTTTTGAAATCACCTCTTTGAGGAACACACACGTGATTGTTAAAATATAAACAATCGTATTTAATCTTATATCCCTGAACTTTTCTTAACTCTTGAGGAGTCTTGCTCTCATCAATAAATCTATAATTGGGGCGAAGAACTCATCTGTCCCAATTTCCTCTTTCAGTAAGAAAATAAACCGAGCAAGAGACGAAACCTTTTGGACTAAGAGCATTGGTAACTACATTCTCCTTCTTAGACCTGTACTTTATCTCAAAGTCAAACTCTTGCAAAGTTTGCATCCATCCTGTTTGACATTAGTGAGATCCTTCTTGGTAAATATCCATTTTAGACTTTTATTGTCTATCATCACTAGAGTGAAGCTCTGACTAAGTAAGTAATGCCTCCATAATTTCAATGCATGAGTAACATCTAGAATTTCTAGGTCATGAAAGTTATATAATTTCTCTCATGAGGCTTTAACTTTTGAGACTCGTAAGCCACAAGTTAGCCATCTTAAATAAGAATGTCCCCAATTACAAATTCCCACTTACATTGGTAATAACCTCAAAGGGTTTGCTAAACTTTGGCAATTTCAACATAGGGTTAGTTACCAAGGCAACTTTGACCTTGTCAATTTGAAAGGTGCATCCTTCTTGAGAAGTGCTATCAGAGGGGAGACAGTATTAGCATATCTTTGAATAAATATGCAATACCAACTTGTCAAACCAACAAATCCTTGAACTTCTTTCACAAACTTAAGCTTTGGCTGATCAATATAATAACTCTTATTGCAGCTGTATTAGTTGAGATTCCAACCTTTGAAATAATGAATCTTAGATATTCAATATGCAATCAATAAAGAAGGTGCATTAAATTTTTTATTATTATCAAAGAGTCTTTACTTTATTAGGATCTTGAAAACTTTACGAACATGCTTCTCATGTTTGGCATCATTCTTTGAATAAACTAGACTGTGAAGATCCTACCTCTTGTTGCGAGTGTTCTCGTGTATACATTGCGCATTGTATTCTCTTACATCCTCATGTGCATAGGAATTTATGAATGTGGATGTGCCAATAGGTGCACATGAGTCTAGAAATAATGACCTGGATTTTTTAAAGCTAGAGCTTCGAGTAGCTATTTAGTTAAACCTTAAATTTAAAATCTAGTCAAATGTATTCTCTGACATCTTCATGTGCATAGGAATTTATAGATGTGGATGTGCCATTAGGTGCACATGAGTCTATAAACATGGGAATAATAAATCTTGATTTCATTTAAGAATTAATTCATTAAATTTAAATATGCACGAGTGTGAATGCCCTAGATACACACAAATGTGCACATATTACACATAAATGTGTACAAATGAATTTTGATCAAAGAGAAATGAGAATCTTGAATAAGAAATTTAGAAAATCCCTAACCCTAGAAGAAAGAGAGAGAAAGTTAAGATTAAGATTTTAGAGAGAGAAAGAGGTTCTAGATAGATAAGAAGGCCTTAGAATAATTTACATTGATTAGTAGGATGCTTAGATTTCTAATTAACTTTAGCGTAAAGAAATATAGAAAGAAAAGAATCCATCGAGTAGAATTCTAGAGAGAGAAGGAAGGACCTAGAAGAGAGAAAAAGAAAAGATCCCCCTTGAATAATAGAATTATGACTAAGGTTAAGCCAAGACTAAGGATTAGTTCAAAAAACAAGGGTTGATCTTTAATAGAAAATTCCATCCCCACCCCACCCCTTGAATAATAGAATCACAACTAAGGTTAAGCCAAGACCAAGGTTTGAAATAAACATAAATTTCTTTATGCATCTTTGTATGCATAAAATCAAAATTGATGAGAATAACTCTTAAGTAAACTCTTAAAGTTGAGAATATTCAATTTAAGGAAAATGGGTGTATCCTTAAAGCAAATGCAAGATGCCTTAAAACAAATAAAGTAAAGGTCTTTTGTTGAAAAGTACGATCACATAATTGAAGACCCATTACTTAAGAAGCATGAAAAGAAACTCTCAAAAAGAGGTAATTCTTAAGATACTTAAGACTGGTTGAAGATGCCTTAAAACAAATAAAGTAAAGGTCTTTTGTTGAAAAGTACGATCACATAATTGAAGACCCATTACTTAAGAAGCATGAAACTCTCAAAAAGAGGTAATTCTTAAGATACTTAAGACTGGTTGAAGAATTCTCCATATTCTTAAATTTTTATTATTATTACCTTTTCAATTGGATATAATAGGTTTTGCTAACTATAATTTAAACACAATTTAACTTTTGATAATTATAATATAATTCATCCTCTTATTTTTAAAGAACAAAATTAAGCTCCCAAATTTTCTAGAGAGCATTTATTGCCCCAAAAAATGGACAACTTGAAACAATAAAATATACACAAAAGTAGTAATACCAAAATTATTCATGGAGGGAATTTGCAACTTGTTTCATTGGGAGACTTGGGACTTGATAGGTGTAAATTAAGGGAAAGATGCCCATGTTTGCAATTGTGGGTAGTGTATGTGTGTTTATGTTGTGTTATCAGCTTAACTTAAATAAGAGAAAATGTCATGCATGAGGTTTGCAATGTTGTTTGTGTCATTTGAATGAAACACGTAAGAGAGAATGTCATGCATGAGGTTTGCAATTTGGTTTGTTTGCAATTGAAAAAGCTAACTTAAATCGGTGGTAGTCAGGACTGATAAACTCGGTGGTAGTCACATTGTTATCCCACATAAACCACACCGCCCCACACACACACACACACAGAGAGTAATAGCTAGACCAATGGCACGATCAATTGCACAAGTAAAGTCTGGGGAGCCTCACGAAGCCCTTGAGCTCCTCCACCAGCCCCATAAGCCCATCGCCAGCCCCGGATGCGTGGTAATACGCATGACAGTCCGTCCTGTCAACCCCACAGACCTCATTACGATCAGAACCGGCCAGCTCCTCGAGTTTCCCCATCCCCCGGTTATCGGAAGCGAGGGTTTTGGCATTGTCGAGGAGGTAGTGTATGTTCCAATGAAATATCATTACGATCAGAACCGGCCAGCTCCTCAAGTTTCCCCATCCCCCGGTTATCGCAAGCGAGGGTTTTGGCATTGTCGAGGAGGTAGTGTATGCTCCAATTAAACATCATTATTACAGACTTTTTAATCAATGCAAAGCCTACAGCGTATTCTTTATCTGATGGATGATGGGCTGCAGGTTGGAGAGGGTGTGGGTAAGTTCCGTCCCGGCCAGAGGGTTATACCGCTTCTATGGGTGGAGTATCAACGAAACGGGCAAGGTTCATGGCAAGACTACATTGAATTGGAGGAAGAGCAGGTTGTAGCGGTTCCCGACAGTGTGAGCGACGAAGCGGCTGCCCAATTCGTGATCAACCCATGGACTGTGTATGGCATGCTGGAGAGTATCTTCTGCAGACAGCTGCAGCCTCCGTCCTTGGAAGGTCTCTCTCTCTCTCTCTCTCTCTCTCTCTCTCTCATCAATACACGTACTAATTAATGCTTCTTGATCCGTATTGACAAACTCAGACAGCTCATCCAGCTCGCCAAGTACCGGGGTATCAAGGCCATCAACGTCGTACGGCGGGATGCGTGGAAAGACGAGCTCAAGGCTCTGGGAGCAGACGAAGTCATCAACTCGGAAACCGAAGGTCTGATTTGATTAGCTGCATATTAGCACACAATTTGAGCAATAATTCGCCTAAGTTCGTATCGATTGTTTAGCTTAGAAAACCCTAAACATGCTGATAATTAGCGTTTCCACTCGTGCAGACGTAGTTGAGAGGGTGAAAGAAATCACAGGGGGCCAATTGGCATATGCTGCTGTAGATGCAGATGGGGTAGCTTTCCATACTTGTGTCGTTAGTTTTTTTTGTAGGTCTTCAGGTCTAATCTCATACCTCTTCTATTTATCAAGGTCCATGTTTATCATCAAATATTCCTCTTCTTGAGCAGCAGCCCACTCCACAACCAGAAGTACATTCAATATAGCCTCATGAATACATCTACCATTCACGAAGCCATACTGTAATGGGTGGACTACTTTAGAGACAATAAATTTAATTCTGTTAGCTAATGCCTTTGCCATGACTTTGTAAGCCGAGTTCAACATTGTTAATGGTCTGTAATCCTTTGGTTCAATTCTATGGGAGTTCTTGGGAACCAGCTCTATAACACTTGGGTTCAAATCTACTGGCATGTTCCTTGTTTTCCTAATCTCATTTAAGAGATTGCACAAGTCCTCTCCACATACATTCCACAGCTTTTTATACACCTCACTAATTACATCTTAATTACTCACTAATTATATCTTAATTACTCACTAATTATCACTAATTATATCTTAATTATCTAATTAAGATGTAATTACTCACTAATTATATCTTAATTATCTAATCACTTTGTTAATGATGTTGATTCTAGTATTTGATCCACCATAGCTCATCACATTGCTCTAATTTCAACATGGTATGAGAGCCATGCCTAGAATCTATTAGGTTTATGAACCCATTATCTAATTAATTAGATCTTAGGATTAGAAGATAATTAGAAATTAATCAAAAATTTTAGTTATTTTCAACTAGCCTCTGTACCCCGGCTGGTGGAGGAGCTCTAGCTCTTTGCACACTCAACCATTGCCCAAACCCTTCTAGCCCAAGTTAGCTAACCCATTGCTACTCCAGCCAGTCGAAACAGAAGCGCAAACTGTCGGCGGAGCTGGGAGAAATCACGTTTTTCTTCAACGCATTTTTTTCTCAGAAAATTTGACATTGCAGCTGCTCCAAACCAAATTGGTCTAATTCCTCATAATTTTGCAAGAGAAGGGAGAGGGAGATGTGTTTGATATTGATGATCATTCTAATGACTGAGTTCTCTAGAAGTTTGAGAATAGCCTCTTGGAATATTAGGGGGTTATGCAACATTGAGAGACATCAGCTTGTTAGGCACTAGGCCAAAAAGGAAAGGTTAGACATTAACGTTGTTCAAGAGGTAAAGCTGGGACATGAGAGGTTTAACCGTCATGGATACAAGGTTCTGTGCAATTCTCCAATCAGAGGTTCAGGTATAGCAGTTAAAGTATGCATAAAGCAAAGTTGCTTGAGGATTTGTAATGTATATGCTCCTAATAGAGAGCAAGAGAGATGTATGCTATAGGGTAAGTTAGCTAGCATGGATTGGGAAGAACCAACTGTCTTCATTGGTGATTGGAACTGAGTTGGAACTGCATAGAAAAAAGTGAGGATGCCTCTACTCTCACAGGAATCATGAGTTCCTCTGAAGCTGGTGCATGGAAGACATGGATGCATAAATGGAAGGTAGTGGATTGCATGTCAGGTGCAAGTAAGAGACTTTATACTTGGACAAATAAGCATAGGGATAGCTCCTTTCAAGCAAGGAGGCTGGATAGAATTTACTTTTATCAGAAGAGGGCACCTGGACTAATGCAGATAGTCTTTCTCAAATAATATTTCAATACACTGTGTCAGATCATTTTCCTATAATGTTGGGGGTTAGAGTAAGACAAATGTTGAAATTAGAGTAATGTGATGAGCTATGGTGGATCAAATACTAGAATCAACATCATTAACAAAGTGATTAGATAATAATTAAGATGTAATTAGTGAGTAATTAGCAAATAATTAGTGAGTAATTAGTAAATAATTAAGATGTAATTAGTGAGTAATTAGCAAATAATTAAGGCGTAATTAGTGAGTAATTAGCAAATAATTAATTTGCTTTCCTTCTTGCTTCTTTTTTGAGATTGGGTTTAAAATTACCTCTGTTTGCATTCTCTCTAAGTACGCTTGCACATGTTTCCTTTCTCTGCTGATGTTTTCCTTTTGACTGTACCTCCTTCCAAATCTCTCCTCTTGCTTTAGAACTTGTGCTGCCCTTTGGCATTGCTTCTCTTCTTGAATGTGCCCACTGTTTTCCTTATGCTCCTCAACTATCGTGCTCTTTCTGAGGGCCCTCTACCTCGGGAGAATCATTGATGACTTGAGGTATAACCTCATCCAATTCTCTATCCCATTGCATCTTCTCTCCCCTTGTGTCATTAGGGCAATCCCTGGCATAATGCCCCAATTTCTTGCGTTTAAAGCAAGCATCAGTGAAAGGGCTAAAATCCACATTAATGTAAACATTTTGACCTTATACAAACCAACCTCCGTAAACTCTGGAGTAGGTATCATCCTATCCCAAAGGATACATGCTTTTCTTTCTCCTCTACCTTCATGTATATGAACTTTGGGCACGTAGAGCACTCTCCCCAGCATATGAGCCAAATCCTCAACTTGTTCCCACATGAAATAGGGTAAATTAGGGAAGGAGACCCAAATGGGACATTGGTACATGAGAACTTCATCAGGGTTAAAAGAAGGATGCCAAGGGAGGATGTATACAACATTGCCTTTATAGCCAGCCCACAGATTGAACCAACATCTCTCTCTATGCATCATTTTCCACCATAACCTGATAAAATCCTTTACCTGCCCAATGATATCCGACCAGCCTAACCTTGTTAGCATACATCTCTGTGAACCATCTGTAGAATTCCTCATCTGAAGGGGGTTTCTCCATGAAGTATAGATAAGCACCACAAGAGAGAGGTCCATGCAGTTCCACCATAGCTTTAGGCATGGATATTTCTTTGGCAGTCTTGAACACCTTTGCAGACTCAACAGCTTTACCATTGTTCTTACCCATTTCCTTAACAATATCTGCTTGCAAGCTTAATTGCCTCCAGGATAGCCTCTTGCATAACAGAGTCTGTGTAAGATGTTTTAGGTCCTATGTCCATATGTTATGCACAATCGACAAAAGATCTCTTTTTCCTAGGCCTCAGGCCATCCTTGTCAGGAAACTCACCCTCCAGTCTCATTGTACCGTACCAATAACATGCACAGTCTTCCTCTCTCTTTTAAACCTCGCTCTTTGAGGGCTGCTACTGCTTGTTTTGGCAACTTTGACAAGTGCCTAGTCTAGGCTCTCTCTCTCTCTCTCTCTCTCTCTCTCTCTCTCTCTCTCTCTCTTTTCAAAAAATAAAGTTTATCTCAATGTTTCTAATAGTGCTATGGTGTTCTCTAAGTTTCATTTGAAACATCCCTTGGGCTATAATTTATCCAGTACTTTTGAGATAGGAAAATGTATGAGTCATGCTATTTGCAAGAATATAGTGGGGGGTTTTGCGCTTTTTTTTGTGTGGTGGTCAACCTATATCAATCATGGTCGTTGGTTTCTTCTCCCATTTATTTATCAAAAGGTACACATTTGTTTGAATATTTATATTTTCCTTGAATATTGCAAGTGCTTTGTTCATGTTATTCTTGATAGATTGTCTCGTGATAATATTACAAGTGCTTTGTTCATGTTGTTATTGATTGACTATCTATACCATAAAAAAGGTGCAGAACTATCTTTACGCTCTGTATATGCCATAAAGCAACTAAGATTGTGCATTATGGTCACGTTAAAACATATCTATTTATTCTACAGAAGGATCTTTGCCGTTATTAAATGCCATAAAATAATCAAAATTGTGTATTATGTTAGGTGGTCACCAATGATTTTATATTCACGTGATCACAAAATTTTTTTTGTTAATAACATGTGTTAACATGTTCTCAAAAAAGCCGGTGACAAGCGACCTGGTAACCGGATAAAATCCCGCCGGGCTTTTGCTATACCCGGCGGTCCCGCCGGGGAAAAGAAAACCCCGGCGGGTCCCTGCGGGGTCTCATCCAGCCCGGCAGGGTACAATTTCCTATATATATGGGCTCGAGGGGCCCTTTGGGAGTTCATTGCTGACAGCATACACAGGTAATGAAACTTGTGTGTGTGTGTGTGTGTGTGTGTATGTGGGTGTGTTCGTGCGGGCAACCGCCCACTGTCGCAATGCGCGGCAAGATGTGGGTGGTCCGC
Organism: Cibotium barometz; assembly: GCF_041138505.1. NCBI lineage: Eukaryota > Viridiplantae > Streptophyta > Polypodiopsida > Cyatheales > Cibotiaceae > Cibotium > Cibotium barometz. The sequence continues at coordinate 23,250,915 of NC_141056.1, forward strand.
CACACGAGGGATGTGTGTGGGTGTGTGTTCGTGCGGGCAGCCGCCCATTGTCACAATGCGCGGCAGGATGTGGGTGGTCCGCCACACGACAGGTGTGTGTGTAAGGCCATTCTTCGGAATGGTGCTTACCCTGGGGCACTTAGTCGGTAACGCGGCTAGTCTGTGTCCTATGGTAAGTATGGCACGCCGTAGCGGTACTAGTGGGTAACGCGGCAAGCATAGTATTGTTATGGCGATGTCACCTTCCCTTCCCTTCCCTTTGTTAAATGCGGACATATGGTCGGTAACGCGGCCAGTGCATGTTCGTATCCTATTCGTATTCCCATAGAATCGGGCGGCATTTTGTCGTTAACGCGGCAAGTTGGTGTCGTCCGCTAGTGCATAAATTGTTTTTTGCATATTGCGGCATTTGATCGTTAACGCGATCGAAAAAATGTCGTAAATTTGCTTGCATATTACGATATATGATCGTTAACGCGGTCGAAAAAATATCGTAAATTTGTTTGATTTGACTTGTATTGTTTTTATTGTGTTTGATCCATGCGATACTTGGTTGCTAACGTGACATGAGTATTTCATGGATCAAAGTTTACATCATATTGTCTAAACGTTTTATTTTATAATATCGTGATTCGTAACTCGAAAAATATGAATCTCTCTCTTCCTACCCCCCTCTCTCTCTCTCTCTCTCATGATACACTTCACAACTCTTTCTCTCTCTCTCTCTCATGATACACTTCACAACACGATAGATGTGTAGATAAGGATTTCTTTTTATTTCTCTTACAATATACATAATTCTTAATAATTTCTTTTTTCTCCCTCTATTTACTTAAAAATTAAAACAGTACATTATTTTCCTCTTTAGGAACTCACAAAAACATTAAAAATGTCATCTAATGTTTCTTCTCTCTATCTGTCATCACAACTCTCTCTTCCTCTCCTCTCCTCTCTCTCTCTCTCTCATGATACACTTCACAATTCTCTCTCTCTCTCTCTCTCTCTCTCTCTCTCATGATACACTTCACATCTCTCTCTCTCACGATAGCTGTGTAGATGAGGAGTGCTTTAGGATTACAAAACATTATTTTCCTCTCTTTAGGAACTCACAAAACTATTAAAAATGTCATTTAATTTTTCCTCTCTCTCTATCTGTCACATTTCTCTCTCTTCCTCCCCCCTCTCTCTCTCTCTCTCGTTCGATAATGTATACACTTCATAAGTAATAATGCACTTGTTGCGGTTGTCTCACGTTCGATAATGTATTGCATGATGTTGAATTCAGTAATATTGTTTGATATATTCTGTTTTTGTTTGATCATTGATAAGTAATGATACACTTGTTGCTGTTCTCTCACATTTGATGATGTATTGGATGATGTTGAGTTCATTAAAATTATTTGATATTCCGTTTTTGTTTGAACATTGATAAGTAATGATACACTTGTTGCTGTTCTCTCACGTTTGCTTGATGTTGATTTCAGTAATGTTTGATATTCTGTTTTTTTGTGTTTAGTGATATTTGTTAGATTTACGAAGACGACCAACATGCTTTCCCCCGAAGAGCGTAAAATCATTCTACGAGCAATTCGCATTGAAGCAGTCATCACAGTGTCACAATGTGCTGATGATGTCGTCAAAAAGATCAATGAGTCTGAGATACTCATGCGAGATCTAATAGACCAGATATGAGAAAATGCACAGCATCGGCTTCGAAGCGGAGGCAACGCTGAGTTGCTTGATAGATAGAAGATAGTAGATTTCAACCATCAACATATAACACGAACCATTTTGGGAAGCATGCGTGTAGCATGCAGTGATCTTAGAGATGCTGCCCCGCCTGAAGCTAATATGCAACGTCTACAGTTATGGGACGTTGTATGGAGCGAGCAAAGAGCCAAGAGCAAGCGCATGAAGGCGTTGGATGCAGAGTCCCTCCCCAAAAGAGTGCGCATTGCCCAGGACGTCGTTGCAACCTCCAGCCAGGCAGATGCAAGTGGTACAGGTGTCATTAATCGTATCATCTACAATTCTATGTGCACACATCTCATTGGCATCCCGCACGAGGCTCTGTTCGAAGGGCGAACAATAGGCTCTGGTGTTTTTGGCACAGTAAAAGAGTATACAGTTAAAGGTATATCATTTTTACCGAAGCACATTACTTTTTGCGGAAAGCACTACAAAGGAGAAGGCAGCGCCAAGTTCGAGAGCTTCCAGGCAGAGCAGGGCATGCAAGTTCTACACCCATCGATTGTCAGGTGTATTGCCTTTACAAAAGAAGCTCCTTGGATCACTATTTTTCCGTACTATAATGGCGGCTCTCTTGGTGATACTCTTCTGAAGGTTTCCTTCAGATTCAGTGAGTTCACCAGAGCAATTTTTCGTTTGGATCGAGGATGGAGACAACCCCCGCCTGATAATATTCCTTTAAGTCATCTAGAACTTTCTAAAATAAAACAAATAGTAATAACCATGCCACATATTATGCATGCCCTGGTGGAAGGCCTAGCGGCAGCACATTTGGCAGGAATTGTACATACCGACCTACATCCATTCAATGTAGTGTTGGATTTTACAAAAGAGTTGAAGCCACGCATAGGTATTATCGATTGGGGGTTACTACTGAGAGCGCCCAAAAAACGGGTGTCTCTCAATTTTGTATTTGAAGCAGACAAGAACCTTGAGAAGGTGGCACAGGCGGTCTCCTACACAGACAGAGAGCGAAATAAACGACCGTGGATAGCCCCGGAGCTTTATGATCCATTTTTGGCAAATGTATACACTCCTGCATCTGATGTTTTTGCCTTGGGATATTTATTACAAACTTTATATGACTTTTGGCAGAAAGTACAAGAGTTGTGGATGGATAATAGTTCCTATGACAAAGTTACCATGGATACTATTATTCATAGAGTCAAAAATTGGATGTTTCTGCCTAATCGCGATGAGCGAAAATCAATTTTGCAAGTAGTTGAATTTTTTAGATCACTAAATACTGACCTAACGAGGGCACAACGTCCTCTTGTAGAGCTATCGGTGTCATTCACCCCAACTTTGTAATGATACAGTATCAGGAGATTAAGTTTCAGGAATGGCATTTTGTTTCTCTCTTCAAAATTTGATGTGTCCATTGTTTGAAATATTATCTCATTGAGTCTTTGCAATATCTCTCTCCTCTTGTGGTGTTTAAGTTTATGTTTTCTCTTCAAAATTTGATGTGCGCGCATTGTTTGAAGTATTTTTGGACACAAGTGGATATTTCTCATCGAGTCTTTGCAATACATATCTCCTCTCGTGGTGTTTAACTTTAAGTTTTTGAGAGTAATGGTCAATTTATCTTACGTTGATCTTTACAGTTCATTAAAATCCTAAAGTCATTTATGTTCATGTAGATATGGTAGAGGCGCAAGCAAACGAGCATCAAGAGTTAGCCAAGAAGGCATATGAGCGAATGAAGGCCCTTGCACATGGCCTGACAGCCCGCGAAGCTACAAGAACAGCATGCAGGTTGTCGAAATGGACAAATCCAACTTATGTCCAATGGAAAGACATAAACAAACGCGTAACCACCAGCCCCTAAGATAAGGACGTTCTTCCCAAGAGGACACTTCTAGCAACTCGAGAGCTCTACAAGTACTTTGAGGAGAGATATCACGTCCCCAAAATAAGGACTATCTCCCCAAAAGTTGTACGATGGGTGTCGAGCAATGTTTATATACAGAATAGTACCCCGCCGGTGTTCTTTCTTTTTCCCGGCGGGCCCGCAGGGATAAGTAGTTTTCCCGGCGGGCCCGCCGGGAAAACTAAAAGCTCGGAGGTGTTACGGGACTAGTGGGTTCTGGCAGGTCATTGCTCAGGTCATGTGAATATACAATGTGATCACAAGTTTTAATATGTTAACAATAGGTTTTGTTAACGTGATCACGAAATTGTGAAGACGTTAATGAAATCCCTGGTGGTCACATTAAAACAAAGCTAATTATTTTGGAGAAGGAAATAAGCAAAAGGTTACGATTGTTGAAGGGAAAAACATATTTTGTAAATTGCTGAACAAAAAAAAGACCCTCCTCCCCCGAATCTAGTTAGACCTAGGCCTTGTAAGGCCTACGAGCAGTATTATGAAGGTATATTCTTTTTCCAAACCAAAAGCCAAGTGTGGAGGTATTTTTTCCATAATATTCTCCTTTCAATGTCATGGCACGATGTCATTTCCAAATTAATTTGTAACTAGTTTATCCCTCTTCAAATTGGATTACACCCTACCAAGGAAAATGAATGAAACTTTTAAAAATAGATGCTATTATTCCTCTTCAAATTGGATTACACCCTACCAGGAAAAGATTATCCCCTTTCAAATTGGTAGAGTACACCCTACCAAGCAAAAGGAATTCAACTTAGAAAAATAGATGCTTTTTTTTTAGAAAGGATAACTTTATTATGAATATCATTTAATTACAAAAAGAGGTTAGTTGTCGCTTGTGAACTACAGGGTAGGGATTGATTACGAGCCTCTTAGCAGAGTCCAGTAGCTAAGAACTAAAAGGGCCAGTGGGTACTTTTAGTTCTGCTCTATAAACGCTTCTTCCTTCCATTCAAGGCGCTGCATATGAGGGTAACGTTGAAAGACAAGTTGATTTCAGGCCAGCCACAAATCTGTTGCAAGACTGTGTGTTTGACCCAAGGCCAGATGCTTGCTAATGCCAGATTAAGAAAAGTGGCGTCCTTGAGCAAAGTATGTTTCCATGTAAACTGATGATGTGTGCCCCTACTGTCCAGCCACTTCCTTGTTCCTCTCCATAGAGCTTGAGCTGTTGGGCATGCCCAAAAGATGTGAAACGGATCCTCCCTATGGGTGTTGCAGAATGGACACATCGGTGAGATTGGGGACCAGCTAGTGAGTCTGTCTCTTATGGGGATCTTGAGATGTAAGAGCCTCTAGAGGAAGACATTCACCCCACAGAGACGGCGTTGTAGACCATATTGCCACCGTATGTCAGACCCAGTTTCTGATAGAGCTCGGAGATTTCCATCGCTGAGCGAGACACCCAAACTAATGCATTTGGGGCATGTAGAGATTAGCTCCTTTCAATTCAGGAAGCGGTTTCCCCTTGTTGGTGGCCCAATTGGCAAGCCAATTCTCAGCTTCTTTTAGGCATAGAGTAATTGGCCAAGGAAACGGGAGTGCATCTGCAGTAGCTTGTAGGGTAGCGAGTGTAACTTGGTTGAACACAATGCTAATCAATACACTTAAATACACGAAGATTTGTTGGACACTTGTTCAAATACAAGAAGTAAATTGTTGAATTGATAAACGACACACAATGAGCCGGAACGGCCGACCCCTCCCTCAAATAAAGTATATTGATCTTGGGAGAATCAAGTACATAGTGTCATAGGCATTTCTGACTAGATTTCCATACCAATGCATATGAATACAGTATTGCAAACAAGTGGTTGTCGATGTAGACTTGCAATCCACACTACCCTCTCAAGTGCCCATGTTCCCTACCACCTGCTCTCTATTGTTCCACCAACACATGGTAGGAACAATCTGCAAGAGAGCACGTAGGATAAGAGAACACTACACATGGTATGTGATCTTGTAATCCGATTCCTCCCTTCTGCTACTTGCTCCCATATTTAAGATTAAAAGCTTACCAATAGCAAGTACAGTCGATGACAGCGGAAGTCTTCACGATGGAAGTCCTTGGAGTGTTGAGATCTTTGATTTGTCGCCTTTCTTCACTATGAAAGTCTTCAAGAGGATGAAGGGATCCTTGGTAAAGCTTCCCCTATGGTTCAACTTGAGAAAGGAGGGCTAAAATTAGGGTTTTCAGCAAAAAGACTAGAAATTACAGCAGTAAAGAGAGTTGTTTTGCTGAATTTCAGTCACCATTGGGAGCGTGTAGGAGAGTGATTAGCATCCGGAAACACTCTAGGAAGCTTGAAAATCACCTTAGCAAGCTTGGAAACTCTAGAGAGAGGAAGAGGAGTGAGGTGGTGAGTTGTCCAGTGTAGGTGGCAGGCAGGTGCTTTGTGGAGCAAGCTAGAGTGGACACATGGCTGGTTACTCCCTTTGTACAAAGGGGATAAGATCTGGGCAGTGGACATTGGGTTATGTCCACCTCGGGACATCAGTGTGTATGAACACCGGGCTGGTCATAATTTATAAGTGACTTTTGGTCGCCCAAAACTTAATGACGCGTGTACACACTCACTTATAAATTAGTGCTAACTCCTAAGGCCAAGTTTATGACCAATACTTACCACCTGTCACATGCCACATAACCATGTCAGCAGACAGTTTCACATGGAGTTTTGGTCGCCCAAAACTTAATGACGCGTGTACACACTCACTTATAAATTAGTGCTAACTCCTAAGGCCAAGTTTATGACCAATACTTACCACCTGTCACATGCCACATAACCATGTCAGCAGACAGTTTCACATGGACGGTGGGCGGGCGTCCCCTTACCCGGAACTACACATTGGTCAAGCAAGCATGAAAACAGCATGCAATTTCAATTGCAAGGAAGCACATAAAGATGCTATGCAATGCAGCATTGGTATGGACAATCCCCGTTCATGGGACTATACCAAAATAGACATGCTCCAGGCAAGTACACGAGGTACCAGACCCAATGGAACACCAATCCACCAAGCATTTCCAGGTATGTACACGGAGGCACAAGTCCCAACGGAAAGCCAAGTCTATAGTATCACATGAGTGGCATCAATCCCCGGCATAAACAACTACCATGGACACCAGTCCAATGTACATACATGATAAGAAAGCACGGGTGGACCAATTGGGTGGCCAAATGGTGACAGTGAGAGTGGGAGGAGAAAGACCAAACCAATAAGCAATAATATCCCATTCCAACCATTGGGCCGTTCTGTTGTCAGAGAGATCATTCCATGTCTACACACCCTTTTTTGTGAATTTTACGGGTCTGGTTGACATCCCGCAGTGCTTGTGGCTTCCACACCAACCACTAGATGCTCTCGCCTAGTGCCCCGTTGCCTGCTGTCTGCAAGAGGACGTTGGCCTTTCCAATGTTATGATGTTTCACACCTAAGGCTAGATTGGTTTATGAATAGGTAAAAGGGTATTGGATAGGAAGGTTCATTTGTCCATTCAATACCCTAGGGTCACGAAAACAATCATATCACATAGTGTTGAAAGTAACATGATGCAAGTACAAAGGACTCTTGAGAGGTGAAAGACTTGTGGTTGTGAAGCTAGATGATCTTTAGGTAAACACACAAGGCCGTGAAGGCCATCGCTATAAGGGGTACATGAGCTGAGAATCCAAAACCAAGACAACAAGTTGGAATTCCTGGCAACAGAGACATTGGGAGTATTCGGAACCACTTTCATCAAAGGTTGGAATAACCCAAACATTTTAAAGGCCTAGTCATTAGAGGCCTATTCTTATGGATGAAATCCCAAGCAATCATTAGAGGCCTATTCTTATGGATGAAATCTCAAGCAATTATTTATTAGAGGTCTATTCTTATGGATGAAATCCCAAGCAATCAAGTAGACTCTTTCAAGTTTTGCAACTCATCTTGCCAAACAAAAGCATCTGCTTGTCAAACCCAAAACCCATGGAGACTCCAAATTGACCTTTTTTAAAATCTCTAATTAGATTAACGTGCACAATGGTGTCTCTTTCTCTCCTTTTAGGATGCCATCATAACTCCTTTATTAGATAAAACGATAAACAAGCACGCACTTTATGGTGAAAATGTACTTAAGAAACATGCAACTGAGAGATCTACTAACTTCTCCAATTAAGGGGCTCCTTAACTATAACCCTAATAAAAAGCAAGAGTAGAATAGATACATGTGCTCATGCAACCCATCATGAACCCTAATAAAAAGCAAGATTAAAATATATAAGCATGCTCATGCAACCCATATTTAACCCTAATAAGTTGTACGGGTAGAACATATCCGCATGTTCATGTAACCCATATTTAACCACATCTACATGTTCATGCAACCCATCTTTTGATCATATCCACATCTTCAGTGAGGTCACATAGTCACAATTAAGGTCACACCTTCCCTTAGTCCATCCTTTAATTTTCATGGCCCCATCCCTCCCTACCATTATGCCATCGTCCCTAGGTCTCCCCCCAACTAGATATCACGTGCCATCATATGAATGCACCCTCTCCAAACTCTAATCTCTCAACAAAAGCATGGCTCCAAGAGGGAGAGAGAAAAAATGGGGGGGAGAAAGATTATTAGTAATGGAGAGAGAGAGAGAGAGAGAGAGAGAGAGAGAGAGAGAGAGAGAGGCAGGGAGGGATGTTGACAGAAAAAGACACTAGACTTTCTTTGGATGGAGAAATAGAAAAAGACACTAGACTTTCTTTGGATGGAGAAATAGAAAAAGACACTAAACTTTCTCTGGATGGAGAAATAGACATAGAGGGACATAATGCTATTCTTTAACTAGAGAGGGAGAGGTAGAGAGCTCAACTCTTCAAGACATGGACAATCGATGCACCTACCCCACACCAATCACGTGCCTGGAGAGAGAGAGACATGCAATGTTTGTGGGAAGAGAGAGAGAGAGCTTGGAAAGTAGCCATGCATGAGCAACATGGTGCCAAATGAAGGTGCAATATGCAAACTTACCAAAACTTGCTGAAATAGCATAAAATTGTAACTGCTTGCAATATTGTGGTAGTACAAATTCTTTTAAAGATGAAACTTTTATTTTTTGAATGTGGCTTGATTTTATCATCGATCAAGAGCTGTAAGTCATTTGACTCTCTTAGATCAGCACCCATAATAATAAGCTAATATAATTGTGCATTCCAAGGATTCATGTCAAGTTTTTTAAAATCAATTTTGGAGGTTCTAAAGTGTCTCTCAATGATTTCTGATATTGTCAAAATATCTAAAAGCAATGCACGCAAAAGTTTTCAAGAAATATATCTCATTTGCAAATTTAAAGGTGTCCTATCACGTTGTAATCTTTTGTTCTAGAGCTTAACTGTACTTGCACAAGGTGCCTTGCAATCATTTTCAATAGCCATCACTTTAAAAGGAAGATCAAATATGTAAATAACTTCATCAAATGCTAATCAAAATACTGACCACACAAGATGATAAGGTTGAATTATGCATGGTTTATCTATTCTTGGCTTGGAGGTGTTACAACTAATAATAGCTTTTTTTTAAAAGCATGGCGTCTAAAATGATGATGACCAAATTAATGTTTAAAGTAAGCCAAATGGTCAGGTTTGCCATACCTCTTTTTTATATAAAAATTATGTCATAAAATTATATGTTGCCTTATAGATTTAATCCTCATGATTTTATCTTCTACATACATTTTGCACATATTTGATCAGGAACAAGTTGACCGGGGTTGACCGGGGTCCAGGGGGACGCCCAAAGCGGAGAGACCAAAATGTCCGCCACCCATCGCTCTCGGTTAGGACGAGGACCCTTTCTAGCTGACACAAGGAGAACCTTTCCACCTTTCTAGCTTCTCGGATTCTGCGATGGCTGCTATACGAAGTCCTCCAACACGAACTTTTGACCGGAGAGGGGTGTGACGACCTGCTGCTCGAAGAGCTTCATCACCTCCGCCGCAACATGGGCTTGCTTGGCAGCAGTAGTGGGGATGTAGTTGGGAAGCAGCCACCCACTTGCACACCCCTCATCAGCTCCACCGCGCCCAATAGCACACCGTATATGAACACCTTGCCATCGTCTCTCACAGTGGCGACCACAGTCTAGATGATGTGACATGCGCACGCAGACACACACACACACACATGGTAATAATCAGCAATGCTATTCTAAGGATATTAAGACCAATTACACGAATTCAGGCGAATTGCTCAAATTACGTGCGTATGTAGCTAATTAAATGAGGAGACCTTCGGCTTCCGAGTTGATAACTTCGTCTGCTTCGAGAGCCCTTGAGCTCGTCTTTCCACGTGTCCCGCCGTACGACGTTGATGGTCTTGATACCCCAATGTTTGGCGAGCTGGATGAGCTGTCTGCGTTTGTCAATACGGATCAAGAAGCATTAATTAGAAGGTGTACTAATTAATTAATTAGAGAGAGAGAGAGAGAGAGCTTCCAAGAACGGAGGCTGCAGCTGTCTGTACAAGATACTCTCCTCTGGGAATGGCCTGATCATCCAGTAAACCATATGTAATCCACCGGTTTAGAAAAAATTGGGCACCCTCTTCGTGTCTCACATTGTCGGGAAAGGCTACAACCTGCTCTCTCTACATAGTCTTGCCATGAACCTTGCCCATGTCGATGATACTCTAGCCATACCAGTGGTATAACCCGCCGGCCGGCCACCCTCTCCAACCAGTTAAGGAACACGCTGTATGCTTTGCATTAATTTAAATTCTGTAATACTGACATTTAATTGGAGCATGGGCAGAGCATACACTACCTCCTCGACAATGCCAAAACCCTCGCATCCGATAACTGGCGGATGGGGCAGTTTGAGAAGCTGGGGATGGCCGGCAATGACGTCTGTGGGGTTGATGGGGCGGACTGTTATGCGCACCACCAGGGCTGGCAGTGGGCTTAATGGCCCGATGGAGGAGCGCAAGAGCTTCGTCGGGCTCCCCACGCTTTAGCAGTACGATCGATCTTGCCATTAGAGTATCGCTTAAGAATGCTAAACAATGTGTAGTAATGTTTCTTTGATTTTTGGTCGCGTGCATGTGGACTGAAGTTTCTGGCGCATAACGTTTCCACACTCATTATATTTTTTTTTAAAAACATTACACACATGACAATTTCTTTTATTTAAATCGAAATCATTCATGCATGACATTTTCTTTTATATTTAAATCCAGGGCCTAAATTTGACGGGTGTTTTACCTCTCAAGGGCGATTTTGCCTGTCAAAAAAGGTTTTAAAAAAAACTGTCAAAAAACATGCAATGCCTTAGAATTAACTTTTCACTCTGAAATACAGTAATTTCAAATGCCTTTCAAATGACATGTCATTTTTTAAAAAGTGCTTTTCATTTTTTTTGATATATATATATATATATAATTTCGGATGCACAAACATGATTTGCAAATTTTGCAAATTGCTGGCGGGCGGGCCATTGGAAATTGGAATTTGGGGTTGGGGGTAAATTGGGTAATTGCTAATTTGCTCAATGCTTATAGGCTAATAGCTATTACTAATTAGCTAAAGCCTAATATGCTAATACTATTTAATTTGTTATTAATGATCTTTTAAGTTTCACCAACTTCGGCCTATGCATGCAGGCTTGCAAGTGGCCGTCGGCCAATGTGGGTGAATCGTGATTATGGTGCGGCGTGCCATAGGTGCCACTGTGCCAGCTGCCCCCAGCAGCTGGTGCAGCCTTTTATGCATCCATTATGCATAGGCCGAGCCGCCTTGCACTGGCCCCTGTAGGCTCATAGAGCTGCCAGCCAGCCTAGTGCGGACCGCGGTGAAGGAGGCTCGGAGAGTCGGAGGCTCCTGGCTGAGCCTCTAGGCTCTGAGGCTCGGCCACCCGACTTTGAGCCTGGAGGCTGGTGCGGACCGCGGTCACGACTCACCGGTGAAGCCTGAAGGAGGCTGAGCGGCGAGCCTCTAAGACCTGGCGGGCCGGCCCGACTCGCTTCTACCCTCTGCACGAAGCCCTGGCACGGTGGCACCTGCCTTTTCTCAAAGAACGCAGCGTGGATCACCCAGTGTCCATGGTCATCGACTCATCGTGATTCGTATCCTCCATGGCTGCTCTTGTATACATCAACAGTCGACCTGTAGGCTGTCACCTCTCTCTCTCTTCCCTACTTGCATTTTCTGTAATTTTTGATTTGTTTATCAATGATCAAGATTCAGGAGGTTAACTGAGAAGTTGAAAACTCTGCGTTTGCTGCTGCAGTAGTATTCAAAGTTCACCCATCTGGAGAGGTGGCCCCACCTACCCGTGGAGGGTCCGTCCCACGGAGTGATTCGGTGCCAAGTTCCAACACTGAAGCCTGAGCGCGCTGCGCTCCACCGCAGCACCGCTTGAGTGGCACTCCCGTAACCCGTTTCCTCTTCCGGCCACGGCGGCCACCTCTCTGTCCAGCTGTGTGTACAGTGTGACTCGTTGAGTAGTGACTCCTGAGTGTGAGGGAGACTCCTGGGAGAGTCGAGAGTCGAGACTCGAGACGCCTGGGAGAGAGATCCAGTAGCCAACTTTTATAAATGACCGCTACTAGCTAGCCGGCTGTGCAGTGTGCAGTGTGCATCTGCTGCGGGCCCACTCTGCAAATAATCTCCTCGCAGATTTCTTTCAATGAAGATAGTAGTGAATCAGTGATAGTTGTCCGCTACTAGCTAGCACGTGTGGCTCCGACTATAAAAATGGCTTCATTTGGGTGAGTTATACTCAGTGCTCACTTAGTCTGCATTGTTGATTCACTGGTGACTGGTTAACATGTCACTTGTCCTAGCATCCATTGGGAGCTCATCCTCTTAGCCTCTTAGCACTTGTCTCAGGTATCTAGCTATTGCTTGATTATACTCTTTATAATATACGATTGAAGGTTTGTATAATCTTTGAATCCTAGCAAATCTATTACTCAATGATGGGCATGATTTGCTGTTTTCTGAAGGCTGTGAATCTGGTTATGGATGGGCGACTATGACTGATGATGGGTATGATTCTTCATTCTTTGATTTCTAAAAGCTTTGAATCTGCTTATAGATGGACGAATATGTATTGATGACTTATCTTGGAATTAATGTGTTAACATATGTAACCTAGAAAAAAAAAATTAATTTACTGAACGACTGCTTCAGTTTGCAGATTAGACAAATGGATTGTTTACTTATAGCCATGTTGTTGATCTAATACAGATCTAGCAATGGATTGTTTACTTATGACAAATGTTATAATATATAGAGGTGGTTTTGTATTGTATGATTGTGTACAATTAAATGAAATTGCTCTCTATCTGTCTTTCTCTCTTAACTTACTTTTATGATTCTTGAATCTTGATTAGTGAGTTGTGATCATAGCTAGCTACTTCCGATCTTGGTGGAGGAAGGACCTGCTGGCTGCAATTTATTCCCAGGTTGGATTCTTATTTGGATTGTTTTAACATTTTGTTAAGCTATCTTCAGCTATTCCCTTTTGTGTCTTGTTTTTGTTGTTAGTCTGTTGTTCCCCTGCTATAGTAGTATATATGCCTTGTATAAATGAACATGCTTAACCGGTAAGGAGTATAACGGCCTTGTATAAATGAACGTGCTTAACCGCCGTTAAGGTATACCGTATGCTCTCTTCTCTTTATTAACATGTGGCTTCTTTTTCTTATTTTATTCTTATATTTTCAGTGATGGTTGACCGTCCCAATCTAGTGCCTCATAGAGGACGCAACAAAAAGAAAAAGTCACAGCCTTCAATAGATTCTTTTTTGTCAAGACAGACCATTGCCAATGTAGGACATGAGAGTAGTGGTGGGAGCTCAAAAACTTGTAAATGAGGTTTCCCAAGAGTCTTCTTCCAATAAACCCAAAAGGAAGTGGAGGACTCAATGGACTCTACTACATCCTTGGGCATATTTATGCAAGTCTACATGTAATGAGGACCGCATAAAATGCACTTTGGTGTGAAGAAGATGGAAGAGTGAATACTTTCACAATGGGTGGATCTCCCAAAGCATTCAGCTTTCAGCCTTGAATGAGCATGCAAAATCTGCAAATCATAGGAGAGCTGCAAGTATTTATCATGCAAAGCTAAAGGCTATTGGTGGCAAAGGACCAATAGATGGGGGTATTGACACAATGGTGCATTCTGAACAGTTTAGAATAATCATTTGTATAAAGCTGGTACACTTTTGTGCATGCAATGATATTGCATTGGAGAAATATTCCACTCAATGTAAGTTACAAAGGGAACTTGGCACTCCTAATATGCCATCATCTGATGAGTATGGTGCATATACCAATCCCGTATCTGGAAGAGAGTTCTTGATGGCTTTAAGAGATTGTACTAGGCAAGACTTGTATGCTGAAATTTGTGAAAGTCCATTTTTTTCAATCCTCATTGATGAAAGTACAGATAGAACCATGGAGAAACATTTGATTATCTACATTTTGTACTTGCCTGGGAATGGCAAAGGAGAGCCCAATTGTAAATTTGTGAGATTGCTACCAGTTGATAATGGATCTGGGGAGGCAATCTACAATGCTGTCCATGCCATGCTCTTAGAGAGTAATCTGGATTTGAAGAAACTAGTTGCATTTGTAACGGATGGTGCCTCAGCAATGACAGGTCATAAGATAGGTGTAGGGGCACGGTTTCAAGCATCGGCTTCACGAATTATGGGCGTGCATTGTATTGCCCACCGTGAGGCACTTGCAGCAAAGGATGGTTTTGCATCGAATCCTCATGTGTTTGCTTTTGTTGATAAGGTTGCAAACAAGGTATATGCATGGCTAGGGAAATCAACAAATCGACATGTCGAACTTCGAAACTTGATGCATGAGTATCATATTGCAGACTTGAAAGTTTTACAAATCCATGCAATTCGATGGCTATCTAGAGGCCAAGTAATGGAAAGATTGGTTCCCTTAATGCCTGCTATTTTGGAGAAATGGAGAATGCATGAGAAAAAATGGTACAATTATGCCACAATCTTTCAAGTCCAGTTTATGATGCATTTGTTGGCTGATGTTTTGGTTGAATTGAATAAATTAAATGTAGAATTTCAGAGGGAGAACATGGATGTTACTATGATTGGAGTCTACTTGGATTTGACATTTGAGAAGCTCACTAAAAGGTATATATCTTATGAGGGCCAATTTGGTGCTGGTTCAAAACAGCTTACAAAGTTTTGAACATGTCAAAAGATGGGAATATGTTATATGTTGATTCTAATGGGTTTACTCATAAGCATGTGCTACACTTTGTGCCAGTTCCAAAATTAGCTCCAAAAAAGAAACGAGACAGAGCAGTAAGTGATTCAGAAGAGGAGGATGCAACTCTTGATCTCAATGTACTGCCTCATGATGCTGGAAGTGCAAGTGGTTCCCTCGCTGAATGTATTTGCATTGGAAGGACATTTGTACAAGATGTTTTGAATGTTTTAAATAATAGGTTTCTTAGAGAGGCAATGCAAGTGATGCATCACAAGTTTGTTGGAAAGATGTTTTTGATATTTGGTTACAAGGAAAAAAGAGGAGGGCGATGCCATTAGAGTGATTTGTTCACTAATTCCATGAAGTGCAACACAACTAAACAATAGTCAAAGTCCTAATTTTGGCAAGTTGGACATGCAAGGCATCTTGTCTGGACAGCATGTTGGCCAATGTATGGGTATATAAGATGGTTGACAACATCACTCCAGCATGGGTATATAAGATGGTTGACAACATCACTCCAGCATAAGTATTACATTAGTACTTTCACAGCATAAGTATTACATTGAAGCCTTTTGTTTGTAGATTGGATGCTTTATGTAAATACAAGTTTCATCAACAATTATACCTAAATTTTCACTTTAAAAAAAAACTTGTTTGTAGATTGATTGTTTAATTACATATAGTTTTTTAGTTTTTAAAAAAGCTTTTCATTTTGATAAATTGCTTGCCATTTGAATAACATGATTTTGAAAAATCATGTCATGTGAAAAGCACTTTGAAAAAGTGTATGTCACTTGAAATTTTAAGTAACTCGTCAAATTTAGGCCCTGTTTAAATCAAACTGATTTCACCCACGATTGCAAACATTACCTTTGACATCTTTCTCTTCAGTACAGCTATCCAGTCCTTTAAGTCATTCAAAAACTCACGCCGTCTCTCTCTACTGGTGCATTTTCTCCCTCTCGTTTGTTTGGCCGCATTAAGAGGGAGTAAGTATGGTCTTGGGTTTTCAAAAAATAAATCCCATCCATCAAATCAGCAAACTTTGTTTTTAAAGAATGCACCATAGGATATTGACACATCAACAATGGGAATTTTATTCAAATGAAAGCAAATGGGTTGATGACACATAAACAATGAGAATGTTAAAAAAATAGAAGGCCAACTCATGTGTTCTGAGTTTTATGGATTCATAGGACATTGCATGACCTTCCTGCAATAAGAGCACCGCCTAAGGCAAACCCACTAGCATCAGTAACTACCTCAAAGGGTTTGGTAAAATCTGGTAACTTAAGGACAGGGTTGGTTACTAAGGCTGTCTTCAGTTTATCAAAGGCACTCTGACACATTACAGTCCACTGAAAAAGGGTAGTACTCTTGAGAAGGTTAGTTAAAGGGGATGTTATCTGAGCATACCTGGGTATAAAGACCCTATACCATCCAGTTAATCCTAGGAATCCTTTGACTTCCTTTACCGTCTTGGGTTCTGGCCATTCTACGATTGCTTGGATCTTTGCGGGGTCAGGAGAAATCCCATCTTTTGATACTATGAATCCCAAGTATTCCACCTGGTCGATAGAGAAAGAACACTTGCTCTTTTTTGCAAAGAGTTGGTGTTTCCTTAGAATTTCTAAGACCTTGCGCACATGATCTTCATGATCTGCAGCATTCTTTGAGTATACCAAGATATCATCAAAGAAGACAAGAACAAAATCATCCAAGTATTCTCTGAGAGTATCCTGCATAAGACGATTAAATATCGTCGGGGCATTAGTCAATCCAAACGGCATGACTGTGAACTCATAATGCCCATAAGATGATTAAATGTCGTCGGGGCATTAGTCAATCCAAACGGCATGACTGTGAACTCATAATGCCCATAGCGAGTATTGAATGTTGTCTTTGGGATGTCCTGCTCCTTGATTCTGATCTGGTAGTACTCGGATTTGAGATCTATCTTTGTGAACATTTGGAAGTCAATATTAGATAATTTGGGAATTATCTCACACTTTGGGAATCAACTTCTCAATATAGTTTTGGCCATATCTTGAGCATACTAGCTCCAAATTTGTCGGAGATTTCGGATTTAGATTCTACTCTTAAAGATCTTTCCAACGATATGTCACATGAGATGGTTTTGATAAAATCTTGGATAAGTTCACCATGATCCCATTTTTCAAATGGGAATGGGATTTTTCCCAAATTATCTAATATTCGGGTGTTTTGGGTCCCACTTAACCGATCTAGAAGCTCATCAATCCTAGGAATATGATACTTTATTTAATTGTTAATTGATTCAATCCTCTGTACTCAATACAGAGGATTAACATTCCATCTTTCTTCTTTTGAAAGAGAACGGGTGCACCCCAAGGTGAGACACTCGGTCTGACGAATCCCTGCTCTAACAATTATCTTAACTGCTCCTTAAGTTCTATGGCTTCAGGGACTAGCATTTTGTATGCACGCTGAGCCACTGGTGGCTGAGCTCCGGGGGTTAACTCGATCTCATGATGTACTTCGCGAGACGGAGGCATCTCAGTCAGCTCTTAAGGAAACACATTTGCATACTCATTTAACCACTCTGGCTCTTTAGTCTTGCATTTTATGTCTACTGGAGACGACATAAACATCTTGCCTCTTTCTGAGCCCTTTTAATAATTTGGAAGCCTTGACTAATTGTAGCACTGCAATCCGAAAATTCCAGTTCCTTGAACTTTATTCCCGTGAAGGTCAAGGAAAGAGATGGTTCCTTTGTGACACAATGAATGTCAACCTGATTCTTTTGGAGCCAATTCATTCCAAGGATTCCATCATAGATTCCCAAGGTTAGGACTTTGAACTGGCACTCTACTACGTTCCCATCTAGTCTAAACTGAATAAGGTCTATCTCAAGGTGTGTGAAAAGAATCTTTCCACTGGCCAATTCCACTTGCATAGGTTTTCCCGATTTTTGATTTAGGACTCCTAGACATCCTGATGAAATAAAGGAATGAGTACTGCCTGAATCAATCAAAAGGTTGAATTGCTTACCCTGGTACTCTGCTGGAGTCTGGAGGACTGAAAATATTCCGCTGATGCTCTATTGCTGCATAGATCTGTCCTTTTTCTTCCTCCACTTCATCAGCTATAGTGACTGCTCTAGCTGTTGTAGTCTGAGGTGGAACTCTCTCTCTTTGGTTGTTCCAATTCTGGGAGGGAGTTCGGAGACTGCTTTGCATGGAGGCTGTAGGGCTGAGCTGGCACTCTTCTGGGGAGTTACCCTGATTTTGGCGCGGGGAACCCTAATTGGACTGATACAAAGGATTCTGTCTCTGAATTCTAGGACCTTGGCTTCCTTGGCCCACAGAAGGAGATGGGCAATCCTTGAGCTGGTGCCCAAACCCTTGACATCCAAAGCATCTGTTCTCGCTTCAAAGCTCTTCCCTTTGCATTTTTGAGAGAGTCGGAGTTCCTGAGAAAGTGCTTCGAGGGAAAGGTCTTCCTTTATTCCTAAAGCTTCTTCTCTCCACATTCTGGTTGGGACCTTGGTGTCTCTTTGGAGGCGGAAAGTTGGAAGAACTTCCCGATGTCTGAAATCTTTTGAAGGATGAGGGAGCTGGCTTTGGCAGGACTTTCACGATGAAAGCTTTGGCGAAGTCCTTCGCCATTCTGACAGCTTTTGCCATGGACACTGGCTTGGCATTCTTGACCAATGTGTCTAAGGGTTGGTTCATTCCCCGAATGAGCCTAGCCATAAGTTGCTCTTTGTCTATAGGTGGTGAATACTTGAGTAGAAGAGCAAATGCGTGGTGATATTCTTCGATGGTTTTACTCCCTTGGTTTAGCTCTAAAAATTCATTCATTTTGGTTTCTAAGAATTCGGGGGGACAAAATCTCTTCCTCAAATAGCCTTTACCAGGACTGGGTATTCTTATCCGATGGTTAGTGTCACAATGCTTCCTCCATGCCACCCTGGCTGTTTCCACAATTTTCAGCCTAGCAAGCCATTTTACTCTGCTCATTGTAGCCTGTGACATCAAAATACTCTTCCATAGCTTCCACCCATTTCTCCAGAGCCTCGCCCAGGTTCTCAATTTCTTCTTTGAAGGGTCCTGGTTGAGTTCTGTGAAGAGCCTTGCGAAAATCGAGGTCAAGCTCTTCCTCTCTAGAGAGAGGGTCTGGCTGACGGCCATGGTTTCCTCATCTCATGATTATGCCAAAAATGATATATTATTAAATTTTTATTTTAATATCGTCCACGAGATCCTAAGACTTAAGGGGTTCAAAAATAATTTCTTAAATAAGATAAATGATCTTATTGGAGATCTATGACATATGTCTGATAATAGATTTTTCTTTATCAATTCGTGAATAAACAATTACTTAATTTTTCTTTATCAATTCGTGAATAAACAATTACTTATACAATAGTGAATTTTTCCACAAAACATTTCTTTACTTATAGAAAGGTTGCAACATGTACTTTGATACCTCGCCATAGTGTCTAAAGCTCCTCAATCAAAAGCTCAAGGTACACATTCATGTTCGCCACCTTATACTTGCCTGGTACAAGGAAAGCAAGCATGATATGATCTTTCTTGATTTCCACCCATGGAAGGAGGTTGTAATTCACCAATACAATAGGCCAAGTAGACCATGATGTGGACTTGAAGCCAAATGGGTTAACACCATCCATGCCTAAGCCAAGACGTAAGTGACGAGCCTCATCTTTAAACTCTGGCCATTAATGCTCCACATGTTGCCATTCCGGTGAATCAGATCCTCATGATGCCATCGGTTGGGCGATGAGTAGCATGCCATGTCATGAGTTCTGCAATCTCCTTACATTTAAACATGTGTTGGATGTGAGGAATGATATGGAAGTGTCTCAAAACCTTCTGGGGAACTTCATCTCCTTGCAAATCATTCCTATAGCGGCTCTACCCACATTGTAAACATTGGGACATGTGTATTTTTGTGTAATCCATACCTAACATAGAGAGCATTTCACAACATCCATCTCGTGAGTTCAGTAATAGATTTTGAGGGGAAAGAATCTTCTTGAGAAGCCTACAACATAACATAAGAAATCATACGTCAAAATATTAGCAATATGAAACATTTTCTATTTGAGAGAATAGAATGAGGCGGTCTTATCGAAGAACTTGCATCACTCCATCCATAAGTTGTTTACAAGTTTAATAGCTCCAAGTTTGCTTGTAGTGTGGAGTACGAACATCCCTCATATAAAGGGGTGCTTGCCTCTCTAATGTAAGGTTTCCTCCTCTTTTGACATTGAGCTTGCTCACTATCATCTATGACCTCATGTCCAAAGAAGTCATTCACCATGTCATCCATGATGAGATTCTCTTTCTCCTCATGTGGCAATGGTGGAGGCACCTCATTCATTGGTTGGGGAAGATGAGTCTCAGCCATGCTTTCCATATGAGGCCTTGCCACATTCCGCACTCTACCTGATGTCACCAAATGGTGTGGCATATTAGCTATCACTCTCCTATGGTTCTCCTCCATGTTATCATCCGCACTTGGTCATGCCAATGCCTCATGAAGACCATACGTCTCGACATGCTCAATCATTGTCGTATATATTGGCCCTTGCATCGAAAGGTAAGTGCCTCTTTCTTGCTTTCTCCTAAGCTTTCATGGAAAGCTTCAATGTTTTCCCTTATTCCAAGCTTTCATGGAAAGCTTCTACATAGCTCTATGTGAGCTTTTCTTCCCCTTCCCCTCTCTTTCCTTTCCCTTTTTCCCTTCCCCTATCTTTCCTCTCCCTTGCCCTAACCCTAGCCCTATGCATAGAGCTCTAATAGAGAGCTTTGATAGAGAGCTCTTCATCAAAGCTATCTATTAAGTATTCTATGCATAGAGCTAGGGTTTAGGCTTAATATAAACTAATTTATTTCAATCACTTATGCATTAGGAGTAGGGTTTAGGGTACTCATCTCTTTTTCCTCTTGTTCTCCTTGCTTGTGCTAATGTGTTAATGAGAACTAACTTTTTATTTATTATGTTTCTTTTTTGTAGGTTTATTCAAGTGAACAAGGGTTTAGGCCAATCCTCTTATACGACTTCTCATTAAAGAGGTAAGCCCTCTTTTTTCGTTTTTTGTTATGCTTCTTCTCGTTGTGTTTTTACACCCTTGGGTGCCGGGGATTAGGGTTAGGTCAATAGGCTATGCATAGGTCTTATGCATAGGCTTATGCAATAGGCTATGCATAAGCCTTACGCAATAGGTTTATGCATAGGCTTATGCAATAGGTTACGCATAGGCCTTATGCAATGGGCTATGCATAGGCCGTTATGCAATAGGCTTATGCATAAGCCTTATGCAATAGCCTATGCATAAGCCCTTATGCAATAGGTTTATGCATAACCTAAAAGCAGTAAGCCCTCTTTTTTCATTTTTTGTTTATGCTTCTTCTCTTTGTGTTTTTGCACCCTTGGGTTGTGCTGGGGATTAGGGTTAGCTCAATAGGCTATGCATAAGCCCTTATGTAATAGGTTTATGTATAAGGATTATGCATAAGCCCTTATGTAATAGGTTTATGCATAAGCCTTATGCAATAGGTTTATGCATAAGCCTTATGCAATAGGCTATGCATAAGGCCTATTGCATAATATGTTAAAGTAAAATAACTTTTTGATTTATTATGATAATTTTTTGTAGGTTTATTCAAGCGAACAACCACAAAGGGTTTAGGCCATGGGGTGGCTCATATGGATTCTCAAAGAAGAGGTAAGCCCTCTTTTTCCATTCTTTGTTTATGCGTCTTCTCTTCAAGTTTTTGCACCCTTTGGTGTTGGGGATTAGGGTTAGATCAATAGGCTTATGCATAGCCCTTATGATAGGCTTATACATAGCACCTATGCATAGCCTATTCATGCCCTATGCATACCCTATGCATACCCTATTATGCATAAGCCCTTACGCATAGCCCTTATGCATAGGCTTATGTATAGGCTATTGCAATAGGCTTATGTATAGCCCTTATGTATATGCTTATGCATAGGCTTATGCAGCAATACTCTTATGCAAAAGACCTTATGTATAGCCTATGCATACCCTATGCATAGCCCTTATGCAATAGCCTATTATGCATAGCTCTTATGCAATAGCCCTTTTGTATTCACCTTCACTTTTTCATATGTTATGTTTTATAGGTCTTGTATTGTTGTCCTCTTCTTCCTGACATTGTCGAGGTAAGCTCTATTATTCATTCAACCTCATGTTTATTGCAATCTTGAGCTTGGTTTAGGGTTTAGGCTTATGCATAGAGATATGGAGCATTATGTTAGGCCATCTAGAATGCTATTTATGTCAAGTTAGGAGTGGTTATCCACGAGTAGGTGGCTATAGTGGAGGGAGAGCCCTCGATCTTCTCACTATCATTCTCTTTGTTGTAAAGAGAAGTTCTCTTTGGCTTTATTAGTGGGGAGTGTGTGGAAAGTCCTCAGAAGCTATCATCCAAAAGGGACACTATACACCCTACTTGTCTAAGCAGTATTGTAGGAGGTCTCAACAATGGTCTAATATTACATGTTACCTTTTTTGTCTAAGCTTGTGTTGTTGTTTTCTCTTGGTTGGCTTGATATTGTTGAGATAAGCTCTATTATTCATTCAACCTCATGTTTATTACACCCTTGGTGCCAGGTTTAGGGTTTAGGCTTATGCATAGAGATATGGGGCATTATTGTAGGCTATTTAAAATGCTGTTTATGTTAAGTTAGGAGTGGTTATCCGTGAGTAGGTGGTTATAGTGGAGGGGAAGCCCTTGATCTTCTCACTATCCTTCTCTTGTAAAAGAGAAGTTGTCTTTGGATTTAATAGTGGGGAGCGTGCGTATAGTCCTTAGAAGCTATCATTTGAAAGGGGCATTGTCCACCCTACTTGTCTAAGCAGTATTGTAGGAAGTCTCAACAATGTTCTAGTATTACATGTTGCCTTTTTTGTCTAAGCTTCAAGCATGGCTTTTGTTAGATCAATCGTGTTTTGTTTCCTCTTATACATGTATGTATAGGAAATGTTGATCGACCCATCATAAGACTCAGATGTGGCAAATCTGCTATCTATTATAAAGCAACGATATGGGTAACAAGCTTGGTCTCAGTTTACTCAGACACAAATATGGTCCCATCAAACCTTTTTGCATACGCAAAGTTAACCTTTTACATATTCTATAAGTCTTATTTTAATCTTATATGAAGGCGGCCTTATAATTGGGCCAGTCATCAACGCCATGGGGAAAATCTACCCCTTGACTAGTCGGGGCAGACCATGCCTTTGATAGGCACAAGGCCGAGTGACGTAGGGCCGAGTGGTGTAAGCCCATCACGATATGATTGTGATGAGCCTACACAACCTTCTTCGACTAGGCCCACCCTCGCTCCCTCATGTCCGTCTTCACCCCACCCACGACGACGACGTAGTAGGGAGTTTGGGGAGGCTAGTAGATGTGCTAGCGGGGGGGGAGCAAGCTACTTTTTCTTTGGCAAAAGCAACACTAGGTCTCCCAATGTGTCTCCCCAACAGGGAGGATCTTCATCTACACATCATGAGCCAACTTCCAGGAGACCCATTCCACCACTCGATCCATGCACCCGGCCATACAACGTGGATGTCGATGGTGCCCTCGTGAGATGGATGCACGAGGGAAGCAAGTCATGAACCGCATGCATGTACTTGCAAGCCTGGAGTTCATGAACTCCTTTAAAAGGTGGAAAGCACAAGATGAGCTTTCAAAGCAATACGTCATTGATGTGCTTAAGTTGGAGTTCCCTATTCCACATGCGGGTCTTTGCTTCTACAAGGAGTGGATTTATGAAGAGACGAATCAAGCTTTTGCTCTCTAATAGGAGAGAAAATATCAAGAGAGCAGCAAAGAATAATTTGGAGAAGCCTAGCATTTGTATGCCTGAGGAGTGGAGGCACGCACGCAACTTTGTGAGAAATCATCCATGTGCTTTTCAGCGAGTGCTTCCCAACAATAGAAGCGAGGGGCTTCACACTTCGGCTCAGGAGGAAAGTCTTCCTTCATTTCTCGTTTTTGTAAATACCTATTTTAGTAATCATCAATAAATCTATAATTGGAGCGAAGAACTCATCTATCCCAATTTCCTCTTTCAGTAAGAAAATAAATCGAGCAAGAGACGAAACCTTTTGGACTAAGAGCATCGGTAACTACATTCTCATTCTTAGACCTGTACTTTATCTCAAAGTCAAACTCTTGCAAAGTTTGCATCCATCCTGTTTGACATTAGTGAGATCCTTCTGGGTAAATATCCATTTCAGACTTTTATTGTCTATCATCACTAGAGTGAAGCTCTGTTTAAGTAAGTAATGCCTCCATAATTTCAATGCATGAGTAACATCTAGAATTTCCAGGTCATGAAAGTTATATAATTTCTCTCATGAGGCTTTAACTTTTGAGACTCGTAAGCCACAAGTTAGCCATCTTAAATAAGAATGTCCCCAATTACAAATTCCCACTTACATTGGTAATAACCTCAAAGGGTTTGCTAAACTTTGGCAATTTCAACATAGGGTTAGTTACCAAGGTAACTTTGACCTTGTCCATTTGAAAGGTGCATCCTTCTTGAGAAGTGCTATCAGAGGAGGGGAGACAGTATTAGCGTATCTTTGAATAAATATGCAATACCAACCTGTCAAACCAACAAATCCTTGAACTTCTTTCACAAACTTAAGCTTTGGCTGATCAATATAATAACTCTTATTGCAGCTATATTAGTTGAGATTCTAACCTTTGAAATAATGAATCTTAGATATTCAATATGCAATCAATAAAGAAGGTGCATTAAATTTTTTTTTAAATCAAAGAGTCTTTACTTTATTAGGATCTTGAATACTTTACGAACATGCTTCTCATGTTCGGCATCATTCTTTGAATAAACTAGACTGTGAAAGATCCTACCTCTTGTTGCGAGTGTTCTCGTGTATACACTGCACGTTGTATTCTCTTACATCCTCATGTGCATAGGAATTTATAAATGTGGATGTGCCAATAGGTGCACATGAGTCTAGAAATAATGACCTAGATTTTTTAAAGCTATAGCTTCGAGTAGCTATTTAGTTAAACCTTAAATTTAAAATCTAGTCAAATGTATTCTCTGACATCTTCATGTGCATAGGAATTTATAGATGTGGATGTGCCATTAGGTGCACATGAGTCTATAAACATGGGAATAATAAATCTTGATTTTATTTAAGAATTAATTCATTAAATTTAAATATGCACGAGTGTGAATGCCCTAGATACACACAAATGTGTACATATTACACATAAATTCATTTGTACACATAAATGTGTACAAATGAATTTTGATCAAAGAGAAATGAGAATCTTAAATAAGAAATTTAGAAAATCCCTAACCCTAGAAGAAAGAGAGAGAAAGTTAAGATTAAGATTTTAGAGAGAGAAAGAGGTTCTAGATAGATAAGAAGGCCTTAGAATAATTTACATTGATTAGTAGGATGCTTAGATTTCTAATTAACTTTAGCGTAAAGAAATATAGAAAGAAAAGAATCCATCGAGTAGAATTCTAGAGAGAGAAGGAAGGACCTAGAAGAGAGAAAAAGAAAAGATCCCCCTTGAATAATAGAATTATGACTAAGGTTAAGCCAAGACCAAGGATTAGTTCAAAAAACAAGGGTTGATCTTTAATAGAAAAGTCCACCCTCCCCCCCCACCCCTTGAATAATAGAATTACAACTAAGGTTAAGCCAACACCAAGATTAAAAAACAAGGATTAGTTCAAAAAACAAGGATTGATCTTTAAAAATGTCAAAGACTAAGTCTGATTCTCTCAAGGAAAGGGAAGATTTCTAGAAAGAGAAAAATATGGACAATCCCTTAAGTAAACTCTTTAAGTTGAGAATATTCAATTTAAGGGAAATGGGTGTATCCTTGAAGCAAATGCAAGATGCCTTAAAACAAATAAAGTAAAGGTCTTTTGTTGAAAAGTACGATCACATAATTGAAGACCCATTACTTAAGAAGCATGAAAAGAAACTCTCAAAAAGAGGTAATTCTTAAGATACTTAAGACTGGTTGAAGAATTCTCCATATTCTTAAATTTTTATTATTATTACCTTTTCAATTGGATATAATAGGTTTTGCTAACTATAATTTAAACACAATTTAACTTTTGATAATTATAATATAATTCATCCTCTTATTTTTAAAGAACAAAATTAAGCTCCCAAATTTTCTAGAGAGCATTTATTGCCCCCAAAAATGGACAACTTGAAACAATAAAATATACACAAAAGTAGTAATAACAAAATTATTCATGGAGGAAATTTGCAACTTGTTTTTTCTTTTGATGCATGGCATTAGTGTAGACTTGGGACTTGATAGGTGTAAATTAAGGGAAAGATGCCCATGTTTGCAATTGTGGGTAGTGTATGTGTGTTTATGTTGTCTTATCGGCTTAACTTAAATAAGGGAAAATGTCATGCATGAGGTTTGCAATGTTGTTTGTGTCATTTGAATGAAGCATGTAAGAGAGAATGTCATGCATGAGGTTTGCAATGTTGTTTGTTTGCAATTGAAAAAGCTAACTTAAATACGAGAAAATGTCAGGACTGATAAAATCGGTGGAAGTCACATTGTTATCCCACATAAACCACACCCCCGCACCAGGGTTCGCTTTAGCCTAGAACTTGTTCAACTTCGGGAAAATCCTTCTCAAATTCTTATGAGAAGGAAATAAATCGTGTTTTGTTTCCTCTTATACATGTATGTATAGGAAATGTTGATCGACCCATCATAAGACTTAGATGTGGCAAATCTGCTATCTATTATAAAGCAACGATATGGGCAACAAGCTTGGTCTCAGTTTACTCAGACACAAATATGGTCCCATCAAACCTTTTTGCATACGCAAAGTTAACCTTTTACGTATTCTATAAGTCTTATTTTTAATCTTATATGAAGGCGGCCTTATAATTGGGCCAGTCAACGCCATGGGGAAAATCTACCCCTTGACTAGTCGGGGCAGACCATGCCTTTGATAGGCACAAGGCCGAGTGACGTAGGGCCGAGTGGTGTAAGCCCATCACGATATGATTGTGATGAGCCTACACAACCTTCTTCGACTAGGCCCACCCTCGCTCCCTCATGTCCGTCTTCACCCCACCCACGACGACGACGTAGTAGGGAGTTTGGGGAGGCTAGTAGATGTGCTAGCGGGGGGGGAGCAAGCTACTTTTTCTTTGGCAAAAGCAACACTAGGTCTCCCAATGTGTCTCCCCAACAGGGAGGATCTTCATCTACACATCATGAGCCAACTTCCAGGAGACCCATTCCACCACTCGATCCATGCTCCCGGCCATACAACGTGGATGTCGATGGTGCCCTCGTGAGATGGATGCACGAGGGAAGCAAGTCATGAACCGCATGCATGTACTTGCAAGCCTGGAGTTCATGAACTCCTTTAAAAGGTGGAAAGCACAAGATGAGCTTTCAAAGCAATACGTCATTGATGTGCTTAAGTTGGAGTTCCCTATTCCACATGCGGGTCTTTGCTTCTGCAAGGAGTGGATTTATGAAGAGACGAATCAAGCTTTTGCTCTCTAATAGGAGAGAAAATATCAAGAGAGCAGCAAAGAATAATTTGGAGAAGCCTAGCATTTGTATGCCTGAGGAGTGGAGGCACGCACGCAACTTTGTGAGAAATCATCCATGTGCTTTTCAGCGAGTGCTTCCCAACAATAGAAGCGAGGGGCTTCACACTTCGGCTCAGGAGGAAAGTCTTCCTTCATTTCTCGTTTTTGTAAATACCTATTTTAGTAATCATTTCTTCTCCTCTTTCATTTTGATTTGTACTATATTATTTTCTTTAACTAATTATATATTTTCTTAATTGTCTTTTGTAGAGGGAGGTTGTTGGGTGTGACCCAACAAAGGAGAAGTATGATTATGGATACAGAGCCCCCCCTTCTGCAATTGTGGTTGTGGATGCGTACGTGAGGTGTACA
Organism: Cibotium barometz; assembly: GCF_041138505.1. Taxonomy (NCBI): domain Eukaryota; kingdom Viridiplantae; phylum Streptophyta; class Polypodiopsida; order Cyatheales; family Cibotiaceae; genus Cibotium; species Cibotium barometz. The sequence goes on from NC_141056.1 coordinate 23,278,788, forward strand.
CTTGGATGAGTCCGTTTTGGAGACTCAAGCAGATAAGGTAAGTGAGCCTAAACCCTTGTCTTATCTACATCTAATTGTATTTTATTTCCCTTGCTTACCTTGCGCTTGTTGATGGCATATATGTAGGATGAAGGGGAAGAGGAAGAGGAGGATCCTGATAATGAGGATGAAGCGGTGGAAGGAAGTGAAGAGGATGACGAAGACGATGATGATGATGAGCCCCCTGTCCACAATTTGTGGGCCTGGATGCGTATGCGAGAGGCATACACTTGGATGAGTCCATTTTGGAGAATTAAGCAGATGAGGTAGGTGAGCCTAAACCCTTCTCTTATCTACATCTAATTGTATTTTATTACCCTTGCTTACCTTGTGCTTGATGGCATGTATGTAGGATGAAGGGGAAGAGGAAGAGGAGGGTCCTGATTATGAGCATGAAGCGATGGAAGGAAGTGAAGAGGACGATGAAGGCGATGATGATGATCACTCAGAATCCGATGAAGATTCTAGTTAGCCACCTCTTCATTGTGATATATTTTTTATATATATGGCCAAAGGCATGACACTTTGTGAAATAAAATAAATTTTGGGCTCAATTGCATTCTTCACAATCTATGCGTTTCTTATGTTTATGTTTGTGTCATAAAACTATGACTCTATTTTAACAAAAAAAAAAAGAGTTGGGGCAGACTGGAGAGTCCTGTTCAAACTCCCCAGTTTGCACCCGCTCTTTTTTTACTGTGCAATACTTTCGTTTGCTGAGCAGTGCAAATAGCAATGAGATACCATTGTCGAACCCGTGCGCAACGAAAATAGCAACATTTTTACCAACGAGAATAGCCCGACATCTGTCTACCCTTCTAGTTATAAAAATACTATTATTTTCACTGCTACACCCTCATTCTGTTGTATTGCAAAATCCCATGATTTTGTGCTCAATTTAGCAATTTATTTTTCAAATTTCTTGAAAAAGAGTGCAAAGTTAAATAAAAATTAAAAAAATTGACCAAACAAACTTGAAATTGCAAGGATTAAGAGTATCAAGAAGTGATTAGAAACATGAGAAACATGAAATGGATGCAAAAGACAACAAAACACATGATTTTGGGAGATTTTTTGTTAATCGAATCATTTCTTAAAATTCTCGTTAATAACCCAAATCAAGCATGCAAGCAATGCAAGGATGCTTGGCGTAAGAGATTGGTGTCCTGGCAACAGAACCATTTATGTCGGGACTTTTGGCCACTCAATGGGACTCTTCTCTCATGCCTCCAGGAGCCTAGACTCCAACCCAAACCCAAACCCAATATGCAATGAGAAACATGCAATGCATTAGCGAGAAAACTCTCACTTACCTCTACTCATTTTCTTGAATTGGGGACTCTTCGTGGTAGCTACGTCAATGGAAGCATGCCGAAGTAGTTCAACAAAGCCGCCACCACCACACCTCAAGTGTAGCCGCCACTCTCTCTCACTCCTTCCCTCACACACACACACTCACAAAAGCATTGAAGGCAAGAGATAGACAAGGTTTGAGAGAAGAATAGATCACTATCTTCACTTGAGAGCATACAAGAGTGCATGCAAGAATGCATACATGAATGAGGATTTAGAGTTACACTTTGACCTTTATACTTGGCTCATAGTGTTCACACTTGGCCGGCCAATGTTAAAAATGAGGTCCTAGTGCATCCAAGCCTGCCTACACTATTGTAAACACCTTGTCTTGCTAATAACTCTAGCCTTATTATCCCATGGCACACCTTTCATATACAAGCAATGATCGCACATGTAAAATAATCCATTACAAGAGAAATATGAAATTTTCTAGTGCCTAGGCCAATCAAAATATGTGGTGGCCGACCGCAGTGTCGTAGAAGTCTTCGATAGAGTCTTCAACTGCACTTAGCCAATGATACACCTGGGGTATGGAAGATTACAGAAGGAACCTCTATAACAAAGGAAGAGCACACAACCCTATTGGCTATTGGATTTTCTTTAGTAATGCAAGTGTAGGTTTAATAAAGCCATCAAGCTAGAGAGCTTGTAACACAATAGCATCCAGCCATGTACGACTTGCAAGGAATGGAAATTTGGTAAGGTAGCGATCAAAACTTAAGAAAGGTTTTCATGAAAGGATTCAAAGATCTAAAGAATTGCAAGGTGAGGTTGTTAGGCAGAACATTATGATACCCAATGAGGTGCATGTCTTTTACTTGCACACTACAAGATCGATATAGAGAAGGGATATCCTCTGTTACAATTGCCAAGCTCCCTCGATGGCCATTTCTAGATTTTAGTCAAAGAAGAGATTCCAAATAGGGAGTCTATATGCCATGCAAACACATTTACTTTGTTTCATTATGGTCCTGGGTTTGAGTGATAAGGTACTTGAGTTTATGCACCAAGTAGCTGCGACAAAAGTTAAGTTGTTCCAAGCTTTGAATGGCAGGAGGAAGCATTCTATGGTGGATTAGGAAAAAATTTACACCTTCCATGTTGGGCGGTGTAGCAATTTTATTGCCATTAAGATATGTATGGTAGCTTCATTTTGGGTAAATATTGATATTTGCTAATGTCGAGATGCTTCATTTTTGGGAACTACTTTTGTAAGAAATACAGGCTTACTAGAAGAACCAATGCTATTGTGTTTAGAAGTGATCCCATATGCATATGTGTTATTACTATGGTTTGTCATCTATTTCATTCTATTTCATTGAAAGAGGGAATACTACGAATTAAGTTGAACCATTGTAATAAATGTTTAAGCAAATTAAGACATGTTTGGTGTGTAGATTTCATGGCTTGAATAGTGCTACCTTCTTGCACATGCTCACATGTTTTTTGTAAAAAAGAATTTATAAAAAATTATATATTTTTTGAAACTAAATTATAAAGTATTAAAATATTAATATGATATTGGTTTATTAACATTCAATTTTTTATTTATAGGGTTATCAAAGGCACAAGTACAAAAATAGTTGTTCAGTTCAAAAAGTACATTTTCAATGGGAGTTGCTCGATTTTATCTCTCGCTCGATTTCAGTTACTTGGTCTTTGGTTTTCCTCCCATGAACTTCGGCTAGGACCCTTCTTTTGAAATCACCTCTTTGAGGAACACACACGTGATTGTTAAAATATAAACAACCGTATTTAATCTTATATCCCTGAACTTTTCTTAACTCTTGAGGAGTCTTGCTCTCATCAATAAATCTATAATTGGAGCGAAGAACTCATCTGTCCCAATTTCCTCTTTCAGTAAGAAAATAAACCGAGCAAGAGACGAAACCTTTTGGACTAAGAGCATCGGTAACTACATTCTCATTCTTAGACCTGTACTTTATCTCAAAGTCAAACTCTTGCAAAGTTTGCATCCATCCTGTTTGACATTAGTGAGATCCTTCTGGGTAAATATCCATTTCAGACTTTTATTGTCTATCATCACTAGAGTGAAGCTCTGTTTAAGTAAGTAATGCCTCCATAATTTCAATGCATGAGTAACATCTAGAATTTCCAGGTCATGAAAATTATATAATTTCTCTCATGAGGCTTTAACTATTGAGACTCGTAAGCCACAAGTTAGCCATCTTAAATAAGAATGTCCCCAATTACAAATTCCCACTTACATTGGTAATAACCTCAAAGGGTTTGCTAAACTTTGGCAATTTCAACATAGGGTTAGTTACCAAGGTAACTTTGACCTTGTCCATTTGAAAGGTGCATCCTTCTTGAGAAGTGCTATCAGAGGAGGGGAGACAGTATTAGCGTATCTTTGAATAAATATGCAATACCAACCTGTCAAACCAACAAATCCTTGAACTTCTTTCACAAACTTAAGCTTTGGCTGATCAATATAATAACTCTTATTGCAGCTATATTAGTTGAGATTCTAACCTTTGAAATAATGAATCTTAGATATTCAATATGCAATCAATAAAGAAGGTGCATTAAATTTTTTTTTAAATCAAAGAGTCTTTACTTTATTAGGATCTTGAATACTTTACGAACATGCTTCTCATGTTCGGCATCATTCTTTGAATAAACTAGACTGTGAAAGATCCTACCTCTTGTTGCGAGTGTTCTCGTGTATACACTGCACGTTGTATTCTCTTACATCCTCATGTGCATAGGAATTTATAAATGTGGATGTGCCAATAGGTGCACATGAGTCTAGAAATAATGACCTAGATTTTTTAAAGCTATAGCTTCGAGTAGCTATTTAGTTAAACCTTAAATTTAAAATCTAGTCAAATGTATTCTCTGACATCTTCATGTGCATAGGAATTTATAGATGTGGATGTGCCATTAGGTGCACATGAGTCTATAAACATGGGAATAATAAATCTTGATTTTATTTAAGAATTAATTCATTAAATTTAAATATGCACGAGTGTGAATGCCCTAGATACACACAAATGTGCACATATTACACATAAATTCATTTGTACACATAAATGTGTACAAATGAATTTTGATCAAAGAGAAATGAGAATCTTAAATAAGAAATTTAGAAAATCCCTAACCCTAGAAGAAAGAGAGAGAAAGTTAAGATTAAGATTTTAGAGAGAGAAAGAGGTTCTAGATAGATAAGAAGGCCTTAGAATAATTTACATTGATTAGTAGGATGCTTAGATTTCTAATTAACTTTAGCGTAAAGAAATATAGAAAGAAAAGAATCCATCGAGTAGAATTCTAGAGAGAGAAGGAAGGACCTAGAAGAGAGAAAAAGAAAAGATCCCCCTTGAATAATAGAATTATGACTAAGGTTAAGCCAAGACCAAGGATTAGTTCAAAAAACAAGGGTTGATCTTTAATAGAAAAGTCCACCCTCCCCCCCCACCCCTTGAATAATAGAATTACAACTAAGGTTAAGCCAACACCAAGATTAAAAAACAAGGATTAGTTCAAAAAACAAGGATTGATCTTTAAAAATGTCAAAGACTAAGTCTGATTCTCTCAAGGAAAGGGAAGATTTCTAGAAAGAGAAAAATATGGACAATCCCTTAAGTAAACTCTTTAAGTTGAGAATATTCAATTTAAGGGAAATGGGTGTATCCTTGAAGCAAATGCAAGATGCCTTAAAACAAATAAAGTAAAGGTCTTTTGTTGAAAAGTACGATCACATAATTGAAGACCCATTACTTAAGAAGCATGAAAAGAAACTCTCAAAAAGAGGTAATTCTTAAGATACTTAAGACTGGTTGAAGAATTCTCCATATTCTTAAATTTTTATTATTATTACCTTTTCAATTGGATATAATAGGTTTTGCTAACTATAATTTAAACACAATTTAACTTTTGATAATTATAATATAATTCATCCTCTTATTTTTAAAGAACAAAATTAAGCTCCCAAATTTTCTAGAGAGCATTTATTGCCCCCAAAAATGGACAACTTGAAACAATAAAATATACACAAAAGTAGTAATAACAAAATTATTCATGGAGGAAATTTGCAACTTGTTTTTTCTTTTGATGCACGGCATTAGTGTAGACTTGGGACTTGATAGGTGTAAATTAAGGGAAAGATGCCCATGTTTGCAATTGTGGGTAGTGTATGTGTGTTTATGTTGTCTTATCGGCTTAACTTAAATAAGGGAAAATGTCATGCATGAGGTTTGCAATGTTGTTTGTGTCATTTGAATGAAGCATGTAAGAGAGAATGTCATGCATGAGGTTTGCAATGTTGTTTGTTTGCAATTGAAAAAGCTAACTTAAATACGAGAAAATGTTAGGACTGATAAAATCGGTGGAAGTCACATTGTTATCCCACATAAACCACACCCCCGCACCAGGGTTCGCTTTAGCCTAGAACTTGTTCAACTTCGGGAAAATCCTTCTCAAATTCTTATGAGAAGGAAATAAAACCCTTTCAAATTTTACAAGTTTTAGTTATATTTTCTAAGTTCACATAGAAAGTACCATCTCAAAAATAGCAATTTCCTTCTCATTTAGTGGTGAAAAGGATTTAGTTCCTTTTCCCTAAAATTGTTTTCCAGACCTGCCCCGCACACACACAGAGTAATAGCTAGATCAATGGCGCGATCAATTACACAAATAAAGTCTGGCGAGCCCCACGAAGCCCTTGAGCGCCGCTGTCAGCCCAGTAAACCTATCGCTAGCCCCGAATGCGTGGTAGTACGCATGACAGTCCGTCCTGTCAACCCCATAGATCTCCTTACGATCAGAACCGGCCAGCTCCTCAAGATTACCCATCCCCCGGTTATCGGAAGCGAGGGTTTTCCCCATCCCCCGGTTATCGGAAGCGAGGGTTTTGGCATTGTCGAGGAGGTAGTGTATGCTCCTGCATTGATTAAAAGTCTGTAATATTGATATTTAATTAGCCTACAGCGTATTCTTTATCTGATGGATGATGGGCTGCAGGTTGGAGAGGGTGTGTGTAAGTTCCGTCCCGGCCAGAGGGTTATACCGCTTCTATGGGTGGAGTATCGTCGAAATGGGCAAGGTTCATGGCAAGACTATGTTGAATTGAAGGAAGAGCAGGTTGTAGCGGTTCCCGACAGTGTGAGCGACGAAGCGGCTGCCCAATTCGTGATCAACCCATGGACTGTGTATGGCATGCTGGATGACCACGCCGTTCCCAAAGGAGAGTATCTTCTGCAGACAGCTGCAGCCTCCGTCCTTGGAAGGTCTCTCTCTCTCTCTCTCTCTCTCTCTCTCTCATCAATACACGTACTAATTAATGCTTCTTGATCCGTATTGACAAACTCAGACAGCTCATCCAGCTCGCCAAGTATTGGGGTATCAAGACCATCAACGTCGTACGGCGGGATGCGTGGAAAGACGAGCTCAAGGCTCTGGGAGCAGACGAAGTCATCAACTCGGAAACCGAAGGTCTGATTTGATTAGCTGCATATAAGCACACAATTTGAGCAATAATTCGCCTAAGTTCGTATCGATTGTTTAGCTTAGAAAACCCTAAACATGCTGATAATTAGCGTTTCCACTCGTGCAGACGTAGTTGAGAGGGTGAAAGAAATCACAGGGGGCAAATTGGCATATGCTGCTGTAGATGCTGTCGGGGGTGTTCTCACAAAAGTAAGCTGTCGGTTGATGGATAATTGGTTGGCATTTGTTGCTGAAAACTGTAGGAATTGAGCTACCTAACCCTAGTGTGTATATTACCACTTCTAGACTGTGGCAGCCACTGTAAGAGACGGTGGCAAGGTGTTCCTATACGGGTTCCTATCTGGGTGGGACATCACGGTGAGCGCGGTGGACCTGATGAGGGGTGTTCAGTTGAGCTGTTGGCTGCTTCCCAACTACGTCTCCACAGCTGCCAAGCAAGCCCATGTTGCAGGCGAGGTGATGAAACTGTTTGAGGGGAAGGTTATCACACCCCTCTCTGGGAAGAGGTTCCCCTTGGAGGACTTCCTCGCAGCCATCGAAGAATCCGAGAAACAAAGCCGAGGTGGAAAGGTTCTGCTTGTTAGCTAGGAAGGGCCCTCTTACATGATCAGAGTCTTTACATAGCGTTTACACCATACTCACTCAGGATTTGGACAAACCTCGTTATAAGAATGTCTCATATAATACATGTATTATGGAGAAAAATAAAGTTTTTTTTAAATGCATAAAGAGAGTTGTATTGACACTTCAAAGAGAGAAGATTACATCATCATGCCCTGTACATGATTGGGCTAATGTTTCTCCGACCTACCTCCTAAGTAGACTACCTACTATAGCTTTCTGATTAGGACTACTGTTTGTCTCAACCAGCTTGCAAGCTTCTATCAGAAGTGCCTGCACCCTGAACTTGGAATTGACCTGCCTCCATTCTTTCCCTTGAAAAAGCACTTTATTCCTTGCATCCCAAATTGTTCTGATCATCATTGCTCTTAGAGTGTCCCATACAAACTTTAATGCAGGGTTCATTCTTCCTTTCACTCCCAACAGCCCGTCTCCAAGTTATCTTATCTTGTATGTTGGCAGACTTTAACAAATTCTCCACAGCTTTCCATGCGTCTTGTGCACTCTGGCATTCCCATAGTACATGATAACAGCTTTCCACCTTGGTTCTGCATTTTTGGCAATAATCATTTACACCAAAGATTTTTCCAAATAGATCCTTTGTGAGAAATTTTTGATGCAAGGTCCTCCACAATATCATATTCAATTTGGTAGATGGGGTAGCTTTCCATACTTGTCTTGTTAGTTTTTTTTGTAGGTCATGAGGTCTAATCTCATACCTCTTCTGTTCCATTTTACCGTAATTTTCTCCACCCACTTGCGTAGTTAGTTTTTTGCAGGTCTTGAGGTCTAATCTCATACCTCTTTTGTTCCATTTTACCTTAATTTTCTCCACCCACTTTGGGTTGCTTAATCTCACTTTGTGTTTACACATGTCGAGCCTTATATGTGCTATAGTCCAGTCCTTAAGTCTGGCTTCTCTTTGAGCTGTAGGGGCTATAGGCCAGCTGTCCTTAACCTTACCAGGGTACTGACCAAAAATTGCTTTTCTTTTGCATTAAGTCTCACATCCTGTTGAATTTCTTGATTGGTGATCCAATTCAATTTTTTTTGTGATTCCATACATTTGCCCAAGTCTTATATCCCTTTTCAGATAACCTGTGAGCCATTCTTCTATTCAACGCTATGGGGGCCACGTGATCCTCAAACGGGTCTCCTAGGATCCACATACTGTAAGAAAGAGAACCATCCCCTCTACACTTCCCTTGCCACATAGCTTTGCTCAGAACTTCTCTCCATGATTGCAGCAGCCTGTTAGCCATCATAAAGCCATTGATGTTAACGTTTCTCCTAGACATTAGCTTGTCTGTCCAATTAGCATTATTCCAAACCTTCTTGGTCACAGTAGCTTCCTGTATGCACTACCTTATTAATTTTGCCCAAGGCTGGTCCCCCTCCAACTTTGCAATCCGTTTTGTTGTCAATTCTTGTGCCTTATTTGAAACACTAGGTATGCCCCATCCTCCTTGCTGCTTAGGGGAACAAATCTGATCCCATGAAACTATGTTCCATGATTCTCTTTGAGCAAAGGTCTACAAGAATTGCTTCACGTGTTTCTCCATCTTAGACCAACTTCTCTTAGCAAAGGGGAAAACAACAGCAATGTAAACTGGCATTGCTGCAATACTGTGCTTTAGCACAAAAAGTCTTCCAGCCAGCTAGATGAATCCTCTTGGCCATTTTATGCAAAAGCCTTTCCATCATCCATTCAAATGCCTGCTTGGCTGTAATTTCCAATCCTATTGGGCACCCAAGGTATCTTATAATGTTGCCTGGACCTACATCTTTTAGCCCCATCTCCCTCAAGAATGTGGGGGATTCCTTTAATTTGAGCATTAAACACTCAGTTTTATGATCACTTATGATTGACCCAGATACCTCTGCAAAATTGTCATAAGCTTTCCTCAAAGTTTTTACATTTTCTTCATCTGCCTCTAACAAAGTTTGTATCATCATCAGCAAACATTTGTGAGTAAAAGTCAGAACCATCTGGCATTTTAAGGCTTTTGACAACTCTCCTTTGAGTCAAGTTGTCAATATATCTGAGCAAAGGATCAATAGCAAGTGCAAACAAGAGAGGGGCAATTGGACAGCCCTGTCTAATTTAGACCTTCTAGCATATGCATTCTTGAATAGAGTTTCAATCATTTTACAGAAGGCATCACCAAACCCAGCTTTGTGGAGCATAGCCAAAACATAATCCCACCTTATTCTGTCATAAGCCTTATCAAGGTCCATGTTTATCATCAAATAGTCCTCTTCTTGAGCAGCAGCCCACTCCACAGCCAGAAGTACATTCAATATAGCCTCATGAATACATCCACAATTTACGAAGCCATACTGTAATGGGTGGACTACTTTAGAGACAATAAATTTAATTCTGTTAGCTAATGCCTTTGCCATGACTTTGTAAGCCGAGTTCAACATTGTTAACGGTCTGTAATCCTTTGGTTCAATTCTATGGGAGTTCTTGGGAACCAGCTTTATAACACTTGGGTTCAAATCTGCTGGCATGTTCCTTGTTTTCCTAATCTCATTTAAGAGATTGCACAAGTCCTCTCCGCATACATTCCACAGCTTTTTATACACCTCAATTGGGAGACCATCTGGGCCAGGGGCCTTTTCTTTCTTCATCTTCATGACTACACTTTCAATTTCTTCCATAGTGAAGGGCCTGCCAAGCTGCATCCTTTGGAAATTAGAGATAGATGATTCCATCATATTCAAAAATTGCCCAACCTTCTCAGCATACTGTCCATCCTATTATGGAGACTTCCCCACGATTCCAGACAAATGGTCAATGAGAACCTTCTCAATGTCATGATCATCTGTAGCCATACTCCCATCAAGCCTCTTTATGCATCTGATAAGGTCACAATCCTTCTTTACCCTAACAGCCTTGAAGAAAGTAAAGTTGGGGCTGTCTCCAACCTTTAACAAGTAGAGCGTAGATTGGACCCTAGCAGATTTAGCTTTACTCATTCTCTTCTGCTTCTTTCGGAAATTCTTAAGTTCTGGTAAGCAACCACTGTGCAATTTCATCCTCTTTATGTTCACTACACATACCAATCATGATCTCCATGAATCTAGTAGCCGTTTTCTCATCCTTCCTTCTCTTAGCTGCTTTCCTCTTCCCATACCTCTTAGCCTCTTCGACCAATGCTTGGGTGCATGCAGCCCATACTTTTAATGGATTAGAATCCCTCTGCTTAGCTTCTGTCCAGATTCTTCTCAAAATTGCACACCATACTTTATCTTTTAAATGACTAATATTAAACTTGTTAACCCTCCTTCTTTGTCTTACTCTAACCCCCAACATTATAGGAAAATGATCACCTTCCATTTATGCATCCATGTCTTCCATGCACCAGCTTCAGAGGAACTCATGATTCCTGTGAAAGTAGAGGCATCCTCACTTTTTTCTATGCAGTTCCAACTCAGTTCCAATCACCAATGAAGACAGTTGGTTCTTCCCAATCCATGCTAGCTAACTTCCCCCATAGCATACATCTCTATTGCTCTCTATTAGGAGCATATACATTACAAATCCTCAAGCAACTTTGCTTTATGCATACTTTAACTGCTATACCTGAACCTCTGATTGGAGAATTGCACAGAACCTTGTATCCATGACAGTTAAACCTCTCATGTCCCAGCTTCACCTCTTGAACAACGTCAATGTCTAACCTTTCCTTTTTGGCCTAGTGCCTGACAAGCTGATGTCTCTCAATGTTGCATAACCCCCTGATATTCCAAGAGGCTATTCTCAAACTTCTAGAGAACTCAGTCATTAGAATGATCATCAATATCAAACACATCTCCCTCTCCCTTCTCTTGCAAAATAACAAAGTTTGCTTTCCTTCTTGCTTCCTTTTTGAGATTGGGTTTAAAATTACCTCTGTTTGCATTCTCTCTAAGTACGCTTGCAAATGTTTCCTTTCTCTGCTGATGTTTTCCTTTTGACTGTACCTCCTTCCAAATCTCTCCTCTTGCTTCAGAACTTGTGCTGCCCTTTGGCATTGCTTCTTCTTGAATGTGCCCACTGTTTTCCTTATGCTCCTCAACTACCGTGCTCTTTCTGAGGGCCCTCTACCTCGGGAGAATCATTGATGACTTGAGGTATAACCTCATCCAATTCTCCTCCATGAATCTAGTAGCCGTTTTCTCATCCTTCCTTCTCTTAGCTGCTTTCCTCTTCCCATACCTCTTAGCCTCTTCGACCAATGCTTGGGTGCATGCAGCCCATACTTTTAATGGATTAGAATCCCTCTGCTTAGCTTCTGTCCAGATTCTTCTCAAAATTGCACACCATACTTTATCTTTTAAATGACTAATATTAAACTTGTTAACCCTCCTCCTTTGTCTTACTCTAACCCCCAACATTATAGGAAAATGATCACCTTCCATTTATGCATCCATGTCTTCCATGCACCACAGCTTCAGAGGAACTCATGATTCCTGTGAAAGTAGAGGCATCCTCACTTTTTTCTATGCAGTTCCAACTCAGTTCCAATCACCAATGAAGACAGTTGGTTCTTCCCAATCCATGCTAGCTAACTTCCCCCATAGCATACATCTCTATTGCTCTCTATTAGGAGCATATACATTACAAATCCTCAAGCAACTTTGCTTTATGCATACTTTAACTGCTATACCTGAACCTCTGATTGGAGAATTGCACAGAATCTTGTATCCATGACAGTTAAACCTCTCATGTCCCAGCTTCACCTCTTGAACAACGTCAATGTCTAACCTTTCCTTTTTGGCCTAGTGCCTGACAAGCTGATGTCTCTCAATGTTGCATAACCCCCTGATATTCCAAGAGGCTATTCTCAAACTTCTAGAGAACTCAGTCATTAGAATGATCATCAATATCAAACACATCTCCCTCTCCCTTCTCTTGCAAAATAACAAAGTTTGCTTTCCTTCTTGCTTCCTTTTTGAGATTGGGTTTAAAATTACCTCTGTTTGCATTCTCTCTAAGTACGCTTGCACATGTTTCCTTTCTCTGCTGATGTTTTCCTTTTGACTGTACCTCCTTCCAAATCTCTCCTCTTGCTTCAGAACTTGTGCTGCCCTTTGGCATTGCTTCTTCTTGAATGTGCCCACTGTTTTCCTTATGCTCCTCAACTACCGTGCTCTTTCTGAGGGCCCTCTACCTCGGGAGAATCATTGATGACTTGAGGTATAACCTCATCCAATTCTCTACTACTTCCCATTGCATCTTCTCTCCCCTTGTGTCATTAGGGCAATCCCTGGCATAATGCCCCAATTTCTTGCGTTTAAAGCAAGCATCAGGGAAAGGGCTGAAATCCACATTGATGTAAACATTTTGACCTTACAAACCAACCTCCATAAACTCTGGAGTAGGTATCATCCTATCCCAAAGGATACATGCTTTTCTTTCTCCTCTACCTTCATGTATATGAACTTTGGGCACGTAGAGCACTCTCCCCAGCATATGAGCCAAATCCTTAACTTGTTCCCACATGAAATAGGGTAAATTAGGGAAGGAGACCCAAATGGGACATTGGTACATGAGGACTTCATCAGGGTTAAAAGAAGGATGCCAAGGGAGGGTGTATACAACATTCCCTTTATAGCCAGCCACAGATTGAACCAACATCTCCCTCTGTGCATCATTTTCCACCATAACCTGATAAAATCCTTTACTTTCCAATGATATCCGACCAGCCTAACCTTGTTAGCGTACATCTCTGTGAACCATCTGTAGAATTCCTCATCTGAAGGGGGTTTCTCCATGAAGTACAGATAAGCACCACAAGAGAGAGGTCCATGCAGTTCCACCATAGCTTTAGGCATGGATATTTCTTTGGCAGTCTTAACACCTTTGCAGACTCAACAGCTTTACCATGGTTCTTGCCCATTTCCTTAACAATATCTGCTTGCAAGCTTAATTGCCTCCAGAGCCTCTTGCATAACAGAGTCTGCGTAAGATGTTTTAGGTCCTATGTCCATATGTTATGCACAATCGACAAAAGATCTCTTTTTCCTAGGCCTCAGGCCATCCTTGTCAGGAAACTCACCCTCCAGTCTCACTGTACCGTACCAATAACATGCACAGTCTTCCTCTCTCTTTTAAACCTCGCTCTTCGAGGGCTGCTACTGCTTGTTTTGGCAACTTTGACAAGTGCCTAGTCCAGGCTCTCTCTCTCTCTCTCTCTTTTTTCGAAAAATAAAGTTTATCTCAATGTTTCTGATAGTGCTATGGTGTTCTCTAAGTTTCATTTGAAACATCCCTTGGGCTATAATTTATCCAAGATAGGAAAATGTATGAGTCATGCTATTTGCAAGAATATAGTGGGGGGTTTTGCGCTTTTTTTTTTGGTGGTGGTCAACCTATATCAATCATGGTCGTTAGTTTCTTCTCCCATTTATTTATCAAAAGGTACACATTTGTTTGAATATTTATATTTTCCTTGAATATTGCAAGTGCTTTGTTCATGTTATTCTTGATAGATTGTCTCGTGTAATATTACAAGTGCTTTGTTCATGTTGTTATTGATTGACTATCTATACCATAAAAAAGGAGCAGAACTATCTTTATGCTCTGTATATGCCATAAAACAACTAAGATTGTGCATTATGGTCATGTTAAAACATATCTATTTATTCTACAGAAGGATCTTTGCCCTTATTAAATGCCATAAAATAATCAAAATTGTGTATTATGTTAGGTGGTCACATTAAAACATAGCTACTTATTTTGGAGAAGGAAATAAGCAGAAGGTTACGATTGTTGAAGGGAAAAACATATTTTGTAAATTGCTAAACAAAAAAAAGACCCTCCTCCCCCGAATCTAGTTAGACCTAGGCCTTATAAGGCCTACGAGCGGTATTATGAAGGTATATTCTTTTTCCAAACCAAAAGCCAAGTGTGGAGGTATTTTTTCCATAATATTCTCTTTTAAAGGTCATGGCATGATGTCATTTCCAAATTAATTTGTAACTAGTTTATCCCTCTTCAAATTGGATTACACCCTACCAAGGAAAATGAATGAAACTTTTAAAAATAGATGCTATTATTCCTCTTCAAATAGGATTACACCCTACCAGGAAAAGATTATCCCCTTTCAAATTGGTAGAGTACACCCTACCAAGCAAAAGGAATTCAACTTAGAAAAATAGATGCGTTTTTTAAAGAAAGGATAACTTTATTGAATATCATTTAATTACAAAAGGAGGTTAGTTGTCGCTTGTGAACCACAGGGTAGGGATTGATTAGGAGCCTCTTAGCAGAGTCCAGTAGCTAAGAACTAAAAGGGCCAGTGAGTACTTTTAGTTCTGCTTCTATAAACGCTTCTTCCTTCCATTCAGGGCGCTGCATATGAGGGTAACGTCGAAAGACGAGTTGATTTTAGGCCAGCCAAATCTATTGCAGGACTGTGTATCTGACGACCCAAGGCCAGATGCTTGCTACTACCAGATTAAGAAAAGTGACGTCCTCGAGCAAAGTGTGTTTCCATGTAAACTGATGATGTGTGCCCAGCCATTTCCTTGTTCCTCTCCATAGAGCTTGAGCTGTTGGGCATGCCCAAAAGATGTGAAACGGATCCTCCCTATGGGTGTTGCAGAATGGACACATCGGTGAGATTGGGGACCAGCTAGTGAGTCTGTCTCTTATGGGGATCTTGAGATGTAAGAGCCTCTAGAGGAAGACATTCACCCCACAGAGACGACGTTGTAGACCATATTGCCACCGTATGTTAGACCCAGTTTTTGATAGAGCTCGGAGATTTCCATCGGTGAGCGAGACACCCAAACTAATGCATTTAGGGCATGTAGAGATTAGCTCCTTTCCATTCAGGAAGCGGTTTCCCCTTGTTGGTGGCCCAATTGGCAAGCCAATTCTCAGCTTTTAGGCATAGAGTAATTGGCCAAGGAAACGGGAGTGCATCTGGAGCACCTTGTAGGGTAGCGAGTGTAACTTGGTTGAACACAATGCTAATCAATACACTTAAATACACTAAGATTTGTTGGACACTTGTTCAAATACAAGAAGTAAATTGCTGAATTGATAAGAGACACACAATGAGCCGGAACGGCCGATCCCTCCCTAAAATAAAGTATATTGATCTTGGGAGAATCAAGTACATAGTGGCATGGGCATTTCTGACTAGATTTCCATACCAATGCATATGAATACAGTATTGCAAACAAGTGGTTGTCGATGTAGACTTGCAATCCACACTACCCTCTCAAGTGCCCATGTTCCCTACCACCTGCTCTCTATTGTTCCACCAACACATGGTAGCAACAATCTGCAAGAGAGCACGTAGGATACGAGAACACTACATAGGGTATGTGATCTTGTAATCCGGTTCCTCCTTCCTGCTACTTGCTCCCATATTTAAGCATAAAAGCTTACTAATAGCAAGTACAGTCGATGACAGCGGAAGTCTTCATGATGGAAGTCCTTAGAGTGTTGAGATATTTGATTTGTCGCCTTTCTTCACTTACAAAAGTCTTCAAAAGGATGAAGGGAACCTTGGGAAAGCTTCCCCTATGGTTCAACTTGAGAAAGGAGGGCTGAAATTAGGGTTTTCAGCAAAAAGACTCGAAATTACAACAATAAAGAGAGCTGTTTTGCTGAATTTCAGTCATTGGGAGTGTGTAGGAGAGTGATTAGCATCCGAAAACACTCTAGGAAGCTTGAAAATCACCTTAGCAAGCTTGGAAATGGAGTTGGGAAGGAGAATGTGTAGAAAATGCAGCCCAACAGCCCTCATTGAAAGGAGGCACCAAACTCTAGAGAGAGGAAGAGGTGAGTTGTCCAGTGTAGGTGGCAGACAGGTGCTTTGTGGAGCAAGCTAGAGTGGACACATGGCTAGTTACTCCCTTTGTACAAAAGGGATAAGATCTGGGCGGTGGACATTGGGTTATGTCCACCTTGGGACATCAGTGTGTATGAACACCGGGCTGGTCATAATTTATAAGTGAGTTTTGGTCGCCCAAAACTTAATGAAGTGTGTACACACTCACTTATAAATTAGTGCTAACTCCTAAGGCCAAGTTTATGACCAATACTTACCACTTGTCACATGCCACATAACCATGTCAGCAGACAGTTTCACACGGACGGGGGCGTCCCCTTATCCGAAACTACACATTGGTCAAGCAAGCATGAAAACAGCATGCAATTTCAATTGCAAGCAAGCACATAAAGATGCTATGCAATGCAGCATTGGTATGGACAATCCCCGTTCCTGAGACTATACCAAAATAGACGTGCTCCAGGCAAGTACATGAGGTACCAGACCCAATGGAACACAAATCCACCAAGCATTTCCGGGCATGTACATAGAGGCACAAGTCCCAACGGAAAGCCAAGTCTACAGTATCACATGAGTGGCATCAATCCCTAGCATCATAAACAACTACCATGGACACCAGTCCAATGTACATACATGATAAGAAAGCACAGGTGGACCAATTGGGTGGCCAAATGGTGAGCGGGAGGAGAAAGACCAAACCAATAAGCAATAATATCCCATTCCAACCATGGGCTGTTTTGTTGTCCGAGAGATCATTCCATGTCTGCATGCCCTTTTTTGTGAATTTTGCGGGTCTGGTTGACATCCCACAGTGCTTGTGGCTTGCACACCAACCACTAGATGCTCTCGCCTACTGCCCCGTTGCCTGTGAGAGGATGTTGGCCTTTCAACTACAAATTGGTGAAAAGCTCCTGCCATCCAGCCACCAGCCCATTCACAAGAGTTAATTGTTTAACTGTACCACTTGCCTCTTGGAGCGATCCTATGTTTCCGAGATAGGTTTGGCCTTTGCCCCCAGGAAGGCTTGAGGCATTCTGAATAAAATATCTAGTGATTACTCCCCATGGGCGCGTTGTTTCAATCCGCTATAGCCATTTGAGTGTGAGAGTTTTAGAGCTCACTTGAAGGTTAGTGATTCCCAAGCCTCTTTTCTTCTTGGGGGAGCAGACTTGTGCCCATGGGATTGCATGCCAGCTCTGTCCCTCGGCTCTACTCCACAGGAAGTCACGAAAGATTTTATTAATTTTGCCCCATTCCGTATTGGGGTGAGGGCACAGTAAGAGGTAAGATACGTCGTGTAGGATAGCAACACGTGTTTGAGCACCACCAGTCGCCCAGTAAAAGACAAAGAGGCTTTACTCCAGTGTGTCATTTTGCCTTGTAGTCAAGGGAGGAACGAGTCAAACCTTTGCTTGTTGCTGATGTCCGTGCCAATGGGGCAACCCAGCAGCCTAAATGGAGTCCTGTGGGGGATCCATTTAAAGTCATATTTGAGATCCCACATTCGTCTATCTTCTCTGTCCAACAGTAGGGCCTCAGCTTTAGCAATGCTATTCACCGAACCAGACAGTTGACAAAATTCATCCACTACCTACAAGAACGCATCAATGTTAGTCTCTTCATAAACCAGAATAGAACTGTTATCATCAGCAAAGAATTGGGTGGTCATCTCCTGGTCTCCTTCTGGGAGGGGAAGACCTTTAATGAGTCCTCTCTCCAGAAAGTAGCGAACGTAAGCCAATAGTGGCTCTGTGACTACAGCAAAAAGGAGCCGGGCAAGAGGGCACCCCTACCGAACTCATCTCTGCAATGCATACTCTCCTACTGCCATCCCATTGGTTATAACTTCTGCATTAGTAGTGATCAACAAGGCACGGAGGACCATCCCAATCATGGCTCGTCCAAATCGCATCTTCTCTAAAATAGCTAGCATGAAATCCCATCTAACTCTGTCATATGCTTTATCCAGGTCAAGATTGAGGAGCATATACGGTTGATTGAGGGATAATGCATAGTCAATTCCACACTGAATATTAAACACCACTTCATGAATCTGCCAGCCATGCACAAATCTTAATTGGTTAGGATCAATTACCCGGGGTAAAATGAATTTTATTCTGAGTAATGGCCTTTACAAACACCTTGTATGAGGTGTTCAGCATGGTGACTGGGTGCCAGTCCCCTACTGTAAGCCTATGAGCTCTCTTTGGGATAAGTTTAATGTGCCCTAGAGCTTAACTGTACTTGCACAAGGTGCCTTGCAATCATTTTCAATAGCCATCACTTTAAAAGGAAGATCAAATATGTAAATAACTTCATCAAATGCTAATCAAAATACTGACCACGCAAGATGATAAGGTCATTAGGAAGTGAATTGGGTCTTCTTGGGCCCTTTAATTTGCCCCAGCCTAATCAAGGTGATTAAGGAATAGCCAAATGGGGGGGTTGCCATGTGGACTGAAATGTTGGGTTTTTAAGAGAGGTGTAAGAGTGGTCAAAGGGTGCACTTTTTTCCCCAAAAAGGGGGGGGGGGAGGGGGCAATTTTACAATTTTCGGACCTCCATAACTTCTACATACAAGCTCCGATTTGAGCGGAGATTACAGATCCATGATCTACGCATCAAGAGCTTTCCATAGATATGCTACATGATATGGTTTTATCCGCTAGATTTTAAATTCCATTTTTTTCCCAAAATTCAAATTCGAATAAAGTAGCCGTTTTGAAGCTTCTAATTAGAAAACGTTTCTTCTTAAGCGAAAAGGTTTGACTCCCTTAAACTGCCAAATAAAAGGGCCCAAGAAGCCTTCCATTGAGGTCCTAATGTTGAATTATCCATGGTTTATCTATTCTTAATAGCTTTGCAACCACAAGGAGGTCCATAAGAACTTTCATGAGACCTTCTTTCCACGCAGATCAATCTCAAACAAAGACCATTTTGATTTTTTACATTGAGCTACAAAAAAGTGCATTGGCCAAACTATCTTTTATTTTTGTCATTGAGACACACAAACCCTTTAAAAAAAAATCTCAAGCATCAAAAAGGATGGGCCTCCCTCTTGTAGAGAAAAGGTAGGCCACCAACCAACCTTTTTTAAAAAAGCATGGTTTCTAAAATGATGATCACCAAATTAACGTTTAAAGTAAGCCAAATGGTCAGGTTTGCCATACCTCTTTTTTATATAAAAATGATCACGCTAATAGGGGCGGATAACGAGTGAAAAATGTTTGTTCATTAATTTTCTGAGGCATAATAGGAAAACCTTAGAATTACTAATGATATTATTAAACGGTGCAACCTGTCGAGCGAGGGGGCTGCTGCGATTTATTCTTTGCATTCTAATTTCCAACGGCCAACGGTTGCAATCTGCCTCTTGCTAATCGATCAGAACCAACAAAACACCCTTGTTCTCTTACCATTAATAATTCATGGGCTTTCCTACCATGCAGAACACCATCTATGCCCCATCATTCGCGCGCAATGCCCACCATATCCTATATATTACCAGGGGCAGGGGAAGGATCGAGGTGGCAAGCGGGGACGGGCAAGAGGTGTTTCAAGGGGAGGTGTGAGAGGGCAACGTGCTAGTCATCCCGCAGTTCTTTCCGTCCATCAAGATTGTCGACGGGCTCGAGTTTATCACTCTTCTCACCAGACATGCCCTCCTTGTCCTTCCTAGCGGGTGCTAACTCAGCGTATGCGGGCATCCCCAAGGAGGTGGTGGCCACCGCCTTCAACGTGGACGTAGACACCATCGCCGAGGTGTCACGCAGCCGCTACAATGAGGAGGTCATCTTCCCTCCCTCCAGAGAACGTCACCCATGAAATTTGGCAATCATGTTGCGAGTGAGTACCACTCGTGAAAACTCAGGTGCGATATCGTTGGATCAGTATCCCAGGTAGTTCAATTCGTCTTCTGCAGTTGTTTTTTTAAATGACATTTCAAGTATGTTTTTCTCAAATGTGAATCCATAAGATTTTTTGCCATAAAAAATAAAAAATATGTATGGTTTTCTTTTTGTGGTCCTCTTTTTAAATCGAGAATTATATTTTTTTCCGAATAGTTTATGTCATTACGTCATAAAATTATATGTTGCCTTATAGATTTAATCCTCATGATTTTATCTTCTACATACATTTTGCACATATTTGATGAGGAACAAGTTGACCGGGTCCGGGGGGACGCCCAAAGTGGAGAGACCAAAATGTCCGCCACCCATCGCTCTCGGCTAGGACGAGGACCCTTTCTAGCTGACACAAGGAGAACCTTTCCACCTCGGCTCTGCTTCTCGGATTCTGCGATGGCTGCTACGAAGTCCTCCAACACGAACTTTTGACCGGAGAGGGGTGTGATGATCTTCTGCTCGAAGAGCTTCATCACCTCCGTCGCAACATGGGCTTGCTTGGCAGCAGTGGGGATGTAGTTGGGAAGCAGCCACCACCAGCTCACTTGCACTGTTGCACACCCCTCATCAGCTCCACCGCGCTCACCGTGATGTCCCAGCCCAATAGCACACCGTATATGAACACCTTGCCATCGTCTCTCACAGTGGCGACCACAGTCTAGATGATGTGACATGCGCACGCAGACACACACACACACACACGGTAATAATCAGCAATGCTATTCTAAGGATATTAAGACCAATTACACGAATTCAGGCGAATTGCTCAAATTACGTGCGTATGTAGCTAATTAAATGAGGAGACCTTCGGAAGCTCGGCTTCCGAGTTGATAACTTCGTCTGCTTCTAGAGCTTTGAGCTCGTCTTTCCACGTATCCCGCCGTACGACGTTGATGGTCTTGATACCCCGGTCCCCAATGCTTGGCGAGCTGGATGAGCTGTCTGCGTTTGTCAATACGGATCAAGAAGCATTAATTAGAAGGTGTACTAATTAATTAGAGAGAGAGAGAGAGAGAGAGAGAGAGGGAGCGCTTCCAAGAACGGAGGCTGCAGCCGTCTGTACAAGATACTCTCCTCTGGGAATGAGTAAACCATATTATGTAGTCCACCGGTTTAGAAAAAATTGGGCACCCTCTTCGTCTCTCACATTGTCGGGAAAGGCTACAACCTGCTCTCTCTACATAGTCTTGCCATGAACCTTGCCCATGTCGATAAAAACATCACAATAAAAAACATTACACATGACAATTTCTTTTATTTAAATCAAAATCATTCATGCATGACATTTTCTTTTATATTTAAATCAAACTGATTTCACCCACGATTGCAAACATTACCTTCGACATCTTTCTTTTTTCTTCAAAAAAAGGCGTGATTTGAATTATAGGAGAAGAGACTTACAAATCGGGGCTTTATAACAGGTCCCGTCAGTTTTGCATATTAGTAATAATGAGATTACAAGGGCGCGACAGTGTGAGTGGCTGTAGCCTGTGACCATCTCATCTGCCTCTTGTGGCCTGAGTGCCAATTCTTAGTCAGTTCTACAATTACCTGCAGAGTGCAGAAATGTTCATAGCTTGATCCCACCAGCAGCAGCAGCCAGATGATGAAGGGGGGAAGCAACACACAGGACCTGACATAGATACTCACATCTGATAACATTCCAGAGTGCTGTTGAACATCCTATGTTTTCCCCTAACATTAGATTCTTCCAGTTGACATCCTTGCCCCACATCTGAATAGTGGAGTGCAGCTCTTTGAATGTGCTGGATATGTGCATACATTGAATGAAGATGTGAAGGTCGTCCTCCGGTAGGCCGCATCTAGCACATTGATCTGAGGAGATGTGCAATTTTGCTACCTTGCCCTGAGTCCATATGGCTCTGTAAACTGTCAGCCATGCTAGGCATGATTTCTTGGGGTTGATATGTGGGCTCCACAGCTCACTGAGGATGTTATACCATTTTTTCCGATCCCAGTTGGTGTTCCATCGGCGGTTGAGAGTGACGTGGATTGCAGGAGCTGAGCTCTTTCGAAATTAGGGATTGGGAGTAGAGGTTTGCTCTCTACTCATTGGAAAGCTGAGATACTGAAGGTTGG
The DNA here is from genome assembly GCF_041138505.1 of Cibotium barometz. Lineage (NCBI taxonomy): Eukaryota > Viridiplantae > Streptophyta > Polypodiopsida > Cyatheales > Cibotiaceae > Cibotium > Cibotium barometz. Next base: position 23,301,076 of record NC_141056.1, read on the forward strand.
AGGTTTGCTTATTTTCCAAATTTCCTGTTGGTTCCATTGAACTGCTTTGCTTTGGATTAGATCCAACTCTGGTGATCTACTGTCAAATTTGGCTACAAGTTCAGCTCTTGTTAGCCAGGTTCCTTTGTGGTGGTTGAATATATCTGCCCAGGTAGCTAGTCCTTTTTTGTACAGATTTAGAGCTATCTTCCCTTCCTCTGGTTCAAGGGGGGTCAGGGGGAGTATAGACCACCAGCAAGAATCGTTGGCTAAAATTCCTTCTGCTTTGTTGTCCTTGGGGATAATGGTTAGAAACCTCTTGATTCTAAACCAGGCTTTCCATATGGATGTTACTAGTTCACTCCCTTTGGGGGTTATAGGGTGCTTGGATGCCACGATGGTGCTGATGGGGAGATTGCACCATTTATTGTGACCTGTGATAGTGAACCTGGGGGTGTCTTTGAGCAGCAGTTGTGCCCAATCTTCTGTGAGGTTCTCTAAGGCTCTGATGATCCATTTTGAGGCCATTCTGTCAGCATAATGCCTGATATCTTTAATCCCCAGCCCTCCCTTAGTTTTGGGGATGATACAAGTGTCCCATTTTACTTTAGGTCTGCTCTTGTTCCATGGGTCCCCTCCCCATAGGTAATTTCTGCATAGCTTGGTGAAGTCTTTAAGGTTAGAGTCTGGGGGCCTCCAGCAGTTGAGAAAGTAGATAGTAGATGGGATGATGAAGTGATTCAACACCATGATTCTCCCTGCTAGTGACAGTTGCTTTCTTTTCCATCTTAGTAGCTTGCTTTCTATTTTCTCCATTACCCATTGCCATTTCTGTCTCTCAATGTCACCTTGAATCCCATGGGGATACCAAGGAGCCTGAAGATCTCACCATCCTGAATGATGTTACAACCTATCTCCAGGAGCCAAGAAGGGGGGGGTTCAATGAGGGTTTTGATTCCTATCTTGCTGTGATTTATTTTGGAGCCTGAGGCTTCACAGTAGGTTTGGAGGCATCTCTAGAGTGCCTTGATATTCTCTTCATCATTTGCTATTAGGCTGTTAGTGTCATCAGCAAAAACATCTGAGTGCACATTTGTTCTCCATTGGGTAAAGTGATGCCAATCAATTCACCTTTGCTGATCTTGACCTTGATTAGCCAGTTTAGTCCATCTGCAGCTATTGCATACAGTAGGGGTGCTAAGGGGCATCCTTGTCTGATACTCTTTTCTAAGGGGAAGGGGCCAGACAGTTCTCCATTAATGATGATTTTGGCTTTGGCATTTCCAAATAAGGTTTTCACCATGTGGGTGAATTGGGGGCCCAGTCCCATATCTCTGAGTGATTGGAGGATGTAGTCCCACTGTATTCTGTCATAAGCTTTATCAAAGTCAATCTTAATAAACATGAAGTCCTGATTGGTTTTTTCTGCATATTCAATCCCTTCCCATAAGGCAATGATGGAATCTAGGATATACCTGCCTTTGATAAACCCTTTTTGTTCCTTGGTTATCCAGAGTTTCATGTGTTTGGATAATCTGAGGGCTAAGGCTTTGGCAATGATTTTATACACACTGTTGAGCATTGTAAGAGGTCTCCAGTTAGCCATGTTTTCTCTGGGGCCTTTTTTGTGGATGAGCTTGATAAGGCCTTCATTGGTTGTTGATGGCAGGGCTCCATATTTCACAGATTCTTGCCACACTTGGATTATTGGTCCTGTTATTAGCAAATCACAAAAAGTTTGAAAAAATTTAGAAGGAAGTCCATCCTCACCTGGGCTCTTTTTGATTTTGAGAGAGAAGATGGCATCTTTGATTTCATCATGAGTGATGTCCTGTTCCAGTAAGGAGGCTATATTGGCTGGGACAGTTTTGGATCTGGCTACTTTGATAGCCTCCATTGCAGCTGTTTTGGTTGGGGAGGGAGGACCATCCTCCTGAAAGATGTTGTGAAAGTAGTCAGTGAGGAGTTTTTTGTTCTCCTCTTGGTTGGTAGCTTGGATTCCATCATTGTTTTTAAGCAAGGGAATATGTTCTTGCCTTTGCTTGACCTTCAGCATTTTAAACATTTCAGGGCAAGGCCTATCAATTTTTCCTACCCACCATTCCCTGGTAAAGAGCTTGGTATGTTGGAGGGCAATTTCTTCTTCTCTTTTAATTTTGGCTCTGAGCTGATTGACATTAGTAGGGTCAGTGGAGGATTCTTGTTCTTGAAGCTGCTCTTGGAGTTTTTTTAATCTGCTGATTCTGTGAGCTGTAACTTCCTTTCTGACCTGCTTGAGCAAGTTTTGGGTTGACTTAACTGATAGACTCCAAGCTTTAGCTGGGGAAAGATTATTGCTGAAGAAGAAGTTCCAGATGTGTTTGGTTTCTTCTTGTACTAGAGGCAGCTTAAATAGTTCAGGGTCTATGTGGAACCAGCTAGATTTGTGTCTGTTGTCTTGATCATCCATGGTAGTGATGATGGGGTAGTGATCTGATATGCAGTGTCATCTGAGCATTCACACCTATTGTATTTAGTATATATTTCACCACTTGCATAAGATCTATCTAATCTGGCTTTTCTGGTGAGCTCTCTAGAAGAGTAGTTTTGCCATGTGAAGCTTCCTTCTTGCCCCAAGTCTTGCAGATTGAACTTGTGTTTAACTTTTTCCCAAGTTTGTTTCTCTGTTCCAAACAAGGTTTGACCTTTGGAGTTGAATCTGTCCTTGAGGGTTTCAACCATGTTGAAGTCACCCATAATCAAAACAGGTGCTTGTAGCCTTAGTAGAGATCTCCATGTTCTAATCCTCTGTTTTGGTGGGCCATGAGCATATACTCCTACATAGGTGAAGTTGTTCATGAGCACTGCTATCCATTGATTGTTGTTGTCAATGTGAAAGTCTTCTAGGTCTTGGATGCAGTCATTATGGATGCCAACTGCTAGGCCTCCACTTCCATGAGTGTGTAATGAGTATAACCAAAAGTGTTCAGGGGAGATGGAGTATAGCCTTCTGTTCAGCTCCTGACCTGTAGTCTTTATCTCCACTAGAGATGATGTCCAGATGACCTTTGGATTTAATCCATTATCTGACTAGTTGGGCTTTCTTTGGGTCAGAAAGTCCTTTGACATTGAAGCTTGCAAATTTCATTATCTTTTGTTTGGGGGTTTGTTGTGACCTCCTTTAGACTGGGGGGTGGAGGTTCCCAGGTGGGCTCTGCCCCTCTTGAGTTCTTTGCTTATCTCCATCTCATTGGAGTTACCTGCTTGTGGTTTGGAGCTTTTTTCAGGAGCTGGGATGACTGTGGTATCCATGTCAGTTGAATCCAGGTTGTCAACTTCCTTCTCTAACCTCTGTTTGTTTATAGGGGTGCTTTCTACACATTCATTTTCTTCTTCTGTATCATCAGGGTTTGGTACAGAGGCTAAAACTGAGTACGTGTTGGGCTTGAGAAAGGTCTGAGGGGGTTTGGGTCTATTAGGAGGTCTCCTTCTGTTGACTTGGATGAACTCTGTTTCTTTTGGGTTTTCATTAGAAGGTTGAGGGCCAGGGTTAGGGGGGCTTGGCTAGGGTTAGGGAGGGGTTTTTCTTTCAGAAACTTGGGGTAGGATGATCTGAGGGTGCTTGATGGGGCAGTTTCTGATAAGGTGTCCTTGTTTTCCACAGTGGAAGCAGGAGTTGGGAAGGTGTTTGTAAAGAACTAGCTGAATATGGGAGAACTCACCACACCCTATAGCAATCTCATGTAGGAGAGGGAGGGAAAGGTCAAGCTCTACTAGAACTTGAGGGTGCCAAGCAAGGTTGTATAATCAAAGACAGCTTTGGTGCCAAGGACTTGACCTAGGGGTGATAATATGGTTTTGATCCATGGGGTCAGGTGAATGGGGAGGTTAGGGAGTTCTACCCACACTGGATAAGCTGAGGGTTTGGGGCCATCAGGATTGAAGTCCTTTGTCCATCTCATGAAACAGAAAGGGAGATGCCTATACATCCATTGCCCTGAGCTAATAACCTTCATTGCCATACTTGGTTCTTTGAATAAGAATAAGTAGTAGCCTTTGGCAAGAGCTTGAGTTAGGGTGACCTCTATTCCCAGAGGTGTCCAGCTTTCCCTTATCCATGCTCTCATTGATTCCATAGGGGGTCTTGGTCCAAAAAGTAGTCCAACCAAGCATCTTTCTGAGTAGTCTTCAACCTTGCTTCTGACATGTTCTATTGGTAAGCTTACATGCACAGTGTTGGTAGAGGTCATACCTGGTGAGGTGTTGTTGGTTGTTGCTTGGTGTTGGGCTACCTGCTGAAGGTTGGGTTGGTTCTTTTGCTGGCATGGGGGAGGGCTCTTTGACTTGTTCCTAGCTCTTCATGTGTTGAAGTTGTTCTTTGGCTTCTTTTAGTTCCTGTGCCAGCCTGGAGTTTTCATCCATTACTGCATCAATGATGGCTTCTCCTCTCCGTTGTTCTTCTGTATTGGGTTTCCAAGGGTTTGAGTGAGGGATTAGGACTTGATGGGAGGCTGAAGGTAAAGCTAAGGGAATGTGACTGCTGAGCATTTGGTTTGATCTTGCAGGTGAAGCTGATGCTGCCCATGCACTTGGGAGGGCCACCGCCCGAGGAGAATGAAAGTCTTCGATGCAGGATTAAATGGTGAGAAGCTTAAAGGGGGATGTGGGAGATGGTGGTGATACGAGGGCCAGAGCCTACCTTTGCTTCATCTTCCCCAGTTTCCCGCCTTTCTGTGTCAACGTTCTTTCTTACCCCTTCGACATCTTTCTCTTCTGTATAGCTATCCAGTCCTTTAAGTCATTCAAAAACTCACGCCGTCTCTCTCTACTACTGGTGCATTTTCTCCCTCTCGTTTGGTCGCATTAAGAGGGAGTAAGTAAGCTACCATGGTCTTGGGTTTTCAAAAAAATAAATCCCATCCATCAAATCAGCAAACTTTGTTTTTAAAGAATGCACAATAGGATATTGACACATCAACAATGGGAATTTTATTCAAATGAAAGCACATGGGTTGACGACACATAAACAATGAGAATGTTAAAAAAATAGAAGGCCAATAAAATCTTGACACATCAACACACAAAATGATAAAAAATAGAGAGCTAATAAAAATTTGCCACATCAACAAGGAGAATTTAAAAAAATAGTTCCACTCCTCCACAAGACCATGATGGTTGGGAAAGGCCAACCCATGGCCTTTCCCTAGGAAAACGGGTCACTGGTTAGCGCCGGCTCTCCATTTTCCTCTAGGGAAAGGCCTCCCCATGGCCTTTCCTACACCGTCTCTCTATACAGTGACGTGTGTGAGCACAATGCATAATGCACATTATGCATGACATGTCACATATACGTATTACACGTTAGTGTAATAGGCCATCTCTCTCTACTACCTCTTGTGTGGTCACAATGCATAATGCACATTATGCATGATATGCCACATATACCTATTCAGCATTATGTATGCACATGTACTCAAAAAAGTACCATAGAACTTTATAATATATACTCAATAGATATAATTTTGAATGTCCTTTTTGCATTGATGTTTCTTGATTCCTAATTAAATAAAAAGAAAATTAGGTACCAAAAGAAGATGACTAGGTATTTTAAAGCATACAATGTTCCTTTTGTTGATTAATATAAATAGTTACCATACTCATTTGAACACCTCATGATCTGAACTCCTTTGGACAACACATGAGTTCGAACACCTAATATATATAGAGCTCTCTTGTGTGTATCAATAACCATATATTTTACACCTAACAATATAGCCTTTACGTGTTGAATTAAAAGAATCAAAGTTCCTATGGCTATTTGATAATAGCATACATAGCTCTTTGCCCCTGGATAATAGCATACATAGCTCTTTGCCCCTGGATACTTAGGCACTAATTGGCCTCTCCTAGACCTCTCCCAAAAACCTTGTGCATTAATTTTTGACATGAGTTGTTCTAAATATATATTCTTTTAAAATAGTGCATGTAATTCTACTGTTGACTTTGCCAAAAAGGAATTTTATCATTCTAGTCATTGCATAAATTAAAAGGAGACGTAAGACCATTATGTTAATAATAAATGGAGAGAAAATGTGGGAATTGAGTAATACATGATTTCATTAAAAAAAATGTTTAGTAGTTTTCCTTTAAACAAATTGGATCTTTATAGATGAACATGTTAAACTTTTAAATCAAGATTAAGGAATGCTAATGAAGAGCTAAACAAAGAATAATCACTAAAGCATGCACACTGGAGGCTAAATGAACCAAAATCCATGTGATATTCTATCTTAAAGGTTTCAAATAAGAAGTAGAGTTTGAAGGGCTCATTCATGCATGGGCCCCCTGCTAACCCTAACCACAATTACCTTGTCCTCACTTTGTTTGTCCCTAAAAGATACCAAAAGATAACCTTTCGACCATCTATAATTACCCTAGGATATAAAGATTTTGTAAGATCTCTCTTCCTATGCCATAATTTTAACTCATGTATTATTTTTTCTAAATTGCACATTCTAGTGAGAGAATGTGATTTTTTTTGAAGGTGTAGATTTCATGGGAGAGACTTGAGAGTCTGAGACAATAAAAAAAAATTTAAGATAATTGGCTAAGATGGTATATGCACAAATTTATTTTTGGGGATTTCCCACACATTAGAGTTAAATACAAATTGGTATTCAAACAGAAATTCGTAAATTGGTAATTGGGTCTTCAGATGGAAGTACCGCAATTGTATAGAATCCCTGACTTGCTTGAGGCCTAGATATGATGGAATTTACCTTATGTTTCCAAGGACCGAGGTTGGATCTTAAGGAAATGAATTGTCCTCTAATGTTGCAAGATGAGGACATCTCGCGTTTTTAAAGTGGGTTAGGATGTAAGATTCCTCCCTTCGGCTTTTGAGGTGTGCAGGTGTAAAAACCTCCCCTTCTGATCTTACAATTATTCCCCTCTCTGAAATAAAAGAAAGATCTTGTTTTACCCTCTTTTGGCCTAGAGAGAGAAAATATTCAAGAGAGAGGTTATTCAATTTTTAGATATTTTTGGATGGAAAAATATCTCGTCTTATTGTTAGAATTAGGGTTGCAGGAAAGCACACAAAGCTTGGAGAAGAAGAAGCAAGAATGTACACACACAATGTGTATTAGATTGTGTCAATGTACAAAAGATAAGTTAGCCCTAGAATGATGGGCGTATATACAAGCCGGGGGAAAAAACCTCCTAAAGAGGGAAAAAGTGCCTCGGCGGTCCTAAGTGTGTTCACACACATCACTGCCTATGTATATGGTAACAAATCCCCCTTGGGAGTGATGGTGTGAACGAGAGCTGGCACTCATGTATAGGGGAGTGCCATGCCCGAAGTAGATCAATCCACAAAGGGGAGCAAGCCCAAAGCTTTGCGGAAAGCTTCGAACTTCTCACGAGGAAGCGCCTTTGTGAAAAGATCGGCGAGGTTGTCCTGTGTTGGCACATAGGCCACGTTGATCTCTCCTGCTGAGAGTCTCTCCCTGACATAGTGATAATGTACAAGAGTGTTCACAAGCTTTGTGCGAGCATGAAAAACTGGGTTTCTCGCAACTGCCAATGCGCTCTGACTGTCAATGTAGATAGAGGTGGCAGACTCCTGTCCAACACCCAAATCAGCCATAAGCCGTCTGAGCCACACACACTCAACCGTAGCTGTGAAAGCTACTCAGCTTCACAACTAGAAGTGGCCACAGTAGGTTGCTTCTTGCTACTCAACCAAGATATGCATAAGCTACCGAGCATGAAACAAAAACCACTTGTGGACACTCTTGTGTCATAGCAACCAGCCCAATCTGAGTCCGAAAAAGCAAAATCTGGCGGCAACGATCCCCCCTTGGGATAAAACAACCCAAGATGTATGGTGCCACTCAAGTAGCAAAAGATGCGTTTAACTGCCTTCCAATGCTGAGACCCTGGGCTATGCATAAACCTACTCACGTATGAGACTGCAAACTAAATGTCCGGCCTCGTAATGCATACATAAATGAGGCAACCGACAGCTGTTTGATAGAGTGTGACATCAAAGTGATCTCCAGCATCATGAAGACTCAACTTCAAACCTGTCTCCATTGGAGTAGCAATAGGCTTGCAGTCTTCAAGGCCAAATCTCCGCAACAATGTCTCAATATACTTTGTCTGACACAAAGCAATACCTCCATCACACTGCTTAAATTGTATCCCCAAATAATGATGCAAATGTCCCAAATCTGACATCTCAAAAGAGGCATTCAAATCAGCCTTAAAATCAGCAATATGACTCTCATTTGGTCCTGTGAGCAGCATGTCATCAACATAGAGAGCAATGATTAGATGTATATCATCCACACGTTTAACATACAAAGTGCTTTCTGTTGGACTATTCTGAAAACCATGTGCAGTCAAATATGCATGTATCTTTTCATACCAAGCTCGTGGAGCTTGCTTTAAACCATATAAAGCCTTTTTCAGCCTGCATACTTTGTTTTCCTGCCCTCTTTGAACAAAACCACGAGGCTGCGATACATACACCTCCTCGTGTAAATCTCCATTCAAGAACGCAGTCTTTATATCCAACTGATGTACATTCCAACCATTATGAGCTGCCAATGCACAAATGCTACGAATGGTAGTCATACGACAAGTGGGAGCAAAGGTCTCATCAAAATCGATGCCCTTTTCTTGAGCATAACCCTTTGCAACAAGCCTAGCCTTATAGCGATCAACACTGCCATCTGGCTTTCGTTTCAACTTAAAAACCCACTTACATCCACCAATGGCCTTTTTACCAATAGGCAAGTCACACAAAGACCATGTACCATTCTTCATTATAGCATCATATTCACTTTGCATTGCAGCCAACCAATTTTCTGATTTTTGTGCCTCATCAAATGAAAGAGGTTCTTCCTCTTCACACATACTAGACACAGCCAAAGCATAACAATCTGATGCATAAGAGGCATGCTGAAAACCTGAATGAGTACGACTAGATATCGGTGCATCAATTTTACTATCACGCAAGGTTTGCACCAGCCATTTAGGCATACCTCTAGCCTGCTCATTTTCAGCCCTATCCTCATGAATTATATCCTGTAAATCTACATCAGAAATAGGCTGATCTATGATGTCGTTTGAAATCTGCATAGGCTGAATATTTACCTCATTAGGACTTACATTTGAATTCCCACCTGTAAATAGAGGCAACAACGTATCAAATACATCCCGTGAGCTCACACCTGTCTTTTTGGTACATGATAACAAAGGCTGCACAGCATCTTCTGCAAAAACAACATCTCGACTAATCAAGATATGCTTTGACTGCGGATGATACAATCTGTAACCCTTGCTCTCAGCACTGTAACCAATAAAAATGCATTTGACAGCCTTATCATCCAATTTTTTGCGTTGTTGCACAGGCACTAAAGCATAGGCCAAGCAACCAAAGACACGCAAGTGACCAATAGAAGATTTCCTGCCATGCCAAGCTTCATATGGAGTAATAGACTGCAAGGCCTTAGTGGGGCACCTGTTGAGTACATATGCAGCACACATGACAGCTTCAAGCCAAAAAGCATGTGGCAAAGCTTGGCTCTTGACCATACATCGTGCCATCTCCATAAGTGACTTGTTTTTTCTCTCAGCAACACCATTTTGCTGAGGGGTATACGGCACTGTACATTGGTGTTTTATCCCACGACTAGCCAGAAATGCATCAAACTCTTTAGACATGTATTCCCTCCCTCGATCAGAATGGAGGGTGCCCACATTACAATTGGATACATTTTCAACCATAAGCAAAAACTGTTTGAAGCACAAAAACACTTCAGACTTTGCCTTTAGTGGATATACCCATGCATGCCTTGAGTAATCATCAATGAAAGTCACGAAGTACAAGTGTTTACCAAATGACAGAGTTTGCATAGGCCCACATACATCACTATGTACAAGTTGTAATTTGCGAGTGGCCCGCACAGAACCATCCTTTGGAAACGCAGAACGCTGCATTTTGCCCAAAATACAGCCTTCACAAACATGTTTTAATGGTGCCTCAAGAGGGGGCAATGAAGCAACCATATCAAATTTCTGTAAACGCAGCAAACTAGCAAAGTTAAACAGACCAAAACGAGCATGCCATAGTTTTGCATCGGAAACTACCTTTTTATCAAAAACTGCATTTGCTGAATCTTCCACACACTTGTCATAAGAATTGAGCCTATTGTACAGCCCACGAAACAAGGTGCCAGATACAATAATCGTATCACCAGAAGTCAAATCATGAATAGTACATCTGTCATCCACAAATTTGACTACAAGTCCAAGTCTAGCAAGCGCAGAGACAGACAATAGATTCTTCTTTATCCCTGGCACATACAAAGCATCTGAAAGTGTGAAAGCGCTGCCATTTGCAGTCGTAAGCATAATTTTACCAACGCCCTTCACTGGGTAAGATGCATTATTGGCACATGTGACAGTATTCCCATTAGGGACAGCCTCAAGAGAAGTGAACATATCACGATGCGAGGTAATGTGCTTTGTAGCACCACTGTCAAAATACCAAACATGAGAGTCAACAGAAACTGTCAAACATGCATCATGTATAGATGGGTCATACTGGCAATACACTCTAAACGCCCATTCTGTATCCTGCACAACATTTGCAAAATCTGCATTTGTAGAAGCATCCGCTATTGTGGCTGCATTTGACTCTTTCTTCTTTGCCTCTTTAGCCTTTAGCTTAGGGCAATTCTTAATGACATGATCATTTGCCTTACAATAGTTGCACCTGGTCTTTTTCTTGCCTTTATCAAGAGCCTTCTCAGACTTATTGTTGCTACCTGTGGAAGGAGAAGAAGTTGCAGACCTACTAATAGGAGAAGAAACAGTGGAAGGGGCTACCTTACCACTTCTTCTCTGCTACTGGGCAGTAGCAATAAATGCTTGATCAACTACACGTTGCCTGGCCTTGTTTTGCCTGGACTGCGCTTCTTGCAAGAGCTTGTTGACTAAAGTATCATACTTGACAGCATCAGGTCTGTCCTCAGTAAGATGGAAGCAAAAGTCTGATATGTCTCAGGTAAAGCATCAAGAACAGTCTGCACAAGAGAATGATCAGGAATAATCTCACCTGCAGAAATCAACTGTTCTTTGAGATCTTTAATCTCAGCAAGAAAAACATTCATGTCATCATCTTCCTGCATAATCTTCAATTCTAGCTCTTTACGCAGGTAAGCGATTTTTGTCTCGTTACGACCTGCATACAAACCAGCTAGAATATCCCAAGCCTGTAACACAGGACAACCTCGCCGATCTTTTCACAAAGGCGCTTCCTCGTGAGAAGTTCGAAGCTTTCCGCAAAGCTTTGGGCTTGCTCCCCTTTGTGGATTGATCTACTTCGGGCATGGCACTCCCCTATACATGAGTGCCAGCTCTCGTTCACACCATCACTCCCAGGGGGGATTTGTTGCCATATACATAGGCAGTGATGTGTGTGAACACACTTAGGACCGCCGGGGCATTTTTTCCCTCTTTAGGAGGTTTTTTCCCCCGGCTTGTATATACGCCCATCCTACGAGGGCTAACTTATCTTTTGTACATTGACACAATCTAATACATTGTGTGTTGTGTGCATTCTTGCTTCTTCTTCTCCAAGCTTTGTGTGCTTTCCTGCAACCCTAATTCCAACACAGATTTTTGAAAAATTTTAGATTAAGGTTCTGAGGGGCCAATTAAATTAATCCAAATGTAGGGAGGAGATAAATGAATCCAAATGTAGGGGAGCCAATTAAATTAATCCAAATGTAGGGAGGAGATAAAGAAAATCCCCCAAAAATGAGTAAATACTCACATAAGATGAAGAGTTGACTAAGGACAAGGATATTAGTTAAAAAAGAAGAGATATTTAGAGAAATGATGCATTTTTGACACCTCTCAGTGTGGGGGAATTCCCCTCATGAAGGAGGTGCCTATTTCACATGTGTGATTGAGTTTTAAACTCACAAACAATGAGATATTTTCATCTTTCCTCTCTCCTGCTTCAACTAGATCCAAAAAGTAAGCTAAACTGACCTAAAAATGGTCAAAAATTGACCAAACTGATCTGAAAAATTCTAGAATCAGTTTGCTTGGTTAGAGGCTCACTTTTTCCTATAAAAGAAGCCTTCCCCTTTGTAAATGGTTAATAGTGTTTTATACATTGTTACTCTACTTCTCCCCAGAGTCAAAATTTATTAATAATTCATTAGTTTTTGACCATTCCCTCTTCTAAAGAACTGGTGGCCACTCTTGTTGCAAACAAGAGTAGATCCCTCAAAACATCAAGCCAAAGGAAATCTCCTAGAAATTCATGTAAGTTAGAAATCCTACTTTTTCTTATTCCTTTTAATGGTTTTCTAATTTTTGTTTTGTTTTAAAATGTAAAATGATAATATGCCTTGCTGGAAAGGCTTTCCCCCTCTCTTCTTCTTAAATTCAGCCTTTCTTTATCCTAGATAAGTAATCGAATTGTTGGAATTAAACTTTTCATATTGCTTCTCTTTTAAAAGTGGAATCTAATTAGTTTAGAATGCTTTAAACCAATTGGGGATAATTTTTAAGCAACATAAGAATAGGAAAAATTGAAAAATGGTCAGCCATACAAAGGAGGTTATGGTAAAATTTTCTTAAATTTTGTGAAATAAGTTTTAGCTTTTATTATTCAAAAAGAGTAATCCCCATCGTTTGTGTATTCTAAAATTGTTATTTTCGTTCTATGCATAGAAAAATGTATAGTAGAAATATTTTTATCATAAAAGTGTTATTTCTATTAAAGTTAAATTCTATGCATAGAAAGATGCATATTGAATTTTTTTTAAATTATAAAAGCATTACTTTCATCAATTTTTATTTTATGCATAGAAAGATGCATAACGAATTTATTTTTATTTCAAAAGAGTTAATCTCATCAATTTTGATTTTATGCATAGAAAGATACATAAAGAGTTTATTTTTATTTCAAAAGAGTTAATCTCATCAATTTTGATTTTATGCATAGAAAGATGCATGGAGAATTTATTTTTATTTCAAAATAGTTAATCTCATCAATTTTTATTTTATGCATAGAAAGATGCATAAAGAATTTATTTTTATTTCAAAAGAGTTAATCTCATCAATTTTGATTTTATGCATAGAAAGATGCATAGAGAATTTATTTTTATTTCAAAAGAGTTAATCTCATCAATTTTGATTTTATGCATAGAGAATTTCATTTTAATTCAAAAGAGTTAATCTCATCAATTTTGATTTTATGCATAGAGATTTTTTTTTAAATTTCAAAAGAGTTATTCTCATCAATTTTGATTTTATGCATAGAAAGATGCATAAAGAATTTATTTTTATTTTAAAAGAGTTATTCTCATCAATTTTGATTTTATGCATACAAAGATGCATAAAGAATTTATTTTTATTTCAAAAGAGTTAATCTCATCAATTTTGATTTTATGCATAGATAGATGCATAAAGAATTTAATTTTATTTCAAAAGAGTTAATCTAATCAATTTTAATTTTATGCATAGAGAATTTATTTTTAATTCAAAAGAGTTATTCTCATCAATTTTGATTTTATGCATAGAAATATGCATAGAGATTTTTTTTAAAATTCAAAAGAGTTAGTCTCATCAATTTTGATTTTATGCATAGAGAATTTATTTTTATTTCAAAAGAGTTATTCTCATCAATTTTGATTTTATGCATAGAAAGATGCATAAAGAATTTATTTTTATTTCAAAAGAGTTAATCTCATCAATTTTGATTTTATGCATAGAAAGATGCATAAAGAATTTATTTTTATTTCAAAAGAGTTATTCTCAATCAATTTTGATTTTATGCAAAGAAAGATGCATAGAAAATTTATTTTTATTTCAAAAGAGTTATTTTCATCAATTTTGATTTTATGCATAGAAAGATGCATAAAGAATTTATTTTTATTTCAAAAGAGTTATTCTCATCAATTTTGATTTTATGCATAGAAAGATGCATAAAGGAATTTATTTTTATTTTATTTCGAAAGTGTTATTTTCCTTAAAATTGAATTTTTGCATAAAAAGATGTATACAGGGATTTTTATAAAAGTGTTTTTCCCAAACTGAAGTTGATTTTTATAAATGTGAATGAATGGATGGATAGATGTGATGTGAATCAGGTAAATGTAAATGAATGGATGGATAGATGTGATGTGAATCAGATAAATGTGAATAAATGGATGGATGGATGTGGATGTATGTGAAGAATAGAAGTGGATGTATGTGAAAGAATGGATGTGGATGTGTGTATGTGAAAGGATGGATGTGGATGTATGTGAAGAATAGAAGTGGATGTATGTGAAGAGTAGAAGTGGATGTATGTGAAAGAATGGATGTGGATATATGTGAAAGGATAGATGTGGATGTGTATGTGATAAGAATGAATGTGGATATGTGTATGTGAAGAATAGAAGTGGATGTATGTGAAGAATAGAAGTGGATGTATGTGAAAGAATGGATGTGGATGTGAAGAATAGAAGTGGATGTGTGTATGTGAAAGGATGGATGTGAATGGATGTGAAGAATAGAAGTGGATGTATGTGAAGAGTAGAAGTGGATGTATGTGAAAGAATATATGTGGATGTGTATGTGAAGAGTAGAAGTGGATGTATGTGAAAGGATAGATGTGGATGTGTATGTGATAAGTATAGATGTGGATGTATGTGAAAGGATAGATGTGGATCTGTATGTGATAAGTATGGATGTGGATATATGTGAAAGGATAGATGTGGATGTATATGTGATAAGTATGGATATGGATATATGTGGGAGAATACATGTGGATGTAAATGTGATGGATATGAACGAGAATCGAGGCAATGAGATGTGATGTAAATTAGATAGATATGAATGATAAGGGATGTGAATGAATGTGATAGCATGTGAATTAGGATGTAAACATGTGAATTCGGATGTGAATGAATGTGTTAGCATGTGAATCGGGATGTGAATGAATGATATAGGATGTAAATGAATGTGTTAGCATGTGAATCGAGATGTGAATGAATGATATAGGATGTGAATGAATGTGTTAGTATGTGAATCGGGATGTGAATGAATGATAAGAGATGTGAATGGATGTGATGTGATGTGAATCGGGATGTGAATGAACGATAAGTGGTGAAGTGATGAGATGTATGGGTAGATGCAAGTGGATGAGATTTGATGAGGATAAATGAGGAAATAAGTGATGAGATAGAAAAAGATGTAATTCGATGAGAATGGGAATGCTTATGAAATGAATGTGGATAGATGTGTGGATAATGTGGATTGATGTGGATGGATGTATGAATGATGTGGACCGTTTTATGTTAAGAATGCTGGGAAAGCATTTTGACCATCTTGTGAATGAGGTCATGGTGGAGACCTATCTGTTAAAGTTGCAACTGCTGAGACGGAGAGTGATCGGAGTACGTCTCGCGTAGCAAGGTCCTTGACCAGCCTCGGTTTGATTTAAATGGTGAGCTTCCGCTACAGTGGATGAGGGACCAAGGAAGCGGCCTTTGAGTGAAGTGCTAGGTGACCTGCAAAGGATCGTAGAGGGTGCTGACCATACGGTGCTCAGGCTCTGGGTTGCCGAAGATACCCACAAGTACGTCAGGGAAGATATTGGAGCAGCAAGGAGTAAGAGTTGTTTTCTGAATTCGGGCATGGATCTGGTTGATTGACCTTGATGGTCCTCAAGGAATGAGTCCATGGCTCTTTTATATGGATCTGTTGGTTGATCTTACTGATCTTCAACGGAGATTCCATTTGGATATTTTTATGTGATTATATTGTCAGGTACTATGAGCTAGGAACTATTGAAAAGGCTCCTGAGTGAGTAGGTGGTGAGCGTTCTGGTTTGCCAATGATGCCATAGGTACACCGATGAAGGAATGAATTGGAAATTAACATTCAACTAGATAATTAGAGGATTATGATCAATAACACTATGGTTTCATTAAATGATTCTTTTAAAGATTGTTGAATATGTGAAAAAGGCAAGTTCATATTGGGTGTGTAAGTGGTGTGACTAGTTTTATGTTTGCATGAATATCCGGCTAGGGGGCATGGAAACTCTTTTCCCCTGGTACTACCCGGGACAAAACCTAACCAAATTCCTAATTGGATCCCATCACTACAGTGGTGGGCGGTTGGCTAACCCCTGGGACTGGATGGGGTTAGGCTGGACTGATGGATCCGTAAATCGAGACTCAATTTTTGTTTCGTACGATAGATGAGGTAAATTGTGGATAAAAATTATTCTATGGATAAGAATCAACGGTTGTGCCTCTCAATGAGGAAAAAAGCGTTGGTCTCTATGATCCAAGTACAATCTTTTCCCTGATCTCTATGATCCAAGTACAATCTTTTCCCTGATCTGACTATGGGACTTACGGGTTCGATCAGATCAGTTCAGTTAGTTCAGGCTTTTGACTACGTTAGAGAAAAGTTATGCTGGAGGAATCGCCAGTGCTTTCCGGGCAAGGGAAGTTTTTTCAAGTTCGGTTTTGGAAGAACCGATGGATTAGTCTCTTGTCTTGATATCCGTGGGCGAGGCCCCGAGTGTGGGACCCTGCCCCGTGCAAGAAGTGCTACTTCCGCTACTAGCACCCCCAAATTTGTTGTGCAGTGGGGTTAGGGATCTTACAGGGAAGCTCTCTCAATGATATATGCTATGAACAAGTTCCGACACTACCTCTTGGGAAACAAATTTGTTTTCCATGTGGACCATCAAGCCTTGATTTATCTGGTGAACAAAGATTTTTTGGTGGGGAATATGGCAAGGTGGATGCTCCTACTTCAATAATTTGAATTCACCATCTAGCACACACCCGGAAAAGAAAATGCAGTGCGGACTTTCTATCCAGATTGGATTTTGGAGAACCGCCTCTAGATGGAGGGGATGACCAACTCCTGGATACCAACCTATTCATAGTAGTAGCTGCAGAAGTGGGAGAGAATTAGTATTATGATATGATGTGGTTTTTAGAGGATGGAACATTCCCGGAAGGTGGGGAATATGGCAAGGTGGATGCTCCTACTTCAATAATTTGAATTTACCATCTAGCACACACCCAGAAAAGAAAATGCAGTGCGGACTTTCTATCCAGATTGGATTTCGGAGAACCGCCTCTAGATGGAGGGGATGACCAACTCCCGGATACCAACCTATTCATAGTAGTAGCTGCAGAAGTGGGAGAGAATTGGTATTATGATATGAAGTGTCTGGTCAAAAAAGGGATGGCATGTACTGTTGTGAGTTCTTCCACCTTAACCCCTTTATGCATAGGGTGTGGAATCGACCATATGTACAAGGATTGTCCATTGAGGGTAGGCACATTGGGAAAAGCCCATGAAGCTAATCCTAGCACATCATTAATTTGCTAAGTTTAAGAGACGACTTCATCCACACAATGTAGTTACCAGAATGCAAAGTAGAATAAGGGACGCAGCTCACACTACTATAGCCAAGGCATTGACCTCACAAAATTAGGGACACCTAGGACACGCAAAATTAGGGACACCTAGGACACGCAAAATTAGGGACACCTAGGACACGCAAAATTTATATCCCATAGGGATGTCCCTGAACAAGTGCGTGCGACAAGTCACTTTTGCAAAAGAAGAAGGCTACAAAAATAGGTAAAGGGGATAGCCGTGTGGTCATCAAAAGTGGGTTTGAAGATGGAACAACCACCACTGCATCAACCTCTTCATCTGAAGAGGAGGAACTACTACCTTCACCCCCCATAGCCAAAGAACTAATTGATCCTAACCAAATGCCCAAAAAGTTAGCCAAATACTATAACCCCATCAAAGAAACAAAAAGGCTGAACGAATCTCAAGAGATGGTTAGGGACTGTCAAGCCTAACTAGATCCTTGAGCCTTTAAAGGCATACCTTGAATCATGCCCCTCGATTTCTCACATAAGACCAACTGAGGAAGTTTACGAACATAACAAAGGTTTCCAATACTGAGCCCCCCTCAAGTGGTAGCACTAATTACAGATACCCCCACCACGGAAACCTGGTTGCGGAGTATCTCAAAAACTTACGATATGATTGCCCAAAAAGGACAGACACAGAAGTTTAGATCCCAATACCCTCCTCTACCTTCAAGAGCCTAAAAATGGACAAGGGTGATCCAACCTAGGAAACTGCATCCGTTCCCAGAGACATTTCAAGTCTCTCCTCCTGCTTCATCTCTTCTCAAATCCCAATCCCCATTGGCACCTTACTTCAAGGTAGCCCGAGCTTATAGAAAGATTTGAAAGATTGGATGGAAGGACTCCTAGGAGAAGGAATGCAAGAGCCTGCAGAGTTATATAGCTCTAATGAGGTTGATGAAGATGAATTCATAGACCCCTTAGAATCACTGATGCCCCCACTGTTCAAGTTAACAATATTTGGGCAATACTTTGAAGGAGATGAACCATAACGCAGCACTACCCATAACCTTTAATGGCCTTTAGGTCACCGCCATCCTCGATTTATGGAGGGGTTGGAGTAAGCATTGTCACTAAACAATGCTAGAAAAAATGGAGAGCACCTGCCATGGATGACATAACCTTATTGGTAAAACTTGATAGTGGAGCCACTGCAAGGCCCATAGGCCTCCTAAGGGACTTGAAGATCAAGATCCTTGTTGGATCAACTTCCAACACACCTTTGTGGTGCGATGAATTTTGACCAATAGCCTATTTCATATGATTACATCCTAGGATGTCCCTTTTATGAGAGAAACCAAAATGATCCATGATTGGGACATAGATCACATCTATATCCTAAAAAAGGACCAAATCACTACTATAACAAAAAGAGGGGTTAGCAACGGTTATAGAGTGGCTCTCATAAAAGGATCTGGAAAAGTGTCAGGGTGTAAGCGTCACTGCAACCGTTGGTATATCCCACGTTATAACCGCTGCTATATCCCATGCTATTCTCGCTACTCAGCAAGGCTATAAAAAACATCAGCATTGTTATTTTCATCACTCAGGGAAACTGTTAAAAATATGAGCATTGTTATTTACATTGCTCTCAACGACGTTGATAAAAAAAATCAGTGTCACTATTTTCGTCGCTCAGTGATGCTAATAAAAAACGTTAGCGTCGCTATTTTTGCGACTCAACGGTGCTATAAAAACATTTTTTTGGAGAAGATTGGGACTACCCCAATCTTCCCTAGAAAAAAATCAATTAAATATATTGAAAATAGTTCTAATTTGTACAAACAGACATATTAAATTATAAAACAAAACATAGTAACTCCCAAAATCTTAATTGTATTAAATCCAAACACCGTAAAAGCCAAGTTACATCCAAAATTTCATAACAAGCCAGTTACACAATGAGTATGAAGTTACACATCATTAAACACAATAGGTTGGTCTCTACTCATGCTCCTCCTGCTCATCATCCTCCTCCTCCTTCTCGCCTAATGCCTCTTCATCATCTTCGTGTATCACACAAGATCAAGTAATGTTAAAACACAAACTAGATAAATTTCAAAAAGCTTATAAAACCAAAATAATATAAGCTTATAGTAGGCATAGCTTCATAGTTTATGTAGCACTCGCGAGCGACCATTTAAATGTGGTGGAGATCCCATTGCGATAAGAAAAGTCTTAGTCCTCCACGACGAGAAGGAGAACGGCCCACCACATTTTCCTTCGTTAAACAAACATTTTAAAAAGAACAATTTATATAAGATCTAATTATTTGGAAACCAAAGTTTTGAATACAAAATGTTAAGAGTTCAAATACTTACAAACTGAGTGAGGAAAGATGGCGTTCCACCCGATCCAAGATGAGAAGCTTCTTTTATGCATGCGTACTTGGTTTTCTTATCTTTCTTACTTGAATAGATTGGGATCCCAATACATCTTTTTGGCCTTCTTCTAATCTTTTCTGATTCTCTTGGCAACATGATGCTACCACAGTGGATGGCCTTGGCAATCAATGATTTCCTATGACTTACGTGACCCTGCATATGATCCAACATCTTAAGGTCTTTAAAATATAAGTCGGGGTGGGGTATAGGAAACTTTCTCTTCAATACTTAGAAAATGTATTACTTCTTTGCATTGTCTTGAGTTCTCTAGTCAATGTCCCAAATGTTTTTGAACTCAAGATTTACAAGGTGATGCATGTGTGCTGTGACAAGCTTCCCCTTGATATCCTCAATGATCGACCCATCTGTCCTGCTCATATGGTAAGGAAGCATTGTCGGGTCATAGGTATGTGGATCCACCACCTGCTATGCTGGCATATCCTCTACTTTGATGGGGAATTGTAAGTAAATCTCCCCCAAAACAACCCTTGCATCCACCCCCACTAGAACGATGACTCCCACTAGCATGACAACGAGAGGCAAACCTCCTATCTGACGAGGTCATGGACTAGGTGCCACACAAGAGAGTGGAGTGTCCTGGTTGTAACCGTCATGTGAAGTGCTAGTGCCTAGATGTGGATTAGATCCTCCAATCGGAGTGGACATGGGTATAGGAGTGCGTAACCCAAGAATAGAACCACCCATCGGAGTACCCTCCATCGGTGTAGGGTTAACTATGAAAGAAAGCAAGGGTGGAGAAAAATGTTCCACACACTCTCTCTCCCATACTGATGTGACAGATTAGTGGCCAACTATGAGAGATACTCCATGTTTAGATCATCAGTGCGATGAATATTGAACGATGGTGCGTTGGGATTCTCGAGTCTCGATCGTCCCCCCACATGTGATATAATATTAGAACTTTATTGAGACCTTCTAGCCTAGCAAAGTGAGGTAAGCAAGTTTTTTTGTGGTTTATTCCATCAATAACCAGCCCAAGATACTTTTCTGGAGATGCAAAACACTTTCCTCTATGGTCCATTGCCTTCCTTCTTTCATTTGCTTGCTCTTCCCTATGAATTCTCAAAGCATCCTTGACTATCCTTAGCTCATTTGGATCACTTGCAGCCTTAAGTCTTCTTTCTAGCTTTGTACACACAGCGCACACACCCATTCAAACTTTTTGTGGGATAGTCATGTTGGCAAATAAGGTTTTCCAAAGCCTAGTAAAATAAGAGTAGCTTGTATACTGCTCTTGTTTAGTTGTCATAGCATCTCTATACAATGAGAATATCTCTGACCTTGTAAAATAGTTAGATAAGTTAAACCTTCCTGGTACATTCTTCATGAAACTTAAAATAGCAATGAAGCCATGTTAAAGCATTTTTCCCCATTGGACCTATGGATAATAAAGGATCTAACACCTTCGGTTTGCCCCATTTTTTGGTCTTGCACTTCACCCTCTCAAGCCGTACATTTCCAAGACTCAAAGAAACCTTAAAGGCTGTCCTACATACCAAATCAGAGCCAAGGCTATATTCAAAGTTTCCATGCAAACAAGGTATTAGCAGACCACTAAGAAGTGCATCTTGCTCTCCACTGCTCATGTCAAAATAGCGTGTTTGTAATGCCTTTAACTTTTGCAACCCAAACTTTGCTATACATTCTTGCTTATAATGCCTTTAACTTTTGCAACCCAAACTTTGCTATACATTCTTGCTTACAACATTCTGTTTTAACTACATCCCTTAATTGTCTATCTACACACAAGAATGCTTTTCGCTTCCACCCATGGTAGGTCTTACCTTGATACATTGGAGATGATGTCAACTGCTCTCAATGGTATCCAAGGCATCATGTTCATCACTACCATCATTTGTTGCGTGTTGTGGTGTGGAAGCTTTACTTGGAGAAGCAAAGTAAGGACTCCTTCTTGTGCTCGTAGCTTCATATAATGTAAAAGATAAGCCTGGTGATTTCCCATAGCTTGTAGTGTCCACTTCTCTATCTCTATTTTCAGTTTTTTTAACCCTAGGAGACAAGGAATATGATGAGAATGAGAGACCCTTTTAATGTGATGCGATGGTAGGAGATGAGCTCCCACCCACTTTTGTGGGAGAAATGACCAACAGAATGTCTCTCCTCATGTCTTTCTCCTTGGCCAAATGAGAAATGAGAACCTAATAGCCCATGTGGCCATCATATAGAAAGTCATTAAACTTAATATATAATTAAGGTGGAACTTGATTAGGAAACCCTATAATTAAAACTCTAAATAACTACTATTTTTGGAACTATGAGCTACATAAGAAGTTGAGAGGCTCATTTGGTTACCTTGCATTGTGAGAGAGAGAGATATAAAGAAAGAGAGACAGCACTATTTGGACACACAAGAAGCAAAGCAACAAGGAGAGCAAATCGCACTTTCAATTCCAACCATGGCAAGGTACACAAAATCTTGATCCTTAGAAAGATTCCATAAAGATTCAATTTTCTTAAAGCTTTATTTGTGTGGTAACATAACATTCTTAATATTTGTTTGAACCTATAGGATGTTTTAACTTAGATGTTAGAAAAACTATTATAGAATATACTTATGTCTATCGATAAAAAAGAATTAATAACAAGAACTAGTTATAAATAAATCTTAAAAGATAAATAAATTTTCTAAAGTACTTTTCTTAAAAGAAAGTTCACACAAAGAATGGACACAATTTTAGTGTTTTTTATATATTAGGAGAGTAGCACATAATTTTTAAAAATTATTTATGTACACAAAGTTGATACATTGCATCAACTTTGGCATAGAATCTTGATGTTGTGCATCGAGTTGATACACACAACATCAAGTTGACTCTATTTGTGTATGCAAAGTTGATGCAATGTATCAACTTTAAAAAAATTTGTTTCTGTATAAAAGTTAATACATTGCATCAATTGATGTTTTGTATAAATTTTCTATATAAACAGTTGATGTTTTGTATCAAGTTGAGGCACAACATCAAGGTGGCTTGGCAAAGTCGATGCAATGTATCAACTTTAAGAAGATGCACAACATCAAGGTGGCTTCGCAAACATGATGCAATGTATCAACTTTAAGAAGATGCTCAACATTAAGGTGACCTAGAAAAGTTGATGCAATGCATTAATTTTAAGAAGTTTTGTTTATTAATGCAAAGTTAATGTATTTCATCAACTTTGTTAAGAAAACAATGTATACAAAGTTGCTGCATTGTATCATTTTTTCCACCCAAACTTGATGTTTTGTATTGAGTTGATATAGAACCAAGTTTATGTAGCAAATTTGATGCAGTGTATCAACTTTAAGAAATTTTGTTTGTGTGTACAAAGATGTTGCATTCCATCAACTTTGCCACACAAACTTGATTTTTTGCATCAACGTGATGCACACCATCTAGTTTGTGTGGCAAAGTTGACGCAATGCATCAATTTTGCATACACAAACAAAATTTTTAAAAGTGGATGCATTACATCAACTTTTCCACATAGACTTGATGCTATGCATTGAGTTGATACACACATGTAGTTGGTGTGGAAAATTTGATGACATGCATCCACTTTTGAAAACTTTTTTGTGTATGCAAAGTTGGTGCATTGCATCAACAACAAAGTTGATGCACCGTATCAACGTTTTCACACAAACTTGATGTTATGCATCGAGTTGATGCACAACATCAAAAGTTGATGTAGTGCATCAACTTTAAAAACCATTATGCAAAGTTGCATAAACTTTTTCACACAAACTTAATGTTATGCATCGAGTTGATGCACAACATCAAGTTTCTATGAAGAAGCTTATGCAATGCAAGAACTCTTTATTTTTTAGGGAATTCATATGAGATGGTTTTTGATTAAGCTAGCACAATGTTAGTTAGGTTACATGTATGTGCGGTAAGTTATTTCTAAACCTAACCATAGAAGAGCTATATGTGGAGGCACTGTCACTTCGCATGGTTAGAGTAACAACTTATAGGCACCCAAGAGGGTTCATAGTAAAACCTCATTGGTTTTTTCCACCTGTTCGACAGTGTGATTAGTACTCATATAGTGGCCGTGAGCCCAAAAAAGCATGCATAGTGGCTGTGTGAGACACTTATTTTTTTAGGTCTAAAAAAGCATAGTTTCTTACATAAAGTTGATGCACTGCATCAACTTCTCCATGCAAACTCAATGTTATGCATCGAGTTTACCACAAACTCGATGCACAACATCGATTTTGTGTGGAGAAGTTGATGCGGTGCATTAACTTTGCTCACATAAGCATGCCAAAAATAGTCATCATGATATAACAATTCAAAAGTTTATTTTTTTAACTAGTAAAATCGCCCTAAAAGCACTTCATCCTGAAAAACCATCGCTTTCTCCTTGGGCACTTTATCGCTGTGCATATCTTCTTGCTATCCCTTTTTCTACATAGCGGGCAATATCTTTGCTTGATTTCATGCTACGCCGCTTCTCTACATTTTTTATACCACACTGTGACTACTAAAATTTGTTGATAAATATGGTTTACAGAAGAGAAGGCGACCTTCATCTAAGGTGAGATCTTCTTCTCCATTCAAACTTTTTCAATTTTTCTTTTATTTGATTCCGTTATAATGCATCCAATTCCTCTCATGAACTCCTTGTTGTTGTGCTCACTTTAATGGTTAGCTCCACCTTATTGATTTTTTTTTTGGATTTGATTGATTGAACCAACTAATAATTATTTTGCTAGATCTTTTTCTTTTTATCTATAAAGTAGGGGTGATGAGATGAAGAAGTCCTCTAAGAGGCCCGCCATTGAGGCTCCAGAATTTGATTCACCTCCTCAAATACAAGCTACAAAGAAGGCAAGAAAGGAACGTTCTAAAAAAACTTCAAAGGAAGCCCAAGCTGCTACTTTACCTAGGAAAAGATCCCTCTTCCAACAAGTGGAGGCTTCAACAACATGAGAAGAGAGATGGTGTTGTAGGTGTCGAGCATACCACACAATGTTGGATGCTATTGTAGAGAAAGAAGTACAAACTCAAACTCAACCAGGTTTTGGGACCATTGCCGCTTTTCCTCCCTATGGGTGGTACTACGAGACGACTGAGGCCTTCAACCAAAAGAGATTTATAGCTTCATCACCATCCTCTGTTGATGAAGATGAAGAAGAGAATTAGAAGGAGGATGAACCTATGTCTGTTCTAGTGAGAGATAGGACAAACACAACAACTTGTTACGTACCCCCAGGAAGAACTCATGGTTTTATAAATGCACCAAAAGATAGACCTCAACTCTCAGCATGTACATCAATTCAAACTCTTGGTTATCTTCAACATGAATGGAGTCTTTTTGGGGTCGATGGTGGTCTTTTTTTCCTCCAAGTGTACGTAGGTCTACAAGGGTTAGGTATCCTATTGGCAGGTTCAGATATGATGGATATATAGCCCATCATTATGCTTACATGATTAAAGTAATACAAGATTTTGAGCCCACTTGTTTTGAGCAGGCACTTGGAAATAAGAAATGGAAGGATGCCATGAATGAGAAGATGGTAGCATTGGATTTAAATGCAACATGGGAGTTAGTGTATTTTCCTATGGAAAAGAAGGCAATTGGATGTAAGTGGGTGCATAAAGTCAAGCATAATGCTGATGGTTTAGTGAGTAGGTATAAGGCAAGATTGGTGGCCAAAGGCTATGTGCAGACTTATGGGAGACATTTAGCTCGGTTGCAAGAATGACAACTGTGAGTGTTTTCATTGCTATGGATACGACAAAGGGTTGGTATTTATATTAGATGGATGTAAAGAATGCCTTCTTGCATGGTGATTTGCAAGAAGAAGTTTACACGATGCAACCACTAGGTTATGAGAGTGATGCACACCCTTATTTTGCGTGCAGGTTACGCAAAGGCTTAGATGGATTGAAGTAGGCACCCAAAGCATGGTCAAACAAGATCGAGGAGTATCTTGGTACCATTGGATTTCATATATCCAATGCATATTTTTCACTTTATGTGAAAAAGACAGATAGAGGGATCATGCTATTATCTATGTGGATAACTTGATTATCATTGGTTATAGTGATGTTGACATACATGATGTCAGGAGGCTTTTGAAGCAAAATTTTGAGATGAAGGATTTGGGTGAGCTGCAATATTTTTGGGCATAGAAGAGATCACCTCATGACATTTTGTTATTGTTTTGTGGCTCTAGGCAATATGGCTTGGACCTGTTGTCCAAGTATAGTATGATAGGTTGTAAGCCTATTTCAATGCCATTGGAGTAGAACACAAAGCTTTCCGCCGCAGATACAGGCACATAGTGGGTAGCTTAATCTACATAACCATTACTAGGTCTCAGCCAGACTTGAGCTCTGTTGTTGGACTTGTGCGTTAGTTTATGCAAACCCCTAGGAAGCCACACTTGGATGCGGCTAGATGGATTCTCAGGTACATAAAGTCCATAGTTGAAGATATGGAGATACAGCTACATGGATACATAGATGCTGATTGGGTTGGTAGTTTTGTAGATAGCAGATCTACAAGTGGTTTTATGTTCTAAGTTTGGGAGTGTTGTTGTGAGTTGGAGTAGACAGCAATTGCCTTGTCGAGTACAGAGGAAGAGTACAGGGGTGCTGCTATGGCAGCTTGCGAGGTAGCTTGGTTTTTCAGAAGCTACTTGTTGGTGGTATGGGTGAGCCTGTGGATAGGGAAGTTGTCATTTATTATGACAACATGAGTAGCATATAGTTAGACAATAACCTAGTATACCATACTAGAACAAAGCACATTTTTCAAGATATAGATTCAAGCAGCATGCATTATATTCATATTCAAAATAGTGTAAACCATTGCAACCTCGACGAGACATCATAGCTTTCCAGTCGAAACTCTGAGCAAGTCGAATTCCTCCACCCCCGTATAACCTAATGAGGTCTTCTAAAGATTTTTTTCCTTTTTAGATTCTTGGGATTACTCCAGAGAGTCTTACATGTACAATGAGGGGATTTCTTCTAGGGACAAATGCTTACTTCTCTTATCTGAGTTTCATTATCTTGATGTTGAGACCTTTAAGAGTCTTATGGTGGTTAGTCTTTAGGGGACACTTATGCACATAAGGTTAGGAGTCTTCTTTTACTTAGAATTCTCTAAAATATCTTAACTGATTCCAAATTCAAGCTTTTCTTTTGATTGGGGTTCATGGCTTCTTGTTTATAATCCTATTGTAGACTTAAGGATTTTCTCTCTGTCTCAAGTCTTGTCCCTTTAATATAGGCATTTCCTTTTCTTAGAATGCTACTTTCTAGCTTACAAATTTATAAAAAATGACTAGGTTTCTCACTTAATCTTGGTCATACCTTACATACGCACAACTAGCACATGTAAGTAACTTCTCTCTCTATATTATCTTTTGAACATTCTCTCTCTTTAGTGAGGAAACTTCTAATCCTTTTTCTCCTTTAAATTTGGTGTTAACCTTTAAAATTCTATTTAATGAACCTAGCTTATCAACTAAAGTATATTTAAATTGTACACATTAATGCACATGAGTCTTTTTAAATTTGGTGTTAACCTTCTAATCCTTATTTCTCCTTTAAATTTGGTGTTAACCTTTAAAATTATATTTAATGAACCTAGCTTATCACTAAAGTATATTTAAATTGTACACATTAATGCACATGAGTCTTTTTCTTTCATACTTTCCTAGAGAGAGAAAACTATGAAATTATACTAAGCTTGCTAATGCTAAACTAGTTTTACATGAGTCTTAATTCCATTATTTCTTTTCAAAATTTTAAGGTATGAATTTGCACATCTTGGGGTAGATAATGTGTATCTCATGTCCTTAACTAATGGGATAAGTAGGACTTTCTCTCTATAAACTCAGATAATTATTAATCTATTCTACACCAAAAAAATTAATTACTGAGGTTTCTCAATCTACTACTACCAATTGTTTATCCAAATAAAATCCTAATTCATAAGTATATCTACATGAGTACATGCACTAGGTTTTTCTCTTTCTATAATGTTTTTTTCATACCTAGGCTCTCTCTCTCTCTCTCTCTCTCTCTCTCTCTCTCTCTCTCTCTCTCTCTCTCTCTCTCTCTCTCTTAATTCTAAGATAGGGTTAATTCTCTTAACCTAATCCCTTGGATTAATCTAGTTGAGTATAGATTTGTATGGTCAAAGGTTAATGATTCTTAAACAATTCTAAGGTTCACATGCTCAAGGGTAGTTAGTTAATTTTTTGGTTTTTAGGATAAGGTGTAGAACCTTACCTTATTCCAAAAAATCAAATAAATACCCAAACTTAGTCTCCTTTAATTTATTGTATGCTTCCATTGGTATATTGGTTAAATTAGGCTATTAAAGTCTTTCTACACCTACATCCTTAATTGAAACATACCCTATGATGAAAATTAAGCTTCCTACGGTACAATGAATTAAATGAAATTATTAAATTATTTTAAAAAATAACTAATTTAATTTAATTTATAAATAAATGTCAATTTTGAATTATTTATTTATTTAAAATTAAGTTATCTAATTCAATTTAATTGCAAGAATTTACAAAGAAATATCAATTTTTGAATATGAAAGCTGATTGTTCCTCTTTGGCTAAGGAACAATTTAATTGAAATCAAGGTATCTGATTACAAAATTTACAAAGAAATGTCTATTTTTGAATATGAAAGCTAATCATATCACTTTGGTCTAGCTTTAGAATTGGAGAAGGGCTAATTTGTGAAGAAGAGAAGCTACACACACCCCTAGAGGTCCATGAGTTTTTCTTTATGCTCCCAAGGTGTTGTACATAGTGGTCCCAAGGCTCTTGCACAAGTACACATGAAGTATCCAAGGTGCAATACTATGTTTGAACTAGGTAAAAGTGATGTGCATGTATTGAAAATAATACAAGTACAATCTTCTTCCCTAAACAAAATTTTCATGTATTTCTCAGGGCAAGGGGGCCTTTATAGTTGAAATAATGATTGACCCACTCTACAAGCTCCCCTAGTTAACTCAAGGTTGGTACCCTATAATATATATGGAACTCAATCTTAATCTTTATGCAACATCTCCTTTTTTTCATGCATCCAACCACTCCACATGTATTTAACTCTCACATCAAGTTAAGTCCCTCATTTATGCACGATTGGAGTTTTTATTAGTTCTCCATGCTTATCTCTTCATTTATTTGACACCCCAAAAATGACCTAAGTTCTTTGCACTTTACCATCCAACCTTAGACTTTAAAATTTATCGATTTAACATTAGCCGAATTTAAATATACACTCTCTTCTATTTTGAAATTTTGCCAAGGCTAATGCTCACATACCTTAGCACATTGTATTTGTATATGGATTATTATAGTAATTATTTATTTTTTCTTGGAATAACTTATTTATTTATAAAATATTTCTAATACTATTTTTTTTGTATATCCAAATGGAATCTCCATTGAAGATCAGGAAGTTCAACCAATAGATCAATTTAAAAGAGCCATGGACTCATCTGTTGAGGACCAGCAAGGTCAATCAACCAGATCCATTCCCGAATTAAGAAAACAACTCTTACTCCTTGCTCCAATATCTTCCCCGACGTACTTATGGGTATCTTCGACGACCCAGAGCCCGAGCATCGTATGGTCAGCACCCTCTAGGATCCTTCGCACATCACCTAGCGCTTCACTCGTAGGCTCCTTCCTTGGTCCCTCATCCACTGTATCGGAAGCTTACCATTGAAATCAAAGGGAGGCTGGTCAAGACCTCGGCCGACCTTGCTATGCGAGACGTCCTCCGATGACTCTCCGTCAGCAGTTGCAACTTTAACAGATAGGTCTCCAACGACCTCATTCACAAGACGATCAAAATGCTTTCCCAGCATTCTTGACATAAAAAAGTCATTTAAAAATAGATTTCACATACAAATACAGTTCCAACAATATTTCCATCTTTTCTCATTACTTTGCATCCTTTCACACACATTAGATCCCATCTTTTCTCATCTTACCACAATTTTATTTTCTTCATCGATCCCTATCACATCACATCATTCCCACATCAAATCACATTTAATCGCATAATCCACACATCAATCCACATCATCCATACATCCATCCACATCAATCCACATCATTGATACATCCATCCACATCAATCCACATTATCTAAACATCCATCCACATCTTCCATACTTTCATCCACATCAATCCACACGTCAATCCACATCCTCCAAACATCCATCCACATCAATTTATATCATCCAATCATCAATCCACATCATCCATACATCAATCCACATTATTCATACACCAATCCACATCATTCATACATCCATCCACATCAATCCACATTATCCACACATACATCCACATTCATTTCATAAGCATTCCCATTTTTATCTAATCACATCTTTTTCTATCTCATCACTTATTTCCTCATTTATCCTCATCAGATCTCATCCACTTGCATCTACCCATACATCTCATCACTTCACCACTTATCGTTCATTCACATTCCGATTCACATCACATCACATCACATCCATTCACATCCCTTATCATTCATTCACATCCCGATTCACATACTAACACATTCATTCACAACCTATATCATTCATTCACATCCCAATTCACATGCTAACACATTCATTCACATCTTATATCATTCATTCACATCCCGATTCACATGCTAATACATTCATTCAGATCCTATATCATTCATTCACATTCGGATTCACATGTTTACATCTTGATTCACATGATATCACATTCATTCACATCCCTTATCATTCATATCTATCCAATTTACATCACATCTCATCGCCTAAATTCTCGTTCATATCTATCACGTTTACATCCACATGTTTTCTCCCACATACATCCACATCCATACTTATCACATACACATCCACATCTATCCTTTCACATACATCCACATCCATACTTATCACATACACATCCACATCTATCCTTTCACATACATCCACATCCATACTTATCACATACACTTCCACATCTATCCTTTCACATACATTCACATCTATTCTTTCACATATATCCACTTCTACTCTTCACATACATCCACTTCTATTCTTCACATAGATCCACATCCATCCTTTCATATACATAATCCACATCCATTCTTTCACATACATCCACTTCTATTCTTCACATACATCCACATCCATCCATCCATTTATTCACATTTAGCTGATTCACGTCTTGAACGCCTCGTATTGTGGCCCAAGACCACGTAGACAGACTTCCACCTTATCATCATCATCTACTGAAACACCAATAGATGCAAGGGATTCCACAATACCCTTGATCTTCAATGCATAGTCATTCACAGACATACTCTTTTTCTCCACAGTATGATGTTCATTCTTCAACTGTATCTTTCGTGCATTGGTATTCCTTTCATAGAGTTTTACCAAGGTGTCCCACGCCTCCTTGGGGGACTTGGCATCTTGTATGTGTCCAATCATGGTGTCCAGTATACTGATAGAGAGCCAATACATAACTTTTTTGGCTCCTTGGTTCCAATCCTTCAACTCTTTCACATCTGCAGCAGTCGGATTGATCTTCGGTGTGGGAATAACACTTTTATAAAAATACCTTTATACATCTATTTATGCATAAATTTAATTTTAAAAAAATAACACTTTTGAAATAAAATAAAAATAAATTCTCTATGCATAAAAGAATTTGATGAGAATAACTCTTTTGAAATAAAAATAAATTTTGTATGCATAAAATCAAAATTGATGAGAATAACTCTTTTGAACTTAAAAAAAAATCTCTGTGCATCTTTCTATGCATAAAATCAAAATTGATGAGAATAACTCTTTTGAATTAAAAATAAATTCTCTATGCATAAAATCAAAATTGATGAGATTAACTCTTTTGAAATAAAAATAAATTCTTTATGCATCTTTGTATGCAAAAAATCAAAATTGATGAGAATAACTCTTTTGAAATAAAAATAAATTCTTTATGCATCTTTCTATGCATAAAATCAAAATTGATGAGAATAACTCTTTTGAAATAAAAATAAATTCTCTATGCATCTTTCTATGCATAAAATTAAAATTGATGAGAATAACTCTTTTGAAATAAAAATAAATTCTCTATGCATCTTTCTATGCATAAAATCAAAATTGATGAGATTAAATCTTTTGAAATAAAAATAAATTCTCTATGCATCTTTCTATGCATAAAATCAAAATTGATGAGATTAACTCTTTTGAAATAAAAATAAATTCTTTATGCATCTTTCTATGCATAAAATCCAAATTGATGAGATTAACTCTTTTGAAATAAAAATAAATTCTTTGTGCATCTTTCTATGCATAAAATCAAAATTGATGAAAGTAACGCTTTTATAATTTAAAAAAACAATATGCATCTTTCTATGCATAGAATTTAATTTTATAAAAATAACACTTTTATAATAAAAATATTTTTGCTATACCTTTTTCTATGCATAGAATGAAAATAACACTTTTAGAATACACAAACGATGGGGATTACTCTTTTTGAATAATAAAATCTAAAACTTATTTAATAAAATTTAAGAAAATTTTACCATAACCTCCTTTGTATGGCTGACCATTTTTCAAATTTTTCTATTCTTAAGTTACTTAAAAATTATCCCTAAATGGTTTAAAGCATTCTAAACTAATCAAATTCCACTTTTAAAAGAGAAGCAATATGAAAAGTTTAATTCCAACAATTCGATTACTTATCTAGGATAAAGAAAGGTTGAATTTAACAAGAAGAGAGTGGGAAAGCCTTTCCAGCAAGGCATAGCATCATTTTACATTTTAAAACAAAACAAAAATTAGAAAACCATTAAAAGGAATAAGAAAAAGTAGGATTTCTAACTTACATGAATTTGTGGGAGCTTTCCTTTGGCTTGATGGTTTGAGGGATCTACTCGTGTTTGCAACAAGAGTGGCCACCAATTCTTTAGAAGAGGCAATGGTAAAAAACTAATGAATTATTAATAAATTCACAGTTTTTGACTCTAGGGAGAAGTAGAGTAACAGTGCATAAAACACTATTAACCATTTACAAAGGGGGAGGCTTCATTTATAGGAAAAAGTGAGTCTCTAACCAAGCAAACTGATTCTAGAATTTTTCAGATCAGTTCGGTCAATTTTTGTTCATTTTTAGGTCAGTTTAGCTTACTTTTTGGATCTAGTTGAAGCAGGAGAGAGGAGAGATGAAAATATCTCATTATTTGTGAGTTTAAAACTCAACCACACATGTGAAATAGGTGCCTCCTTCATGAGGGAAATTCCCCCACACACTGAGAGTCAAAAATGCATCATTTCTCTAAATATCTCTTCTTTTTTAACTAATATCCTTATCCTTAGTCAACTCTTCATCTTATGTGAGTATTGACTCATTTTTGTGGGATTTTCTTTATTTCTTCAATTTATCTTCTCCCTACATTTGTATTAATCTAATTGGCCCCTCAGAACCTTAATCTTAAATTTTTCAAAAATCTCGACCCTTAGGATAAGACCTTTTGAACAGATTATAATTGATTTCTAATGCATCTTCTGAAAATCTTTTTAAACTTCTATTTTAGGAGAGTTTATTTTAATAAGAAGAGATATTTTTCCATCCAAACATATATAAAATTGAATAATCTCTCTCTAGAACATTTTCTCTCTCTAGGCCAAAACAAGGTAAAACAGGATCTTTCTTTTATTTCATAGAGGGGAATAATTATAAGATCAGAAGGGGAGGCTCTTACACATGCACACCTCAAAAGCCGGACGGAGGAATCTTACATTCCTGCTCTGTTGTGCTATAGTTCCTTTCTGCCCTTGTGAGAGCCTTGCTTGCATAGTGAATAGGTTGCATGTACCCCTCTTACTTCTCGTCCATTAGCGCACTACCCATTGCTTTGTCTGAAGCATCTACATATACATGGAATGTTTCATTCCAGTCTAGGGTCACCACATGGGAGAAAATTGACACCATTCTCTTTAGCCATTGGAATGATTTTTGACACTCCGGATTCTATTCATACTTTGCATATTTCTTAATAAGTGTATACGTACTAAATATTTTAAAAATCTAGCATGCCACTTAATCACATCAAGGAACCTCTCTAGTTTCTTGATGTTCTCTGGAGAAGATATTCTATAAATGGCCTCCGCTTTAGCAGGATCTATGGCCAATCCTTGGGCTAACACTATGTGTCCTAACATTGTTCCTGATTTTACTACAAATGCACACTTGGCTAGATTTAGCTTGAGCCTTGTATCTCTGCATTCTGTAGAAACAGCCTCAAATGCACACTTGGATGGATTTAGCTTGAGCCTTGTATCTCTACATCTTTGTAGAAACAGCCTCAAATGATAGATGTGCTTTTCCTTATCCCCAGATACACTAAAATCATCCACAAAGGCTTTCATGAAGTTTGTCAAGTAATCGTAGAAGAAAATATCTTGCACCATTCTTTGAAAAGTAGCTGGTGTATTTTTTAGGCCAAACATCATGACAGTCACCACAAAGAGACCCCATTCAGTGATGAAGGTTGGTTTCTCCTTGTCTTCTAGCACCATTTTTACCTAGTTGTACCCATTGAATCCATCCAAAAATGAGCACATTTCCTTCCCTGCCACCTCATCCAACAAGGAGTCCATAAATGGAAGTGGAAAGGGACCAAGATAGTTGCAGAATTCAATTGTGGTAGTCTACATACATTTTGATCTTCATGTTCTTTTTGGGGACTACCATAATTGGGGACATCCAAGCAAATTTCTCTACTGGCACAATGATGAAACCTACTCTGAGAAGTCTTCCAATTTTTCCTTTGACTTGTTTGGAGTAGTTAGGCTTCATTCTATACCTCTACTGCCTGACTGGTTGCTCCTCTCAAATTGATGCTATGCTCGAAGAATTTAGGGTCAATGTCCTCCATGTACTCATACGACCAAGCAAATACATCTTGGTATTCTTTCAGTATAACGACACCAACTCTTGCTTGATTTCCTCTTCCAGTTCTAGAATACCGACTGTTCTTTTTTTTTCATTTCCTAGATTCACCTCTTATAGTCTATCCACGCTTACTTTTGCGGCATTTCCCATCTAGTTCTGTTTTTGCTTCTAAACCTACTCATGGATCTTTTGCATTTCCTTATCTTGCTCCAAATTTTGGGCCCATTTAACCTCTTCTGAGGCTTTTTCTTGCATGGTTTTGCTAAGTTTTTCTCTCCTTAAGCCCTCTGGTTTTGCGGAATTTGATTCTTTTTTCTTCATTTCTTTGGTTACTTCTTTCGCTTTTCCATCTTTTGCTTCCGCACACTACCCCATCACTTCATGTACATGTAACATGTATAAGGGCACCAAGTCAGGATGTTAGCAAAGTATTATGTCCCTTTCATCATCATCAAAGCCTTCTAACATATTGAATGTTTCTGCACCTTTAAGCAGGTTTAACTTATCCCCTTACACTGGAAAGGTCAACATGGACTTTTGCTTCCCCTTTTTGATGGAGATTCTGTTTCTTCCCCAGTCTTGCTTCACTTTGTCATGTCTCAACCAAGGCCTTCCCAATAACACCTAGTAAGGCCTGATGTGGTTTTTAGTGGTAATCACCACTTAATTGACCTTGAAGTCTACCTATTTGATTTTCATTTGAATATTTTGACAATTTCCTTAAGAACCACCATTCTATTATCTGCCATTCTTATGCTGAATGGAATGTGTTCCTATTTGAGACCCAATCCTACTGTAGTTTCCTCCATAATGATATTTACTCCGGATCCACCATCCAATATTGCATCATTAATAAGAACATTGTTGAGTTGGATTGTGACTTTGGCCACTTCATCATCTCTGGAAGCTGGGGGTTCCTCAGCTTGCATTCCATTGCATTCCGAAGTTTCCTCTTCTTCTTTGGAGTGTTTCAATTATTTTCTCAATCCTTCAATGCCTGCCATCAACATTTAAGCCTTGAATGTTGGGCATAATTTAGCACTTGTCTCAATAGGACCTATCTGTCTAGAAGCATTGATACTATATTGGTTTGCAGCCAATCAGCATCCTTCTTGCTTTCTTCCAAGCATCTTTCATTGTTGAACTCTGCGTGCATCTTGTGCAAATTTTTGCTTGCTTCCAGAAGATCTACGATGACTTCACATGAGCTTTCCTCCTTCTTCTTGCCTTGCCTTATTTCTATTTCCTTAGTGGCTTGAATCCTCACCTTCTCTTGCTGGTCCTAGTGCACAGGTACCTTCTTAATGCTTTGGGTGAGTCTAGATTATCTGCTAGAGTTATTACTATGCCAAATTCATTAGCTTTAGTCCTTATGACTACCAAGATGTCTTGAACCTCTGTCTGTTTGTCATTCGCCTACATCATGTTGACACTTGGTGGATTTTCTCAATTCAGCTTGTCTTTGTTCATCATGATTTTTCTTCATGACACATTCCACCTTGGTGTGCCTAGGTTGTTGGCAATAGTAGCATGTGAAGGTGGTAGATCCACTGGCATATCCTTGGCTTCTTCTTCGTGAGTAATTTCCACGACCTCTGCTCCCATACCTTCCCATTCCCCGAGGTCTTCTTTCCGCTCCCTTGATGTTGTTCACCATGCGAGCTCAATTTTTTATGTTGTACCTGTAGTTCCATACATGTTACAAATGGTATATGTTAGTGACACTGTGCATTCCTCCTTGAGGTGGCCTTCTTGTTTGCATTGAGAGCAAAACACATTTTTTTTGCACTGACTTTCCCAAAAAATCTTCTCCATGTTATGGGTTCCCGCCTGTAGACTTGTTTTGGGGATTTATTTCTAGCAAGATTAGTTTGTGTGGAACTATAACTTTCTTTTCTCAGGATTCCTTACCTTGAAGATACATAATTCTTTGCCGTGCTTTTCCAAAAGGAAAGATTCTCGGCCTAGTTGTGGTGGAAGTTTCCCTCTGTGGGGAGTTTTCCAACGGAGTTACAGTAGCGTTCCCCAATAGGATCGCCAAGTGTTTCTCACTGATTTTTCTCTCAGGACTAAAATATCCCTGTCCCCTCAGCGCAATGAATTCAAGGGTGCTAGCAGCGGAAGTAGCACTTCTTGCGCGGGCAGGGTCCCTCACTCGGGGCCTCACCCACATATATCCGGACAAGAGACTAATCCCTCGGTTCTTCCAAAACCGAACCCGGAAAAACTTCCCTCGCCCAAAAAGCAGAGGCGATTCCTCCAGGATATTTTTACTCTAACGTAGTCAAGAGCCTTAACTAACTGATTTGATCTGACCAAACCCATAAGTCCCATAATCAGGTCAAGGAAAAGACTTTCACTTGGATCATAGAGACCAACACTTTTTTCCTCATTGAGAGGCACAGCCGTTGATTCTTTTCCATAGAACAATTTTTATCCGGGATTTACTTCATCTATCGTACCATAACAGAATTGAGTCTCATTTTATTGATCCATCAGTCCAGCCTCCATCCAGTCCTGTGGGTTATCCAACCGCCCATAACCACTGTAGTGATGGGAGCCATTTAAGAATTTGGTTAGGTTTTGTCCTAGGTTTCAAGGAAAAGAGTTCCCAGGTCCCATAGCCGGATATTCATGCAAACTTAAAACTAGTCACACCACTTACACACCCAATATGAAATTGCCTTTTTCATAGATTCAGCTGTCTTTAAAACAATCTTTTAATGAAACTACAGTATCACTGATCATAATCCTTCAAAATATGAAATTGCCTTTTTCATAGATTCAGTTGTCTTTAAAACAATCTTTTAATGAAACTACAGTACCACTGATCATAATCCTTCAAAATATCCGGTTGAATCCTAATTTCTAAATTTTCCTTCATCGGTGTACCTATGGCATCATTGGCAACAACCAGAATGCTCACCACCGGTCCACTCTCAGAGGCCTTTTCGATAGTTTCTAGCTCATAATACCCGGTAATATATTCACTTATATAAATCAAAATGGAATCTTCGTTGAAGATCAGCAAGATCAACCAAGAGATCCATATAAAAGAGCCATGGACTCATTCATTGAGGACCAAAAAGGTCAATCAACCAGATCCATGCCCGAATTCAGAAAACAACTCTTACTCCTTGATCCAAAATATCTTCCACGACGCACGTGTGGGTATCTTCAGTGACCCAGAGCACGAGCACCGTATGGTCATCAGCACCCTCTAGGATCCTTCGCATAGGTCACCTAGCGCTTCACTCATAGGCCGCTTCCTTGGTCCCTCATCCACCGTACCGGAAGCTCACCATTTAAATCGAACCAAGGCTGGTCAAGACCTCAGCCGATCTTGCTATGCGAGACGTCCTCCATTGACTCTCCGTCAGTTTTTGCAACTTTATCAGTTAGGTCTCCACGACCTCATTCACAAGACGGTCAAAATGCTTCCCCAGCATTCTTGACATAAAACAGTCATTTAAAAACAGGTCATAAATACAGTTTCTATAATGAACTCTTGTCTTTCTACATTGTTCCACATCAATCCTCATTTAATTCATATGTATTCACATTCTCATCACATCATTTTCCATCTCATCACATCTTTCCTCATTTATTAGCATCAGATCTCATCCACTCGTATCTACCCATATCCACATCTCATCACATCATTTTCATTTACATCACATATCATCCATTCACATCTATCCCAATTTACATCACATCTCATTCACTCACATCCCAATTCACATAACATCACATCTCGATTCACATGACATCACATCTCATTCATTCACATCTCGATTCACATCACATCACATCTACTCACGTCCATCACATCCATTTACATCCATCACATCACATTCATTCATATATCCATCACATTCATTCTCATCACCATCCCATCGCATACATTCTATCCACATTATATCACATCACTTCTATCCACATCATATCTCATTCATACATATCTCATCTCATTCATCCACATCCATCCAATCATTCACATGTACGACTACCCACATCTATCCATACATTCATATCTATCACTTCACATCCACATATGTTCATGTCACATCATATCTCTTTACATCACATCACATTCTTTCACATACACATCCACATACATCCACATCCATTTTTTCACATACTCATCCACATCCATTATGTCACATACACATACACATCCATTCTTTCACATACATCCACATCCATTCTTTCACATACATATCCACATCCATTCTTCACATACACATTCACATCCATTCTTCACGTACACATTCACATCCATTCTTCACGTATGCATCCACATCCATTCTTCACATACACATTCACATCCATTTTCATCACATACACATTCACATCCATTTTCATCACATACACATCCACATCCATTTTCATCACATACACATCCACATCCATTCTTCACATACACATACACATCCATATCCATTCTTCACATACACATTCACATCCATTCTCCACATACACATTCACATCCATTCTTCACATTCACATTCACATCCATTTTCACATACACATTCACATCCATTTTCATCACATATACAACCACATCCATTCTTTCACATACTCATCCACATCCATTCTTCACATACACATCCACATCCATTCTTCACATACACATTCACATCCATTCTTCACATACACATTCACATCCTGTCCTTTAAGAAAACAAGGTTTTTATGCAAGTTTTCAGTTTGATTTTCTTTTGAATACAAGGAGTATTTCTTGAATCTGTATCCCTAAAACTTCTTGATCAAAATTCCGAATTTCATACCAGAATTCCTTGAATTCTATAACCTTGATCCACATATCAATTTGAAGGGTCTCAAACTTAGTTTCAGATTTTGCGAGAGTTTTGAGTGTATTTTTCTAAACTAGTCACACCTTCTTTCCTTGAAACTGACGAAAGAGTTTGGTCTTGGTCATAGTCTGATTCAAGGTTCCGAGTTGGATAAGATTTTTCCTGAACTATCTTTCTCGAAAAGGTTTGATAATTACTTAATTTCTTTCTTTGAATATTCACTTAACTGATTTTTAAATTAGTTATGAATTCCAATGAGAAATAAATTAATCATTTATCTGAATATTTCGATCTCGATAGATTTTTTAAATTTTCTTTTTACAATGCGTGTGAATATAAAACGATAGAAATTTCTCTCTTAGAGTATTTAATTATTCATTTATCAAATACTCATAGAATTTAAACATGGAATTTAAGAGAATTCTAATTTTGATATAAAAATTCTTTATGTATCTATTTATGCATAAAAATCAACTTCAATGGGAATAATACTTTTATTTAAAAAATCCTTTTATGCATAAAATTAAATTTAATAGGAATAACACTTTTAAAATAAAAAAAATTCTTTATGCATAAAAATTAATTTTTATAAGAATAATGCTTTTATAATAAAAAAATTTCCTTTATACATCTTTCTATGCATAAAAATCAAATTTAATAGGAATAACACTTTTGTAATTAAAAAAATTCCTTTATGCATCTTTCTATGCATAAAAATCAAATTTAATAAGAATAACACTTTTGTAATTTAAAAAAATCCCTTTATGCAATTTCTATGCATAAAAAATTAAATTTAATAAGAATAACACTTTTGTAATTGAAAAAAACCTTTACGCATCTTTCTATGTATAAAAATCAAATTTAACAAGAATAACACTTTTGTAATAAAAAAATTTCTTTATGCATCTTTCTATGCATAAAAAATAAATTTAATATGAATAACACTTTTGTAATAAGAAAATTTCCTCTATGCATCTTTCTATGCATAAAAATCAAATTTAATAAGAATAACACTTTTGTAATAAAAAAATTTCCTCTATGCATCTTTCTATGCATAAAAATCAAATTTAATAAGAATAACACTTTTGTAATAAAAAAATATCCTTTATGCATCTTTTTTATGCATAGAAATCAAATTTGATAATTAATATCAGTGATATCCATGCATATTCATAGGTGAATATGTACATAGAGTAATTAGAATATTTCTTTTAGATGCAAGAATGGTGGGAATTACTCTTTTGGAATAATATAAAAACAAATTTTCTTTTTTACGAAATTCTGGAAAATTTTACC
The DNA here is from genome assembly GCF_041138505.1 of Cibotium barometz. Lineage (NCBI taxonomy): Eukaryota > Viridiplantae > Streptophyta > Polypodiopsida > Cyatheales > Cibotiaceae > Cibotium > Cibotium barometz. Next base: position 23,341,981 of record NC_141056.1, read on the forward strand.
ATAACCTCCTTTGTATGGCTGACCATTTCTCATTTTTATCATTTTTTATTTAACTTAAGTTAACCCAAATTAGATTTATAGAACTCTAATCTACATAATTTTCTAAATTAAAGAGAGTAAACAATAAGAAGAGTTTAATTAATCCCTTAGTTAATCTTTCTAGGATTGAGAAAGGTTGGAATATAAAGAGGAGAAGGGGATGGCTTTTTTATCAAAGGCATAGCGTTTGAATTTAATTCAACATTTGCAAAAAACATAAAAATTAAGAAAACCATAGATTTTTCTCATTAAACAAGTAAGAAAATTAGCTTACACGGAGCTTGTAAGCTCTCCTTTGGCTTGAGGGATTAAGGGTTCCACTCTTGTTTGAAGCAAGAGTGGCCACCAATTCACTTTGGAGAGGATTAGTCCTAAAACAATTGAATTATTAAAAATTTCAATGTATTTGGCTGAGTACAGGAGCAGAGTAACAGTGCATAAACACCATTAAGCTTTTACAAAGGGGGAGGCTTCTATTTATAGGAAAAAGTGAGCCTCTAACCAAGCAAACTGATTCTAGAATTTTCCAGATCAGTTTGGTCAATTTTTGACCATTTTTGGGTCAGTTTAGCTTACTTTTTGGATCTAGTTTTGAAATAGGAGAGAGGAGAGATGAAAATATCTCATTTTATTGATTAAGAATTGGGAGTAATGATGAGAAAAAGGTGCTACTTCATGAGGGGAGATCCCCACATTGAGGTGTCAAAATTTATTTTTTTAATTCTTTTCTTTGATCCTTAGTCCACTCTTCATCTTATGTGAGCATTTACTCATTTTTGGGGGGGTTTTCATTTACTCTTCAGTTTATCTCCTCCCTACATTTGGATTAATCTTATTGGTCCATAGGAACCTTAATTGTACCATAATCCAAATTTTTTTGAAAATCTGGACCCTTAGGCTAAGGTCTCCTTTATACCTATTTTCAATTAATTCCAATTGCACATTGGAAAGTTCTTTTTGAATTTGTGTTTCAGCCTTCAGGGGAAACCATTTTAGACACTAGGAGGATTTATATATCCAAAAATATCTCAATTTTGAATTACCTCCCTCTAGACATTTTCTCTCTCTAGGCCAAAAGAGGGTAAAACAGGATCTTTCTTTTATTTCAGAGAGGGGAATAATTATAAGATTAGAAGGGGAGGTTCTTACACCTGCACACCTCAAAAGCTGGAGGGAGGAAGCTTACATCCTACCCCACTTAAAAAATGCGAGATGTCATCTCCTCGTAATCTAGGGGACAACTCTTTCCCTTAAGATCCAACTGATTCTGGGATTCCTTATAGTCTGGTGAACCCAATAGAATCCTGGGATAAAGATCCCTCATATAGAACTCATTATCAGATAACAATTCATTCAGATCATATCATTCATATCCTTAACACAATAATTGTCCATTAGACCGAAATTTCCATCTGAACATTCCTCCATGGGAATTTAAATTATATAGGTTTTTAATTTGTCATCCATCAACTTGATCCACTGGGTCAAGTGTTAACAGTAGTAATCTTCAGCACAATCCACTGATCTCATAGTGATTTGTTGAAGTCATCAACATCATTCGAGTTACAAACATCATCACAGGGACTCGTCTCCATTCATCCTCATTGTGGTTTTGCTCAGCTTAACTCTTTTCAACCAAAATTTAGGAATCATCATTTTTTAATTAGAATCCAAATCAACTCATCAGTTCTCAACCAGAATTTTAAAATCATATCAACCACATTCAAATTCATCATCTGGATAGCATTTTTGCTTATAATTTCAAGGTCTTAGATTTATTCGTATATACTGCCAGTAAAGAGCTGTAGTTATACCCTCGGTATATACGGGTAGTCACGGTCCTTGAATTTTTAGGTAAATAACATCATGTCTAGGCCTCAAGCAAGTCAGGGATTCCATACAATTGCGGTACTTCCATTTGAAGATCCAGTTACCTATTTATGAATCTTCATTTTGAATATCAATTTGTATGAATTTCATCACACAATTACAACCTTTTAATTTTCATTTATGCTTAAATTAAATGTTTTTTTTAAAGCATGTCTCTCTCTCTCTCTCTCTCCCCCAAAGAATGGGCATTCCTACTTCATAAATTTTTGACATTTTTGGTTTCTCAGTTGATCCACTTTAGCCAGTTCACTCTGATACCAGCAGCTGAAAGATCCCTGTCCCCTCAACGTAACGAACTCAGGCGTGCTAGCAGTAGAAGCTGTAGCACTTCTTGCGCAGGGCAGGGTCCCTCACTCGGGGCCTTGCCCACGTATATCCGGACAAAAGACTAATCCCTCGGTTCTTCCAAAATTGAACCCGAAAAAACTTCCCTCGTCCCGAAAGAACGGGCAATTTCTCCATGATATTTTTACTCTAACGTAATCAAGAGCCTTAACTAACTGAATTGATTTGACCAAACCCGTAAGTCCCATAGTCAAATCAAGGAAAAGACTTGCACTTGGATCATAGAGACCAACGCTTTTTTCCTCATTGTTGAGAGGCACAGCCGTTGAGTCTTTTCCATGAAACAATTTTTATCAGCAGGGATTTACTTCATCTATCATACCATAACAGAATTGAGTCTCATTTTAGGGATCCATTAATCCAGCCTAACCCCATCCAATCCCGTGGGTTAGCCAACCACCCAACCACTGTAGTGATGGGATCCATTTGAGAATTTTGTTAGGTTTTGTCTTGGGTACTAGGGAAAAGAGTTCTAAGGCCCCTTAGCTGGATATTCATGCAAACTTAAAACTAGTCACACCACTTACACACCCAATATGAAATTATCTTTTTCACAGATTCAGCCATAAAATCCATATTCCATTCATTCCTTCCTCAGCGTACTTATGGCATCATTTGCAACCAAAACGCTCACCACCTGATCACTCAGGGGCCTTTTCATAGTTCCTAGCCCATAACACCTAGGACTATAATCTCATAAAATCCATATGGACTCTCCTTTGAAGATCAGCTAGATCAACCAATGAGATCCATTGAAAAGAGCCATGAACTCATCCATTGAAGACTAGCAAGGCCAATCAACCAGATTTATGCCCGTGTTTAGAAAATAACTCCAACTCATTTTCTTTCTCGGCGCATGCATGGGTATCCTGGGCCGAGCACCATATAGTCAGCACCCTCTAGGCTCATTCGCAACAAGTGACCTAGCACTTCACTCATAGGCCGCTTCCTTGGCCCCTCATCCACCATACTGCCAGAAGCTCACCCTTTTAACCGAACGGAGACTGGTCAAGACCTCGGCCAATCTTGCCATGCAAGACGTCCTTCTTTGACTCTCCGTTAGCTTTTGTGAATCAAATTTTGATATTGGATCTCGTTGGTTGGCCAGCTGGTCTTCAACGGAGAGTCCAGATGACATATTTTGTAATACAATGGACCCAAAATTTTGGAGGATGAGGATCAGTAATATTATGATTTTCATTGAAGGATTGTTTTAAAGATAGCCGAATCTATTATAAATGGCAATTTCATTGAAGGATTGTTTTAAAGATAGCCGAATCTATTATAAATGGCAATTTCATTGAAGGATTGTTTTAAAGATAGCCGAATCTATTATAAATGGCAATTTCATATTAGGTGTGTACGTGGTATGCCTACTTTAAATTTTGCTTGAAACACTAGCTAGGGGGCCTGGGAACTCTTTTTCTCGGTACCCGGGTAAAACAAAACCAAATCTTTATAAAGGAATCCCACCAATACAGTGGTCGAGCGGTTGGCTTACCCATGGGCCCGGTTGGGGTTAGACTGGATTAGGGATTCCTGTGATACCATTAAGATAAGATTAGTTACGATAGATTAAGTCTTGAGAAGACCCTTGTTCTGTTGGAGGGAATCAGCGGGGCGGTTGTGTCTCGTTAAAGGAGGAAAAAAGTGGTGATTCTATGGACCAAGTGCAAGTCTCTTCTTTGATCTGACCATGTGACTTCAGGTTTGGTCGGATCAGTTTGAATAGTTAAGATTTTGACCCGTTAGATTAATTTCCCCGTTAGAAGATTTTCCCTGGAGGAACCGCCCGTGCCTTCCAGGCAAGGGAATTTTTCTGGGTTTGGTTTCAGAGGAACCACCGGACTAGTCTCTTGTCCAAAAATCCATGGGCGCGACGAGGCCCCGAGTGTGGATCCCTGCCCCGCATGCTAGAGGCTGGTGCTGCTTCCGCCGCCGCTAGCACCCTTGGAGGGGGCACCACGGCGGAGGAGAGGTGGGGGTCTCACATAACCGGGTGGTATAGAATCTTTATACCCAGGTATGCTCAAATATGTTAAAATATACAAGTGAATAGCGTGTGTGCGCGGGAACAAGCCCTTGGCTAGAGGCTATAAAAGAGAATGTGTAAATGTGAGAGAACCTGTGAAAAGGTGAGAGAATAAAGGGTAGTATAAGGAGATTTAGGAGGTGTGGAGATATTTTGGGAGAGGTGGAGAGAATCAAGCAAAAGAGGTGGAGTGAATCAAGGAGAGATCAATGGGATTAGATGCTTGGATGTAAACTCTATAAATTGAGGCATTGGCCTAATGAGAATTTACTAGTTCTTGATTATCCATGCCTACATTAAGCTATCAGTTAATTGCTCACTAATCACATCTTAATTATCATCTAATCTCTTTATTAATGATATTGATTCTAGCATTTGATCCACCATAGCTCATCACATTGCTGTAGTTTTAACATGGTATCAGAGTCTAGCCTAGAATCCATCAATTTGTGAGCCCATTATCTTGCTAATCACCTGGCTAATTAGGATTAGTAGGATAATTAATATTTTTACCTCTTCTTCACAACAAACCGTTTATACCCCCAGTTGGTGGAGGAGCTCTATCTCCCATCATACATCAAATTAGCTCAAGCCACTTTAGTCAAACCTAGCTAACACATTGTGCTCCAGCCCATCCAAACAAAAGGTCAAACTACCGCGCACAGCTAGAGATTATTGCTAATTTGTAGACACCATTTTTCTGAGGGAAAATTGAGATTTTTGCTTCATCAAATGCAATGGCTCTAATTCCTCTTGACCCTAGGGGTTTTCAAGGGTGCTCTACAAGCAGGTGAAGTCAGAATTTGATTTGATCAAGCCTACAGCGAGATCCAAGCTCTTCATCAAATCTAAAGGTGACTTTGGTAAAACAAAGATTAAGCATTCAATGTTTGGTCAAATCTTGTGTTTCTTGGCTTAATCCTCTACTAGACTAATTGCTATTGATGGCCTTGAAAGGATTTGAGCTCATTTGAACTCTAAGGCCTCAGATGATCTGGGCTCCCCGCATACTCTATTTTTTGCACACAAAATAGAGGATTAATTTGCTAATTAGTGATTAATCAATTCTAATCACTATTTTTTGGTGCAATAATTGAGGGTCCAAATTAACCATTAGGTATCTGATACAGATCCCTATAACTTCAGATTAAAATTCGGAGATGGTTTGATACTCCAACCATTCTGTACAAATTGGTTACCCTTCATTTAATGTAATTTCTGGTAATTTTATGCTGATAAATTTGTTGTAATCATCTCCTAAACACCAAATTGAGTTGTAAAAGGGTAGACACTGCCCTTGAATCTTGAAATTGGATCAAGAGGTAAGACCCCCTTCACATCATCATCTCATGAGTACGACAGAAGAGATAGCCAAATTTAATGGGGAGCAGTTTTACCCATGGCGGCAGACAAAAACCATGTATTTGCTCATGAGGAAAAATCTATGGGGGCTAGTTGAGGGAAGAGATGAATGCCTAGAGGTGAGGGGAAAAAATTAGTGGAAGAGCAGGAATGAAAAAGCATTGGGACTTATCGCACTCAGTTTAAACGATGAAATCATTCATCACATCACATAGATACAATGGGCAAAAGATGCATGGGATGAAAATAAATTATTTGGCACACAAGCTAAAAATTCAAAGATAAATCTGTTAGTGCAATTCTACAAATTGGATATGAAGGAAAGTGAACCTTTAATCACACACTTGAACAGATATAAAAGCATTAAATTATTTGGCACACAAGCTAAAAATTCAAAGATAAATCTGTTAGTGCAATTCTACAAATTGGATATGAAGGAAAGTGAACCTTTAATCACACACTTGAACAGCTATTGGCAAAAAGGTAGAAGATGATGAGGCACTAGCAGTGCTTCTGAAGAGTGTGGACAAAGGTGAATATGAAAATATTGTAGCAACACTAAAGAATGTACCTAAATTGAAGAGTATTCACTTGAGGGGAGGTGTTGAAATATACAAGTGAATAGGGTGTGTGCGGGAACAAGCCCTTGGCTAGAGGCTATAAAAGAGACCTTGTGATTGACGAAAACGGTCTATGGATAGATACTATACCTAAGAAAATATAAAGGTGAGAAGAATCTACTAGGAGAGAATAAAGGGTAGCATGAGGAGATTTAGAAGGTGTGGATATATTCTGGGAGAGGTGGAGAGAATCAAGCAAAAGAGGTGGAGTGAATAAAGGAGAGATAAGTGGGACTAGATGCTTGGATGTAAACTCTATAAATTGAGGCATTGGCCTAATGAGAATTTTCTAGTTTTTGATTATCCATGCCTACATTAAGCTATCAATTAATTGCTCACTAATCACATCTTAATTATCATCTAATCTCTTTGTTAATGATATTGATTCTAGCATTTGATCCACCATAGCTCATCACATTGCTGTAATTTTAACAAAATAGCATCCCCTTTGACTAACCTTCTCAAGAAGAGTACCCTATTTCATTGGACTGCTATGTGTCAGAGTGCTTTTGATAAGCTGAAGACAGCCTTAGTAACCAACCCTATCCTAAAATTGCCAAATTTTTCCATACCTTTTGAAGTAGTGTGACAGATGCTAGTGGTTTCGCCCTAGGAGGTGCACTTATGCAGGAAGGTCATGCAACAGCCTATGAATCCAAAAAGCTCAAAACGCATGAGAGAAATTATGTTGTCCATGACTTGGAGTTACTCTCAGTAGTTTATGCTCTAAAGTTGTGGAGACATTATCTCTTAGGATAGAGATTCACCTCGATGACAGATCATCAAAGTTTGAAGTGGATCTTCACCCAAAGAGATCTCAACATGCATCAAAGAAGGTGGATGCAGACCTTGTAGGAATTTGATTTTGAAATAATTACCGGCCGGGGAAAGAAAATGTGGTAGAACCGATGTGCTCAGTAGGAAAGCCTCCTTTCTTGCAATAACATTGGCGTCAAATCCATTGATCAGTGAAGCAAGAGAGAAGATCATGCAGGACAAATTCTTTGCCCCTATTGCTACCCTACTGATGCAGGAAAGCAAGACTCCTTAGGAAATGAGTCGATTTCTTGGGTACAAATTGGACGAAGGATGCATGCATTACAATAATCTGCTATGCATTCCCAATGATGAGGAAACAAAGGGAAAAATTCTGAGAGAAGCCCATGATAGCCCATTAGCTGGACATCCAAGGTTCATATAAAGACCTACATGTCTGTAAAGAAAAGCTTCTTCTGGCCAGGACTCAAAAAGGATGTACTTAATCATGTGCGACGATAGTGTTCAATATGTCAAAGAGTCAAGGCAGAAAGGGTTAAGATGCCAGGAAAGCTGCATCCCTTAGACATTCGACAGATGAAGTGGGAATGTGTCAGTATGGATTTTGTTACTGGACTATCATCAGTGTGCAATTAGGTTACAACTCCATTTTTGTGGTAGTTGACAGACTAACCAAGGTTGCCCATCTGATTCCAATAAAAGAAACCTACAGTGCAGTGGATGTTGCCAGAGTCTTTCTCAAGGAGATTTTTAGGCTGCATGGCTTAGCCAGAAGGATAGTGAGTGGTGACAGAGATCCTAAATTCACGCCAAGGTTTTGGACTGCATTCTTCAAAGCCGTGGGAACTTGTTTAAATCTCAATACAACTTATCATCCCGAGACAGATGGCTAGACTGAAAGAGTGAACCAAGTAATTGAAGATATTCTTCGGTGTCATGCTGTGGTGGCAGAGAACCAAGAAGTGGTTAAGCTACTTACATCTAGTGGAGTTTGCTTACAATGCCTCTTATCACCGAAGTATCGGGATGAGCCAATTCAAAGCTCTGTACTGATAAGATTGCCTCACACCATTAACTTGGTCTGACCCATTGATCAAGGTCGAGATGTCCAGACATATGCTTGATGATATGGAGCAGCAAATACACAGGCAATCTGTAAAGATATTAAAGCTGCCCAGGATAGACAAAAGTAGTATGCTGATAAGAAAAGCGGAGAGAGTGTTTGAAGAGTCAGATATGGTCTTCATTTGTGTACGACCCAAGAGAAGTTCTTTATCTCTAGGGAAGTACAAAAAGCTATGTCCAAGATAGTGCGGGCCGTACACAGTTACTAAGAAACTAGGAGATCTAGCTTATGAACTTCTTCTACCTCCCCATCTCAAGATACATAATATGTTCCATGTCAGCTTATTTAAAAAGTATGTACCTAGCCCGAGTCATGTGCTTGGATGATGAACAATTGACTTCTCAAACTCAAGGTCAGATGGAACTCCAACCCGAAGAAATCCCTGATGTTCAAGAGAAGGCTCTCAGGATTAGATTCCTTAGAGAGTTCTTGGTCAAGTGGAAATTCTATCCTTTAGAGGATGCCACTTTTGGGAAAGAGAAGATCAACTGATAAAGGACTACCCCCGCTTTGCGAGATGAGGACATCAAACATTTTTCAAGCGAGAGGATGTAAGGTTCCTCCTGAGCCCTTAAAAGATGTATAAGTTCTCCTCTTAGTCCCCTGTAATCACCCCCTATTTCAGAATGCAAGAAAACATTGTTTTCCTTTGTTTTTGGTCTAGAGAGATAAAATATTCTAGAGAGAGATAATACATTTTTGAGATATTTTTGGATATAAAGTTATCCCTTTTATTTAAGATGAATTCCCTTAAAATAGAAGTTTAGAAAGAGTTTTCTAATATGCATTCAAAATTAATTGAATATGTGCATTAGACACCTTAGCCTAAGGATCCACATTTTCAAAAAATTATGGATTAAGGTCCAAAGAGTGTTCTAAAGGGTCAATGGGGTTAATCCAAGTGTTGGGATGAGAAAATGCAAGAATAAAAGAAAATCCCCCCAAAAGGAGTAAATTCTCACATAAGATGAAGAGTTGACTAGTACAGGTACTTTAATAGTAAAAAAATAAGGATTTATTAGTAAAAATTTGATTTTTTTACACCTCAAGAGCTCATGGAGGCGCCTAGAATCTCATCACTACCCCTAATTTTTAATTCAAAAAAATGAGATATTTCATCTCTCCTCTTTCAAACTGGATAAAAAAAAGTAGGCCTAATTGGTCCAAAACTTGTCCAAATTGGATCAAACTGAAGCTGGAAGCCCCTAGATCCCAGCTGGACTTGGTTGGTGGCCTCCCTCTTCTATAAATAGAACCCCATTCCTTTGTATTTTCATATTGGAGTAACTCTATGCTAGTGTAATTTTTAGTTTAAGTGTAATTCTATTATCCCTCTACCTTGCCTCTCCATTGTGAAGCTTTGGAGCTTCACTAATCCTCTTCTTCTCTTGGAGATTACCCTCTTCTTCTTGGTGGCCAACCTTCCTCTTGTGAGCTTCACTTCTCTTTAAAGAATCAAGCCAAAAACCAAGGGTAAGCCTAAAACAATGGTGTTTTACTCTCTTCTTCAATGGTTATCTTCTTCCCAACCTCTCTAATGCTTGGGAAGAATTTTAATCCATGGTTTCTTCTTAAAACCATGCTTTTATTGATTTATATTGTTTAAATAGATTAATGTTATTATTTTATGCTTAAATGTAATGTTTTTGATTTGTAAATCTCTCTTTTTGTAAGAATACTCACTATATGGCTAAATCCTTCTTGGAAGGATAGATCTTAGTCCTAACCCAAAACTCTAGGCCTAACAAGCTAGAGATGGACATTAAGCATTTTTTATTATTTTTAATCTAATTAAAATGAAGATTAATTCATTTATGCTTGCTTTGATCCTAAGAGACAACAAGGTTCTAGTCAACAAACTCAGGATACGGGAAGCTTCAGAATGGAAGGAAGGCCTTTTCCTCGGAACACAATCCCGAAACTCAACTTCAAAAGTTTCGCCCTTGAACAAAGGAATTAAATGCTTTAACTGCTAAGGATACGGTCATCGTAGCATGGAATGCCCAACTCCTTTTGGATCAAGGTTTTCTTTTTAGTCCATCCGAATCTTCCTGCACGCACGCATGGGTGTCCTAGCAACCACGAGCCCGTGCATCACCTGGTCAGAACCCTCTAGGATCTTACTTAGGTGTCCTAGCACTTCACTCAGGGACCACTTTATCGGTCCTCGCCCATCGTACCGGAAGTGCACCATTTTAACCGTACCGAGGCTGGTCAAGACTGACAGGCTTTGCCACCACGAGAGACGTATTAAGAGACTAAGGTTATGCAAAAAGGGAGAAGAAGGGTGTGTGTGTGAATGGACTTATGGTCCACTAGCTCACCTATTTAAAGGTGGAGCTAGAAGGCTTTTTTGTATGGAGCAAGAAGCCTAGTTGTATTTTGAGCAACTTAATAAGCAAGATATTTTCTTGTATTTTGTGTCTCTCCTCCACATAATGATCTAGCATGAGCACCACAAAATTCTAACATGGTATCTAGAGCTTGGCAAGATTAGGTCATTTTTGTGGTATAGAATAGGTCAATTTCATTATCTTTTTCCTTGTGGAGCTGAGTCTCCTGCCAGTGGAGGAGCTCTAGCAACTCGTGGAGGCAAGATCTTGAGGAGCTTTCAACTGGGAAAGTGAAGAGGACGTCCGGGCGCTCATTTTCGTACAGTCATCTGTCGGGTTTCCTCCCTCGTTGCCGCGGCATTGCCACCTGAGTGCACTGGTGCTGATTTCTGCTACGCTTGAAGCCGTACACAAATAGGCCGTGTGTAGGGGTTGGCAGCCCTAGAGAACTTAGGGCTTTTGAAGCCCAAGGTCTCAAGATGCTACAGCTCGATTTTTAGCCCTAATGGCTGCTTCAATCATTCGCTACAGTGGAAAAACCAAGGCTGCCCTCTTGAAAGCCATTGAAGCTTCCATTAAAGCTTCAAAATCAAAGGTTTTCTTTCACTAATCTCCTCTTCTTGCTCTAATCACTTAAGTGCTCTTGTGAGGGTTTGTTATTGCAGATCCTATTTTGAGCTTGAAGTGGTGGGCATACACCATGAGGTATTCATGAGCCTCATTCTCATCAAGCTTCATCAACATCATCTTCAAGAGCACAAAGCTTTTCAAAGTGTGCTTATAAGCACTAATAGTGTTGATTACCACTAATAAGGCTACTAATCCACCAGAGGGGAGTCATTCCAAAGTGTTTCTAAACACTAAGAGTGTTCTTAAACACTAATGGTGAATCTAATCACCAATGCAAGTGTCATTAGATGCTAGAAATGTGCTCTTAAACACTAATCGTGTTTTTAAACACTAATGGTGCTCTTAAGCACTAATCATATTTTTAAATACTAATGGTGATCTTAATCACCAAACAAAGTGTTCTTTGACACTCATAAATCTAATCTCCATCACAATTAGTGGTTGGGCACAAACCCTAAATGCTAAACCATAAGTTTCACCATCTTAATCTCCTTTTTTATGCAACATCCTTGGCTTGATTAAGGGTTGTTGCACTCTCATAAGCCTTTGTCTCTCTACTTAAGCCAAAACATCATAAATTTCTGGTTATTTCTTCTTCATAAATCAGCCCATTACTTCTAGTAATCTCCTTCAATACCCAATGTCAAAGGACAACACCCAAATCAAGAAGTTCTCGGGAGAGGGCTTCCACACTGTCAAGTACAAGATGATGTCCAAAGGTTTTTGGCCATTCATTTCCAGCACTAAGGTTATTGATCGAACTAAGGCTGAAGATATTGAAGATGATGAGAGGGCACAAGCCATCATCATGCTTCATCTTGATGAGGCTGTCATTCACCATGTGGACCAGCTTAAGGAGAAATGGGATGAGCTTGATAAGCTCTATGGAGCTCGTGGTAAGAATTCCAAGATCTCACTCAAAAAAGAATTTTTCAGCTTGGAACTCAAAGAGGGAGACGGCATTGGAGCCTTCATCTCTCACTTGAAGGGCCTTATGGCTCAACTTGCATCAGTGAATGCGAGAATGGATGAAGATGATGCAGTGGCTGTTTTGCAAGAAGGTGTATCCCACCTTAATCACCACCCTGAAGAACATACCTAATCCCACCCTTGAAGGAGTCATTCAATCTTGTCTTGATGAAGAAAAGAGGCCAAAGGGAGGAGCTGAATCTTCAAATGCAACAACTTCATCAAATATCGAACAAGCTTTATCACATCAAGTGATCAAAGTAAGATGTGCCCATTGTAAAAAGGTGGGTCATGTGGCAAATAATTGTTGGATCAAATATCCCAACAAAATGAAATGTAACAAGTGTAAACAAACGGGACATATCACTTCTAAATGTCCTAACAAAGAGTTAGAGGCTAACTTTGTATCAGCCTCTAACTCCACTGAGAAATTGTTTTAAAACCTCAATGTAACCACACCTATATTCCTAACCTTGTATGCCTAATGTTATAAAGGCAACCTATGTCCAATACCACCTATTCCAATTTTCTTTCATAGTTGGTATTGAGGGGGGGTATTAAGAGACTAAGGTTATGTAAAAGGGGAGAAGAAGGGTGTGTGTGTGAATGGACTTATGGTCCACTAGCTCACCTATTTAAAGGTGGAGCTAGAAGGCTTTTTTGTATGGAGCAAGAAGCCTAGTTGTATTTTGAGCAACTTAATAAGCAAGATATTTTCTTGTATTTTGTGTCTCTCTCTTCCACATAATGATCTAGCATGAGCACCACGAAATTCTAACAAGACATCCCTCGACGACTCCCTGCCCAACTGTTGCAAAACAAACCACCTCTTAGTAAAACACATGCCAAATGCTTCCTCCAGCATTCTGGCGTAAAATAGTCCTTATTACGCAAGTAAAATTCCTAGTTTGAGATTGGTTCCACAAAACCCTTTTTTCTTAATCCCCAATTTCATAATGAGAATCCTTGATCTCTCATCAGGATAATCTACCCATCATTTGTCTAACTGTCCAACTAGATTCTTGGTGATTTTTCGGTCAAGGAAAAACTAGTTTAATTCAACAATAGTCTATTCTTTGTATATTTAGGAACTGGAATTGGTCATCATGAAATTTTTTCCTAATTTAGATCGAGAGATGGACAAGTAGGTTTACTGTCCGTTCCTCTCATAGTCTCCAAAATCATTCGGTTTAGTTCTAATAAGGATTTTCTTCAGATAAACATCTTTTAGGTAAATACCAATTTAGTGATTTAACCACATAAAATATCTAAAGATATTCTTTCTACCATTTAATTTCTCAACCTTAATTCCCTAGGTAGAATTATGGTGAAAATTCATCTTTTGACACCAAAAATTAATTCAAATCTTTCTTTACTTAAATATCATAAAATTTTCTTCTTTTAACTAAATACAAATATCTATTTTTTTAATAAACTTAAAATTTCTTTTTTTCTCATTTAATGAGTGCAATCCAAATGTCATGGGAATTCCTCTTTTATCATAAAATAAATCTATCTAAATTTTCTCTTTATATTAAATAAAAATATTCAATATTCTAAATATACCAAGAATTTCACTTTTACTATTTAAATGATTGAATTCCAAATATGATGAAAATTACTCTTTTATCATTTAAATTTTTTTCTCATGCATAAAAATAAATTTAACTAAAATTTCTCTTAAAATTAAATAAAAATATCCATTAATTCCATTATACTAATAAGAATTCCACTTCTCTCATTGAATTTCAAATATGATGGGAATTCCTCTTTCATCATTTAAATTTTTTTCATGCATAAAAATAATTTATCTAAAATTTCTCTTTAATTTTTAAATAAAAATATTCATTATTTTAATATACATATTTTTCTCTTTCTCCATTGAAATACATGGATCTCCATTATCATGGAAATCCCTCTTTTATTATAGAAATGAAATTACTAAAAATTTCTCTTTTTCTCTAATTAACTATTTATGCATAAACATTAAAAATTAAATTTCCTTTGATATGATGAGAATTATTCTTTTAGCATAGGATGACTAATCCTAGAATATGGTAGGAAGTCCTCTTTTGACATTATGCATAGAAATGACTTATGTATTAATTTCTAGAATATGGTAGGAAGTCCTCTTTTCACATTATACATAGAAATGACTTATGTATTAATTTCTAAAAAATTACCATAGCTCCACTGCTATTATTGATAATTTTAATAATTTTAAAAAGAAAAAAACTTAGTAATATAATTATGATAGATTAACTATCATTAGATTTAGATCATAAGTTCATCATAATTTATGTAACATAAACGCATTAAAAAGCCATTTCTTTAGCCTCTAGCTTAATTAGGCACTGAGAACTCAGGACTGCTAGCAGCGGAAGTAGCAACCTCTCGTGCGCAGGGTGGCAGGGTTTCCCACTCCGGGCCTTGCCCACGGATGTCTAGGCAAGGGACTAGTCCGGTGATTCTTCCGAGATCGAGAACGGAAAAACTTTCCTCGCCCAGAAGGCACGAGCAATTCCTCCAGGAAAATCTTCTAACAGGAATTTATCTAACGGGGTCAAGAGCCTTAACTAGCCTTTCTATTCCAACCGAACATGTAGGTCACATGGCCGAATCAAGGAAGGGACTTGCAATTAGTTCATAGGGATCATTGCTTTTTTTCCCTCAAGAGAGGCATAGTCATTGATTCTTTCCCATAGAACAAAAATCTCTCGGTGACTTACTTTAACTATCGTAACTTAAACCTAATTGAATTTTGTTATAGGAATCCACCAATCCAGCCATGGTTTAGCCAACCGCCCAACCACTGTATTGGTGGGATCCCTCTTTATAAAAATTTGGTTGTGTTTGTCCTGCGTACCAGGGAAAAGAGTTCCAAGGCCCCCTAGCCGGTACTCATGCAAAATTTAAAATAGACACACCACTTACATACCCAATATGAAAATTGCCTTTTTCTCATATTCATCTATTTTCAAGACAGAACTGCAATAAAGCCACAGTGTTTCCATCATAATTCTCAATGTTCTAATTCCATTATTTTTACAAACAAGTCTCATCCGGACTCTCCGTTGAAGACCAGCTAGTCAACCAATGAGATCGCATTTCATAGTTTTCTAGTTCACTTAAATAATTCCTTGCCAATCCATGAATATCTTCCTCGACATACGCATGGGTGTCCTAGCAGGCCCACAAGACCGTGCATCACCTGGTTAGAACCATCTAGGATCCTCCTTAGGTGTCCTAGCACTTCACTCAGGGACCGCTTCGTCGGCCCTTGCCCATCGTATCGAAAGCGCACCATTTTTCAACCGTACCGAGGCTGGTCAAGACCTTGGCAGGCTTTGCCGCCCGCGAGAGACATCCTTCGATGACTCCCCGCCAGGCTATTGCAACGTAACTCTCCTCAGATTAAACAATAAGCCAAATGCTTCCTCCAGCATTCTGGCATAAGACAGTCCTTTACAAAAACAGAGTTTCTATGCAAGTAAGAATTTCCCATTGAGTTTGATTTCACAAGACCCCTAAATATCCAAAATTACAAAAAATCATTCTTCCTTAGACATAATAGAACTATAAATAATTCTATTCATGAATAATGGATTTTAACAAAAATCTATCTTTTAACATATAAAATATTTTATACATAGAATATTGTGAAAATTTCTCTTTTTGCATTCTTAAAATTATGCATAAACATAATTACATAAAAATATGGTGAGACTTTCTCTTTTGATATAAAAATTTTTCATGCATAAATCTAAGCATAAATATAAGCATAATTACATTTAACCATCTTGTTTATTAAGCATAATTACATTTAAGCATCTTGTTTATTAAGAAAAAATACCCAATTATGACTTCCATATGAAAATAATTATAAGAATGTTAGCATAAGCTCACTCTCATTTAAAATGAATAATTATGAATTTTCTTAACATAAAAGCAAGCATAAATGAATTAATCCTCATTTTAATTAGATTAAAAATAATAAAAAATGCTTAATCTCCAACTCTAGCTTGTTAGGCCTAGAGTTTTGGGTAAGAAAATGAGATTAGGACTAAGATTTATTCTTCCAAGAAGGATTCAGCCATATAGGTGAGTATTCTTACAAAAAGAGAGATTTACAAATCAAAAACATTATATTTAAGCATAAAAGATTAATATTAATCCATTTAAACAATAATATAAATCAACAAAAGCATAGTTTTAAGAAGAAACCATGGATTAAAATGCTTCCCAAGCATTAGAGAGGTTGGGAAGAAGATTACCATTGAAGAAGAGAGTAAAACACCATTGTTTTAGGCTTACCCTTGGTTTTTGGCTTGATTCTTTAGGGAGAAGTGAAGCCCACAAGAGGAAGCTTGGCCACCAAGAAGAAGAGGATTAGTGAAGCTCCAAAGCTTCACAATGGAGAGGCAAGGTAGAAGGGGAATAGAATTACACTTAAACTGAAAATTACACTAGCATAGAGTTACTCCAATATGAAAATACAAAGGAATGGGGTTCTTTTTATAAGAGAGGGAGGCCACCAATCAAGTCCAACTAGGATCTAGAGGCTTCCAGCTTCAGTTTGATCCAATTTGGACAAGTTTTGGACCAGTTAGGCTCACTTTTTTGATCCAGTTTTGAAAGAGGAGAGAGGAGAGATGAAACATCTCATTTTTTTGAATTAAAAATTAGGGGTAATGATGAGATTCTAGGCGCCTCCTTCATGAGCTCCTGAGGTGTCAAAAATTTAATTTTTTTCTAATAAATCCTCGTTTTTTTACTATTAAGTACCTGTACTATAGTCAACTCTTCATCTTATGTGAGAATTTACTCCTTTTTGGGAGATTTTCTTTTATTCTTGAATTTTTCTCATCCCAACACTTGGGTTAACCCCATTGGCCCTTTAGAACACTCTTTGGACCTTAATCCATAATTTTTTGAAAATGTGGACCCTTAGGCTAAGGTGTCTAATGCACATATTCAATTAATTTCTAATGCATATTAGAAAACTTTTTTTAAACTTTTGTTCCAAGGGACTTCATCTTAAATAAATGGGATAACTTTATATCCAAAAATATCTCAAAACTATATTATCTCTCTCTAGAATATTTTCTCTCTCTAGACCAAAAACAAAGGAAAATAATGTTTTCTTGCATTCTTAAATAGGGGGTGATTACAGGGGACTAAGAGGAGAACTTCTACATCTTTTAGGGGCTGAGGAGGAACCTTAAACTTAGAATCCTCCCACCTCATGCACCTACATAGAGGCATGTACATTGGATTTTTTCTCTTATTAACTTGCATAGCATAGTATGTGGCACAATAGTTTGGATTGCAAAGGAAACGGAAGCACCACTTGGGTTGGTTCTTTATCTCCATCATTTCTTTTGTCAGTAAATGCTTCCTAGTGTACTACTAGCCAGCCTGGACCCTCCAACATGATGCTCTTTTCACCCAATCTTATTCCCAAGGTAGGAGTGATGGGAAGGTGAGAAGTTCAAGTCAACAAGTGAGTGATCGTGTAACTAAAAAAGTAGTAGACAAGAAATCTTTGTACTGCTATTAGAAGAAATCCATTAAATCAGGTCGACTACACTACTTTCAAGAACCATTTGCTTTCCTCTGCTAGATCATCTGGAAACCCTATTAGGGAATGATATCATCGAATTTGAAGATAGCAAAGAAGAATCCATCAAGACCATGCCAAGAGGGAAAAGGAAAAGGAATAAGCTTTAGAAAAGGGTGTGCAAATTAGGATGAATTGGAAGCACTTCCAACTTCTTTAATTATTAAGGCCAATAAAAAGGGGATACTATAGAAGACTCCTACAATTGAAGACAATTATGAATCCAAATATACTAGTGAATCTACAGTGATTAGGATAGCTTTCTTATTTTGGATTTAGAATATGAAATGAAAAGAAGTTAAAACATGAGTTACTAGAAAAGCTTAAAGAAAGAAGCTAGGTATAGAAATCATGATAGATTAGAAAAATAGGAAAAATGTTAGGAATAGGTCAGTTGTTCAATAGGCTAGAGAAAATAGACAAGAGAAGTAGCTGACATGAAAGGGAAAAAGAGATTCTAAGATAACCAAAAGAGAGAGGCAAGACAGGAAGAAGACTATAAGGGAAAAAGAGATGCTAAGATAACCAAAAGAGAGAGGCAAGACAGGAAGAAGACTATAAGGGAAAAAAATATTAGAAAGATTGTGAGGAGCCAAAAAAAAAAGAGACAAGACTAGAAGGGACTAAACTAAGAAAACTGGGAAGACAAGGCAAGAAAATGTAGTGTGAAATTGTGCCATAGCATTAGTTCTAGATTATACATATATAGAACTACCCTGATTCAAGACAATAAAGAGGTACATGTTCATGCATTTGAATCATGGGCTTGATTTTACAGGCTGAGGGATGAAGAAAAGGGAATCTTCTTCTCACTATCCTTGCATGGGAGAGCTCAGAAATGGTACTTTGAATATCCACCTTCTAAATTATTAGGATACTTAGTGGAGTCTTTCTTACAAAGTTTTCAACCCAAACAAATAGATGAAGAAAACTTGAATAAGGTGGGATAACTTAAGTATGAGGGAGAAGATGTTAGGGAGTTCATAGGAAAGACAAGGATTCTATGTCCCAAGATGACAAAGTTCCCCTTCGAAATAGAAAGAAGTCATGGCTAATAAATGGGTTGAAGGACCCTAAGATCAAGAAGCATGGAAATACAAAGTGCATTAAAATGTGTGAAAAGCTAGAGGAGCACACTTTAAATGGAAAGGTTGTGGGACAGGAGAGCTCAGTAAGATATGTGGCAGTACCAAAGCACAAAGAAAGCTATGTGGTAGTACCGAAGCATGAAGAAAGCTATTGGGAAGGACTAGAATAGAAAGGAAGTTGCATGGTGGGCGACCGGAGTAAAAGAAACATCTCCTAGACCAAAGCATGAGAAGAGAGAAGATCAAGAGAAAATAAGCTCCACGTAGAGCTTGAAAAATTGAAAGAACAACTCTAAGAATTTAGAAAGGAATAGAGGATACCTAGAGAAGGGAGAGAGATGGTATACAAAGTGCTCCAAGAATTTAGATAGAATAGATAATACCCAAACAAGGGAGAAAGATAGCATACAAAACACACCAAAAAAGGACATGTCGTCGTGAACTACCAAGAGCAGTGGGGTGTGAGATGAGATGGGAGAATGCCTAATGTCTCTACATAGTTTTCCAAGAGCAAAAAGAAGCGTGAACAAAGGAAATGAGGGTCAAGAACATATTAATAATATGTTTTGCATGTGTTTGATAGCACAAAAAGCTAAAGAGTTGAGCAAGAATCTAGGAACACCACAATGACTAGCATAAAGAAAGTGTAAGAGGATACAACATGCGGTGTATACAAGAGAACACTCACAAGAAGTAGGATCTTTCATAGCACAAAAATTTAAAACTCAAATTGCACAATAACAAAGATAGAAAAGAATATTGTATTACTGAAGTGATACAATAGATGGAAATTCCCCACACCCATGTGCTCGTGTGAAAGGAGCTTCAATGTGGCTAATTTGGAACTGATAAGATCCTAGTAGAAGATAGGGAGTAAACTCACAATTATTAATGATGAACTCTGTGGAGAAGGGGTTGGCAGGGTATCTTTATAGGTTTTTATATGCAAAGCTGCTATGACATGACTATTTAGGCTCACGGTCATAGTCGGTGCCACTGTCCACGCTGTAGACTCGGCCAATAAATATGTACTAGTAACGATTTCTTGATTTTGGCATTTGGAACATGTACATAATGTTCACACCCACACGAAAGACTTTCAAGTGTACAGCTAAAGGTTTCTTACCTGAGAGTAGGCCTATAATTGAGTCATCCCTTTGACTGGCTTTGTTGCACTCCTGTTAAGAATGTACATAGCCATGTTAACTACTTCAGCACAAAAGGATTTAGGTAGATTCCTACCATTAAGCATACTCCTTGCTATCTCAATAATAGCAGGGTTCTTGTGCTCTGTAATACCATTTTTCTCAATAATAGCAGGGTTCTTGTGCTCTGTAATACCATTTTTCTCAATAATAGCAGGGTTCTTGTGCTCTGTAATACCATTTTTCTCTAGAGTGTGAGCGGCATAGTGAGTTGCCTCTTTCTTTGCAGAAACCTAAGAATTCATCAGACAAGAATTCTCCTCCTCAATCTGTTCTAAACTACTTCAATTTTATTCATGTCTCAGTTTTAACTAATGCAAGCCATTCCTTGAACTTTTCAAAAGCTTGAGACTTTTTCTTAAAAAAATATTCCTATTGTAATCATCTATGAATGTGAAAAAATAAGAAGAACTTTCAAGTGTAATTATACTCATCTTTCCACAGAGATCAGCATGTACAAGCTGAAGAAGAGCCTTGTTGACCCTAGAACTAGTCTCTTAGGGAAAGGTCTTTTGGTGCTTCTTACCCATCATGAAAGCTTCACATACATCCAGACTGCTAGAAATTGGTGGCAAATGCTCAACTAGCTTACCTTTCTACATCTCTAAAAGAGTGTACATATTGAGATGCCCATATCTCTCATGTCAAAGTGTATTTCTAGTTAAGTCAGTCTATTCTGTTAGACAAGTTGTTCCTCTGAATTCCCTTTGCAATGACCTTATCATCTCCATCAAGAATGGCTGCACCATTCTTGTCAAAGTGAACCTGCAAGTCGCTTTGTGTGATGAAGGAGGTTTCTCTTCATATCTACCTAAAGAACATTTGAAAGACTTTTTGTATAACCTTCTTGAGACATAAGTGAAATAGTACATGGAACTTTTATTAGACACTTTACATCATTGCCTACTACTACCATGATGTATATTCCACAGGCTTTAGGGAGGAATATCAATTCTTACGAGTAGTCATGTGCCTAGAAGCTCCACTCTCGATAATCCAAGAATCATCATGTGTTGCAATATTAGTTGTCTCACTGCACACTTCTTTCATGGAAATATTAATTGTCTCATTGCACACTTCTTCAATGGTAACAAATATCTCTATTTCTATAGGATGACTGGACTCTTCCATGTGTTGCAATATTTGTTGTCTCGTTATACACTTCTTCAATGGCAACAAATATCTCTATTTCTATAGCATGATTGGATTCTTCATTGGTCTTAAAGTGTCGTTCTTGGTATCTTCTTGCTTTTTCTTACATTCTTTGGCTATGTGCCCTTTGTTGCTACAATAAAAGCATTTAACCTTTTTATTTTGATTTGAAGATTTAGAATCCTTACCCTTTTTTGTGTGTTAGTACAGAAAGTCTAGTCATAATTATTGTAACTATGCATCCTCATCTCCTCATCTCCTCATCTCCTCATCTCGAAGCAATGAGCTAAACTCCTTGAATGTGAGAGGAGTACGCCTGACACTTCAAAGATATAACAAAACTATCATACTTAGGTGGCAATTCCCTTAGATAGCAATGCGATGAACGAGATCTAGGGAGAGCACACTCATGGCAACATCTGGTCACAAAAATCTTTACTTCCAGTAAGAAACACCTCCACTGTTTCACCTTTACATTTAGCTTCTCTTCTTGAAGCTAATTGTTTAGATTTTGAATCCTTGAGGGATTTATGGTCTCGTATTGGCTATGCATAATGATCCATGCTTTTGCAGCTATGGAGATGTATTGAACCATATATAACACACTATCTTCCATGCTCGTGATGATAGCACGTCTCCAAAAGCTTGGACAAGGTCAGTTGCACAGGGTTGCCATCTACATCCCTTATTGGTGGTGGGTGAACATCAACATTAATGACAGTGTCCCAAAGCTCATGAAAGAAAGAATAGCCTTAAGCTTGAACTTCCAAAGAGGATAATCGATGTCATTCATCTTTCCACTAGCACCAAATATAGTGGTGGGTGGGGTCTTACATAAGATTTCATTTCTCTAAGAGACTGCTAGGTAGCAATTAGAAAAGAAGTTTTGTACTGAGCCAGAGCTGTGATACCATCTAAGAGAATACAACGTGCAATGTATACAAGAGAACACTCACAAGAAGTAGGACCTTTCACAACACAAAACTTTAAAATTCAAATTACACAATAATAGAGATAGATAAGAATATTGTATTAGTGAAGTGATACAATAGATGGCAAATCCCCATGCCCATGTGCTCCTTTGAAGGAAGCTTGAAGGACTATTGTTTGGGGTCGAAGATTTAGGGTTTTTGGGTATAAGATTTAGGGGTTTGGGTTTTGGGTTTTGGATTTAAAATCTAAGGTTTAAGTTTTAAATTTTTGGGTTTTGGATATAGGGTTTAGGGTTTAGGGATTCACATATAAAGTTTAGGGTTTAGGGTCTAGGATTTAGGGTTTATAGTTTAGAGTTGTAGGAGTTTAAGCTTTGGGATCCAAGATTAAGGGTTTAGGATTCAAGGTTTAGAGCTTAAAAGTTTATGTTTTAGGCTTTCTATCATTATCGCTCTATCCTCTTGCCCATCCTCTCTCTCTCTCTCTCTCTCTCTCTCTCTCTTTGCACATATTTCTCTAATATATTTTAGAGTTTAGGGTCAAGGGTTGTAGGGGTTTAAGTTTTGGGGCTCTTTGCCATTCACTATTTTTCTCATATATATATATGATTTTATCTTAATGTGTGTGTGTGAGAGAAAGAGAGAGAGAGAACATAGTAAACTGAAGCAAGGTTTTGTGAGATAATTACTTAAGTTGAGAATAGACATGCCCAAACTTGTAAATTATAACAACATAAGTAAATTTCATATGTATGAATTTTTTTCCCTTGAAAAATATGATAAGTAGTATTGGTACTAAAAAGTTTCTAAATATTATTATTGTTATGAAAAAAAAAATAACTCATCTTTGATAATGTATATCAATTTTGTGAGGCCAAATATCCTTTCTTGTATTTGGATACATTTTATTTACAAGAAAAATACAAGTTTTTTACTTAGAGCTTGTTAATTCTAAATTTAAAACCCTTTTTAAAATATAATGAATATTTGATTGATGTAGATTGATTGCTTTTCTAATGCTAATATACTCAATTTCTTTTATGAAGATTGAAATCTTTAGTTAAAAGATCGTGAGTTGAGATATTAACATTTTTGCTGTATAGAGATCACTGGTTTACTAGAGGAAAGTTATTTTTCTTGCTATGTAGTCTTCAATTCTAGTTGCGAGGTGGGTTTTCTATATGGTTATATGATATAAAAAATTTAACATAGTTAATTAGGGTAGGATTAGAGTAGAATAAATAGCAAGCCTAGTCAGTGCTTCTACATGAGCAAACTATGCATATTCTGGCAATCATCTCTATATAAGTAGTCTGAGCTACAGTAAATCAAGGCGTCTCCACAGCTGCTCTCTACTGAAAACTATGGTAAATCAAAAGATAAATAAAATAGGCCCTTTGCATGGATGCAACAAACATACAACGCTCTCCGCTCTCCACTTGGTTAGTTTCAACTTTTGTCTCCTGCTGCTCCCCACCTGCACATTCTCATAGGTCACAATGTCTCCAGGTCCTGGTTCCCTACCACACGCATAAATCCCATGCCGCCTGGATTTCAATCCCTCCGCCGACCATCACTGAATGACCTTGTCCCTTCATACACTAAGGCTCACAATGGTCTGACTCCTCGGTAGTCATGACAAATGCATCTTAAGTCTCCCGGATATGACAACTGTTGTCCCACATACCAAGACTTACAAATACAGGACTACCTAGTAGATCTTCTATTACTCTTCTTTGAAGTATGCACAAAGGCACCAAGAGTAGGAGGTGTTTGATTTGGAAGCTTGTCCTGATGTCCATCCCCAATTGTAGCCAGACATAGGGATCAAAACACCAGTACTTTGTTATTTTTAGAGTGCTTCAACATCCAAATTTTCTGGTCTCTGGGACTTAAAAGTTAGCTCCAAATGAAGATTTACCACCCTTAAAGCAGTGAAGTGAATTACCACGATCGCCCAGTTCCAAAGCAAAGATATCAACCTGATAGCATTCCAACAATCTCTATATATGCATGTGTGTTCCTCTTTAAAAAAACTAATGTTCCCATGAATATGTATAATTTCCCATGTGTATGTTGCACAGTATGTTGTACATTACATGGCCCGACAAATGCGTATGGGCAGCTTTTTCAAACGCCCACACAAGGACTGGCATTATTAACTCATCTGCAAAATCACCAAAAATTTGCTTAATGTGTAAATTATACCCTCTCTCCTTCAGCTTTTCCCTCAGTGTGCAGTGCTTTTGATACCCTACACCTGACCAAAATCTGACCAGCCTTCCTTCACACGTTATGTTTCTGTCTAGAATTTTCTATCTCAACTGCACATTCCCACAGCCCAGCATCAGCATACATATTTGACATCACAACATATGCAGTATCCTGCTTGGGCTGCAGGGCCACAGCATGATCAAATGCCTGCTTTGCTAGCTCTCTATTGCCATGTGCACGACATGCACCCAGCAAGCACAACCATATGCTCAGATCAGCAAGCATCGGCACCCTCCCTAACACACTCCCTATCATCTTGAAGTCCCCTGCACGTCCAAGGAGGTCCAGCATGGTACCATAATGCTTCAAGTCTGGACTTATGTCATAATATCTGCTCATGGATTCAAAGCACTCACAACCTTTGACAACAAGGCCTGAATGACTACAAGCTGAGAGAGCTGAATTGAATGTTACACCATCAGGCTGAATACCTGCAAGTTTTAATTTCTCAAACATGTGCAGACATGCTAAAGAATTTCCTTCTCCTGCATGACCAGCAATGCATGCATTCCATAATACAATAGTGGGCTCTGAAAGTCTATCAAAAAAGGCCTGTGCATCTAGCATGCTTGCACAGACTCCCGTACGTATGAATTAAAGTGGCTGCCACCGAGGAAATATGATCATACCCAGCAGACACAATGCCAAAGTGAAGCTGTTTGCATGTCTCCAAGCTGCCGGTTGCACTACAAGCTTGCAGAATGCAGGTTAGTGTAACATGATCCCAAGTCACACCCAGCTTTTCCATCTGTCTATACAACCATAAAGCCTTCTCTCCGTAGCCCTGCTCAACATATGTTGAGAGCATCGCAGTCCATGACACAAGATTATGCTCTGGCAGCAAGGCAAATACATGCTCTGCTTCTAGAATGGACCCACACTTACCGTACATAGCCACGAGGGCACTGCCAACAAAGATATCTGATGTGAACCCTTTTCTACAGGCATCAGCATGTGATGCCTGTCCTATTTCTAGAGTTGCAACTTTGTTTGTGCACCCCTTGCCAAGAAGAACTTTTTGCTTTTCAGCAAGGACAGCACATGCTTGAAGGGCAATGACAGATGTCAAGTGGTATGGCCTCACCCCTTCCTCCTGCATCTGCAAATACAACTGTAAAGCCTTCTCTCCATGGCCATGCTCAACATATGCTGAGAGCATTGAATTCCAGGACACGACGGTGTGATTGGACAATCCACCAAAGACATGCTCTGCTTCTGCAATGGCCCCACACTTGCCATACATGCTCACAAGGGTGCTGCCAACAAAGACATCTGATGTGAACCCCTTCATGCATGCTTCCGCATGAAGATACTTGCCCTGTTCGAGGTCGGGTATGCGGCCACAAGCTTTGAAGAGGCTGACAAAGGTATAACGATCCGGTTCTATGCCATCCTGTTGCATGCATTGATGCATTCTGAGGGCTTCATTCGGACAGCCATGGTCGACATAAGCAGAGATGATGGCGGTCCAGGAGTAGACGGTACGACAAGGCAATGAGTGGGATGTGAGAAGGGCGTCTTCTATGGCACCGCATTTGGCAAGGGTCACCACCAAGTAGTCACCCAGAAGACCGGTGAGATGGGCGCTGTGTTGGGCGAGATGGGCACGGACTTGCTTGGTTTGGGCGAGGGCCTTGCCGTTGGTGCATGCCTTAAGGAGACAGAGGTAGGTGTGGGTGGAGGGGGCTGTTTCCATGCGAGAAAGCACATCCAGCGCCTTGTCCAGCTGACCCGTCTCGCACAGCGTTTGGATAAGCCCTCTGAACATTCCGATGGAACAAGCTGGCTTGCCATTGTCCTGCTAACCCTGCGCTTGCAGATGATGCGCCCACTGATCATGCCATCAAAGCCTTTGAGAGCGAGACCAAACTGTATAGAAAGCAAGCTTGGAATGTGTGGGGTACGCCTCTACACATGACTATAGCACCCTCAAGTTTACAGAAATCCCACCCCAAGTACCGTCTAATGGCTTTGCCAATGCTGATAAGCGAAGGGGCCATCAAAGTAATGACCATTTGAAAATGGAGATGATTTAGATTACCTCCTCTCTCAAGGAGGAAATCTCTCAAGGGCGAACAAACCCTTGAGGCATTCCATCCTCATGAATTCTTCGAGTGGTTCCCACGAGCAAACATTGATCTCTCTGTTTCCTATAGCCACAGTCATAGAGACTTCGAACATTTTCGTTCTTTATTTGTTGGAAAACTGGGAATCTTATGGACAAGGGGCTCATAGTCATTGTTTCTATCATTGGTTAATGGTTGCACAGAAGGTACAAGTGCTGCCTTCTTACCTTTCTTTTCAGCTTCAGAAGATCCTATAGAAGAAGAAATATCAACCATATGAAACTTGTAATATGCAGCATATGAAAACAAGTTAAAAGTTCAATTAAAAACAGAACAAGGAAGGTATACAAACCTGACGAGCGGGCTTTTTCCTTTACAGCACGGCGATTGCGAACTGCAAACAAGCCGCGTTACAATTCTACAAGGCACAATATTGCACTCACCCCTAGGTAGAGTGGATGTAGAAGGTTGATCCTCATCACACAGTAAGGGAGGAAAAGAATGATGATCATCTATGTGGCGACATAGCATAGATGAAGAACATGGTCATCGGTCAACTTTCATAACATTGTTGATGTCGTTGAAAGGTCTTCTTTTAGGAGCCATCATGAGAACAAAGAATGATCACTGCACCCTATTTATTAACTGAAAGCAGTGGAGCTCATTAGTACTAAAGAAGTTAGAAGAACGGCTCATTAAATAAGCACCATAGCATCCAGGAAAACAATGCCACAAGACACAACTCTGATCTGCGAAGAATGGTAAGCATACATGCTACATATAGGAGAAGAATACTAGAACTCAGAACATCTAGAACACGGTATGGCATTAAAAAAACAAACGAATAGCTAACGAACATCACACCAACACACATACATGTTAAAAGAAGTACGTATCGTCAACCATACTACATACTCGACACTATACAAAGAGGCAAATGAACAGTATACCAATCGCTCCTTGACATCGATGGCAGTGTAGAAACATGCATATATATGCATGCATACATACGCAAGCAATACCCAAAAAAAAAAATATGATGGAAAAATTAACCTTGCAGAGATGTAAAAAAAGCAAGGAAGATATACAATAACTTACCAACGGACAAGAACAGTACACCGATCAATGCTTGAGATCCATGGCAGTGTAGAAACATACATACGTATGCATGCATGCATATGCAAAAACAAGCGATACCGAAAAAGAAATATGATGGCAGAATTATCCTTGCAGAGATAGAAAGAAGCAAAGAAGATATACAAGAGCTTAGCAACGGACACGAGCAATATACCAATCTCGCTGCTTGGCATCCATGGCAAACATGCATACGAAAGCAGTACCAAAATAGAAACAAGATGGTGGAGAACGAAGGAAGCTTTTGGGATGGCCTACCATACCATAAATGATGACTTTCATAGACGAACAAACCAAATAAACCAACGTTTTTGAACTAAGCAAAAAACGGCCTACCATCGAGATCGGAAGCGCTACCAATCTTCTCAGAAGAAGAAATTTGCATTACAGTAAATGACGACGCACAGAGTTGAAATTTACATTACCATAAATAAACACCCCACTTCACGCCATGCAAGCATCAAATCTTTCACAGTTGACGACCATGTTTCGAACCAAGCAGAAAATGGCGTATAATGAACATCTGAAGCGCTTTCACAGTAAATCAACAGCAAACACACACTTGATGACCATGCAAACAGTTGACAACCATGCAAGTAAGATTGCATGGACCAACACTTTTCACGAACATGCAAGGAGCAGCAACTCCCATCCGATGACCAACGGAAGAGGGAGAACCACACCAGGAGCAAGAGCTCCCATCCGTGAATGAGAGAAGACCGGTGACCACCAAATATGCACCCAACGAGCCAACAGCATCATAAATTGAAAAGAAATTAATATAACCATGTGTTCAAGCATGCTAACACGTGGTTTACATGAAAAAATGTACAACGAGCCTAACGTGTGTCTCCAACCTTCAAAAATCATGTTCTCCAACAATAAAAAATCATATTCATTAATAAACGATACCCATAAAATTATTTTGGGTGCATATTGTATAGAAAGGAAAATATAACAGATTTCTCATAGAAAAATAACTAGTGTGCTTGGATAGTAGTTTTTTGTAGCACAGAAATTGAAGTTAAGTTTTTTAAATAATAGAAGTGTATAAAGAATGCAAAAGACCACTCCTCTAGCACAATAGGTTGTAATGTGGCAACGGCATGAAAGGAACACCTACTTTTGTGGATTTTTTTTAAAAGTGATATCAACTCTCAAAGTAAAAAACCACAAGAAAAACTTGACACACAGAGAGATGGAGGGGAGAGAGTGGGGGAGAGAGAATGTTCAACACATCACAAGAACGGGTAAAGTCCTTCCCCCTCCCCTCTCTCCCTCTCTCCCCCTCTCTCTGCTCTCTTGTAAGAGAAAATGTTTCTTATATTCCATCACCCATAGGAGAAGGATCCATTTGACAGAACCATAAAAAGAAACCTATTAAAACAAGAAAAAGCCTAACTTTAATGCTTACTCCTAAGAATTCCAAAATATATTTTTTTTCTTTTAGTTTCTCTACTGCTATAGGATCATTGTCCTCTCAGCTCACTGAAACTATGTAGCATACAACTTTCATTGATAGTGTACAGTTCAACACTTCATGCATCACAAAAACCAAATAGAACTTGAAAAAAATAATGCAAGTAAACAAAGATGATTTACATACATACTATACATGTAGATGATGGTAGTGTACATGTATATACATAGTAGCAAGAAACTAAAGAGACTGGTCAAGATTAGATGGAGAAACTAAGTAAGATACATACATGGTACATATAAAGAGATCAAACAAAGTATAAAGAGGTGTAATGCAACTATATATACAGGGTATACATACATAATATAAAGAGATGAAATAATGCAACTAAATATACATTGTATGCATACGTAATATAAAGAGATGAAATAATGCAAGTAAATATACATTGTATACATACATAATATACACATGGTAATATACATAGTACCATACATGGTAACATATATGGCAGTAGTGCACAATATAATACAATAAGAAACTAAAGAGTTTGGGAAACGTCTAGACCTCATAACCATGGAGAAGAAGATCTCTAGCCTTTTTTCGATGATGCTTCTCATTTTTTGCTCCGATCATTGATATAAAAGACACCTCTCAGGAAATCCATGCACAACCTCTTAGAAAATCCATGCATATGCCATTGATGAAGTTAATCCCTCTCCAACTATGGGAAAAACACTTCTTTTGTGTGTGTGTGTGGAAAAAAATCCCATACAGAAGGTATGGCAAGGAGGTGGCACAAGTCTCCCCTTACATCATACAAGAGTATGTCATTCCCCCATTTAGATGAGCACTTTTAGGGTTGAAAGTGGAGAATAGTGCCATGTTAGAGAGCTATACAACATATGATAATATGGTAAACACTTGTATTCTCGAGCATTCCCATTTGTGGTGGGATTCTCACAATACATGTGAGTAACTTCTAAGTTTATTGGAGAATCACATGTAAAATTCTCTAAGAGTATGGCATTCCCCCATTTAGAGGAGCACTTTTAGGGTTGAAAGTGGAGGATAGTGCCATGTCACAAAGCTATACAACATATGATAATATGGTAAGCACTTGTATTCTTGAGCATTCCCATTGGTGCTGGGATTCTCACAGTGTAACTTCTAAGTTTATTAGAGAATCACACATACAATTCACCAAAAGCATGAGAGAAAATGGCCTTTAGTTGTGGCTAGTCTTTATGTTCTCAAGCATTCCCATTGGTAAGCACTCGTTTTCTTGAGCATTCCCATTGGTGATTCTCACAGCACATGTGAGTAACTTCTAAGTTTTTTGGAGAATCAAATTTGGACCATTGCACATGCAAAATTCACCAAAAGCATGTGAGAAAAAGAGCCTTAAATTGATATTGTCCTTGCCACACCATGTTAAATCATATTGATTGGTCACTTGAGAAATCCCAAGCCTGACAAGCTTGAACGCCACCCATGGGCTACATAAAATCATTGAGAGGTGAGGTGCAACCTATTAATAGTTACCCCAAAACAAACACTGTGATAAATCAGTCCATGCACACAAGCAATGCTAAAGCAAGCACTATAGTTAAGCCACTTACCACCATATCATCATAATAAATCAATGCAAGTATTACATGCCAAGGCCTCTCCCCAGCATTTAATGATAATAATAACTTCAATCCACAATTCTTACCATTGGGAATGCATTTTTTTCATAAGTTGTATATGACGAGCGATTGCCAAAAGTGGGAGTGATTTCCCAAAAATATTTACTCTCTCTCTCTCTCTCTCTCTCTCTCAAACTCTTTCTCTCTCTCAAGCCCATATCTCTATACATGAACACATGCATACTGTTTCTCTTGCATGCGCACGTGCACACACATACACAAACCCTCTCTCTCTCTCTATTAACCACACTGGTTAACATCATTTTCAAGAGTGGTTATGCTTCTTGTAACTCATTATTATGTAATCGCACTAAGTGCTTCATGAAAAAGATATATGGGATGACCAAGCTTACGACTTGTGTAATGCTGGTCACACAGGAATGAGCCTAGGTGTACATAGAGCTAGGAAGTCAATTTTAGGCTCCCAATTTTAAATGGGTGGTTGGCCATTGTAAAAAGTGAGCTCATGTATATAAGTGATTTATAAAATATAAAAAGGGGACAATCCCATTATCGCAATTGAGTTTTTCCTTCTCTCTCTCTCTCTCACACTCTCTTGTGTCTATGGTAGTAGGTTTGTTTCGATTAATGCATGCTTGCTTGATCGTGGTGTGTGCATGTAGGTGATGATTCTTATCTTGCCTTCTCTTCTCCCTCTTCTTGTCTTATTCTTGAGATCACTCTTGCATACACAAAGGCATGGAGTAAAGGTAGAGCTTTCCATAGCTCCCTTCCTCTTTTCTCTCTACCTAGCTTGTGGAAGCTCCATTTGAGTGGCACAAATGGAGGTGGAGTGAGCCCTTAGCGGCCTCACATCGGAGAGTTAACTCGCATTAGGTTTGGCTAAGTGCTAGTCTCCGAACCGACCCTTGAATGGTCTTCCTTCTCTTCTTCTCTCCCTCTCTTGTGTGCAAGGCAACATGTTGATTTGGTTAACATCTTTAGCGCCACTACCGAGGATGGGCATTTAGCTTAGGGTCCTCCACACTCTATCACTTGCTAGATTCATTTTATAGCCTAGTTGGAATGCAAATCCACTTATGGTTGTATGTTTGAGATGTTATTTGTTTATTTGATCATGTCTACTTCAACCATGGAGTTCAATGGAGCATAAGGAGCTTGGGAGTCTTCATCGGAAGTGGGAGACACAAGTAAGTGCCTAACTTTGCTCTTGAAGTTCATGAATTTTTATTTTCTTCAACATTTGTCAAAACTTGCATAAGTAGCTTAATTCCTTAATTAGTCTTGGCAAAATAGGTTTTGTTAAGCATTCTAGGTACCATTAGGTAGCTTGGGACTAGATCAATCCACTCACAAAAAGAAATACACAAAAAATCATCAAGGAAGGACTCAAGATCTCAAGAGAAGGATAGGCACATTTTGGCTCTCCTTATCTTCTGAGAAGAGTACAGTCGTACGCTTCTCAGAGCCACGGCCGTTTCTTCTTTAGCCATGTCCGTACCTTCCTTCTGGGCAAATCTTTCCAAATCTGCTTCATTAATATGAGCAAGGAGAATTCAAGGAGAATAAATTGCATTTATAAGGGCATAAAGAGCATTAAAAATGGGTATTATTCAAGAGAATATTAGTAGGTGGCTGTCAGAGGACACATTGTCCTTGCACAATTAAGAGATCTTCCTGAGCCAACAAGCATATGTCCATACCTTTCCAAGAGTATGCTGGTTCCTTCCTCAAAGCGTACGCTTGTTCCTTCTCCCATATGTGTCCTTCTCAAGCGCACACACGTGTCTTCCTCAAAGCGCATGCACGTACCTTCCTCGAAGCATACGCCCGTACCGTCTTCCTAGCCATGTCCATGTCCTCCACAAGCGTAAGGCTGTGTCTTGATCAACCACGCCCATAACTTCTGGAAAGGAATGCCCGTTCCTTGACCAACGTATGTCCTTACCTTAACTTTAAAAAAAAATCAAAAATAATTCAGAGGGGGATCCAACACTACCACCTCCCACACTCATGCACTTATGCTCGGGGAAATTGGTGCAAAACAATTGTCTATTTGATGACATAAGTCCTCCTGACACTCCCTTGCTTGTCAACACAGTGTGGAGCCAAACGGTGTTGAACGCCAACCTAAAAGAGGAAGGCCAACTTGAAAGGGAGGTTATGCCACCTCTAGACCATATATCGGAAATAGGGAAAAGCAAAGGTAACCCAACCCAGACTGATCCACCAGTTTAGGGGGCCATACTAACCACTAGAATGACTGACTTACACCATGACCGTAGGCTTGTGCCAAAGCGAGGTCAGGAACCAGCTCTCTAGGACTTGGAAACGTCCTATCGAAGAGAGAGAGCCTACCGAGCCCAATCATATCAACCTGTCGCACCAACAGTACCCACCTCACAGGGTATACCTTGGATACCATATGGAACCTTACAAAAACACAAACTAGTCCTCTCTTAAGACAAGGACCCCTAATGGTATATTATCCACCTGGCCTAGCTCCCCAGCCTATCTCACCCCAACCAGCACCAGCTCCAACCATGGTAGGACTGACTCTTGAAATATTGAGGATAGCCATGGAAATAAGGAGGGGGGTAGCTTCTAGAATCACACTGCCCAACACCAGTTCAACCAGCATTAGGGTCCAGATAAGGGCAAAACAAACCAACCAACATTTCTTAGTTAATCACCAAGTTTGATGGAACTGGAGATCCCATACCACATTTATAAATGTTTAATCAGATTTGTGAGGCATTTGGCCATGTGAACAACCAAGTTAAGGTTAGTGCCTTCGGCCTCACCTTAGATGGAAAAGCCTACAGTGGCTTGGATCACTAAAAGTTGAGGATAAGGCCACCTTTGAAGCCTTGAAAGAGGCCTTCAAAGTTGGATATGCCCAATAAGGAACCCGATGGAGCCCAATTGAGCAACTACACAACGTGAAACAGAAGGATGGAGAAACCATCCGAGACTATATCAACCAGGTGAAATATCTCCATTCCCATTGTAGTGACCAAGACAAGTTCTTAGATGGAAGGCTGGTTGGGAGATTCCTCGAAGGCCTTGAGAATGTACCCTTGTAAAACTCCTTATATGCTCTAGCCCACACCTTCTTGTTGAGATATCGAGCTCGTCTAGTGAGGCGGTGGACACTGATGATCCGCCTGGGGGATAGGCCCCGCACTTACACCACTGGCATGGTTGGTGAGATCTTGGGTGATATGCGGCCAGTGGGATGACAGGCTGTGTGACAGCCATTCTAGAGACTGGCATAGTTATAGCGCCAGCTCATTTAGTTGGGTTCACACTATAGAGAACCCGTGTATGTATTGGTTGAGTACCTTTCATATTATGAGTACTCTTATCTTGTATATGGTGTGTTGAGTGTTGAGTGAAGAAGAAGAAGATTTTCAGCCTCTCACCTTATGTGTTCTCTATTAGGGTTTTGTGAGTGTGTGTGTGCTTGTTGCAAGAGCTCAAGCTCTCTTCCCCCCTGCATCTTTTCATGGTATCAAAGCCTAGTTCGTGCTAAGGGCTGAGCTGCAAGCAAGAGAACCACAGGAAGCGGTACAAGGGTAAGAGCTTCAACTACTCTTCCCTATTTGTGTTGG
The DNA here is from genome assembly GCF_041138505.1 of Cibotium barometz. NCBI lineage: Eukaryota > Viridiplantae > Streptophyta > Polypodiopsida > Cyatheales > Cibotiaceae > Cibotium > Cibotium barometz. The sequence goes on from NC_141056.1 coordinate 23,376,261, forward strand.
TGACTATACCCTTGTCGGGAGCTCTACGGGAGGCACCGGCAAACGATCTCTGATTGAGGAGCTTTCTTCGCGGGAGTAAAGCTATAGGGCAACTATACTGTCCTATCAGACCTATCGGACAAAAGTTTCTGGGCCGAAAACGCGTTTCGGGCGCGTCTGGACCTCCGTTTTTCAGAAAGCAGGCGATTTCGAGCACTACGGGTAAGTCATCGATTCTCTGCAGAACTCTATTTTTGAGAACTGCAGGAAGACAGATTGACTGTGCAGACACTGTGACTCCCCATGACTCGTCATGTGGTTCGAAGCGCCTGAATCCACATACCATACATTATCTTTTTGTGCTGCATCAACATTTTCAGACATGGCATTCACGACATGCTGCATAACAAACAACCTTTCATTATCCTCATTATTTCTGCTTGAGGATGCATAGTTGTTTTGCTGCACTTTCCCATTTTGCATGTCAGCCTGCTTCTTATAACATTCTGCCTGCACATGTCCTGGCTTACCACAATAATAGCATTCACGTGCATCATTATGTTGCCTTTGCCAATTTCCACGGCCTCTTTGACTCCCCCTGCCGCCTCTGAATTTGCCTCTTCCACCTGCGTGTTGTTGTTGTTGTTGATTCTGGGACTGTTGTTGTTGCTGCTGTGCTGCTGGCCATAATTCTGATTACATGTTCGGCCACCTCCTTGACCGCGTCCACCAGGGATTTAATATTCATGTGATCACAAGATTTTTTGTGATAATAACACATGTGAACAAGTTATTCACATGTTCTCATGTTACCGTTCACAAAATAACAGGCCACTTACCATTTGGGAACCCCTTAAAAGCTTGGCTACACATGGGAATAAGCTATTCACATGTTCTCATGTTACCATCTTCACATAATAGCAGGTCAGTGGCCACCTAAGAAGATTTTTATGCCCGACAAAGATAATTTTTTTAGGCCCTTGTGAAAGCTTTGTGAATATAACATGTGATCACAAGATTTTTTGCGTTATTAACATATGTTATTAACATGTTCACATGTTTTCGTTTACGTCAGTGAAATCCCTGGCGTCACGGCCTCCTCTACCTCGTCCTCTTCCTGAACTCGTGTAGAAGGCCTGTTGCTCTGAGCTGTTTTTGCTTTGTGAAGACTATTGGTCTTTACCCAAGCTCTTCTCTTCGATAATCAGCATAGACACCAAATCTGTAAAGTTGGGAATGTTTTCCCGAGTCTGAATGGACGTCTTGAACGCCTTGTATTGTGGCCCGAGACCACGTAGGCAGACTTCCACCTTGTCATCATCATCTAGTGACACACCAATAGATGCAAGGGATTCCACAATACCCTTTATCTTCAGCGCATAGTCATTCATAGACATGCTCTTTTTCTCCACACTTTTTCTCCACAGTATGAATTTCATTCTTCAACTATATCTTACGTGCCTTGGTATTTGTTTCATAGAGCTTTACCAAGGTGTCCCACGCCTCCTTGGGGGACTTGGCATCCTGAATGTGCCCAATCATGGTGTCCTGTATACTAATGGAGAGCCAATACATAACCTTCCTGGCTCCTTAGTTCCAGTCTTTAAACTCTTTCACATCTGCAGAGCAGTCGGATTCATATCCGGTATCTCCGGTGCCTCTTCATGCTCACCTTCTATGTAGTCCCAATAGCCTTTTCCCATCAGGAAATTCGTCAACCTGAACCTCCAAGCATGGAAGTTATTCTTATCAAGCTTCTTAGCCTCAATCTGGGTTATCCCATCATTTGACATCTTGCCAAACACACAATTTTACCAGAAATAGCACTCTGGTTTTCTGGTTTTTCTGTACAAACTGCTGTATTTTCTGCAGCGGTACTGTAGTACTCTCAAATGTCACAACTAGTGACTTCAATGTGCATACATACACCCAATGGCAACTGTAGACGAGACCAGGCTTTGTGGAAACAGGGGATGACACTGCTCATCCAATTGCCCATGTTGGAGATGTGCCATTGTCTATGCAGGATGGCAAAGTGAAGTACCTTGCAGATGTACTTCATGTACCGAACATAACAAAGAATCTAGTTTCAGTTGGCCAGATGATTGAGCAGGGTTTGCAGGTTCGGTTTAACCCTGATGGTTGTTATGTTGAAGACTTTAAAGACAAGTGCAGGTTGGTTGCAAAAGGCAACAGAGTGGGAAGAATGTTTACATTGAATGTAGACATGCCTGAAATGAGTGCTGCGATGTTTGTAAACGGTTCACGAATTGTTGCAGACACAGATATTTAGCATAAAAGGATTGGACATGTGAATGTGTAGAGATTGAAGTCTATGCAGACAAAAGGAATTGTGACAGGGTTGCCAAAATTTAAAGTGGAAGGTATGCAGAAAATATGTGAAGCATACCAATTTGGGAAGCAAACAAAGCATGTGTTTCCACGCAATAGATATGTGAGCAAAAATGCACTAGATATTGTGCATTCAGATGTATGGGGTCCTACGAAGACCATATCTATGGGAGGTTGCACGTATTATGTGACTTTCATTGATGACCACACAAGGAAAGTGTGGGTATATTTCATGAAAGAGAAGAGAGGTGTTCACTCACTTTCAAAATTTCAGAGTTTTGGTTGAAAAGCAAACAGGGAAATATGTAAAGTGCCTAAGGTCAGATGGAGGGGGAGAGTACTTCTCGAATGAGTTCTCTAAATTTTTGAAGAAGAATGGTATTCGGAGACAGTTTACATGCAGATACACTCCGCAGCAAAATGGAGTTGCTGAGCGGAAAAACAAGCACATTGCTGAGATTGCGCGAGCATTGATGGAAGAGAAGAATATGCCGCATAGCTATTAGGCTGAGGCTGTTTCTACAGTAGTATACATCATGAACATGACTCCAACTGCAGCCATACATGATGTAACTCCAGAGGAGAGGTTTACTGGCAGAAAACCAGATTTGTCTCATCTGAAAGTCTTTGGATGCATTGCATGTATGCATGTGCCAGATGAGCTGAGAACTAAGCTAGATCCAAAAGCTGAAAAATGTGTGTTTATTGGATATTCCCTTGAGCAAAAGGGATATAGGTGTTATAACCCTGCTACACGTGAGTTGAGGGTAAGCAGGGATGTTGTCTTTGATGAGATGAGCAGTTGGTATGCTGCTGAAAAAGAAGCTGTTGGGGCTGATGTGAGTGGAAGTGTGGTTGCACAGAATGCAGGTCAGCAATCACAGTCTTTGAGTGGACCAGGAGAGTCCTCATCTAGTGGGTCTGTTGATAGACCATGGAGTGGCAGGCTGCGTCATAATACCAGTCCTGCAAATGTGATTAGTACATCATGTAATGGAAAAGAGAAAGTGGTTGAGCCCCTTGGTATGCCTGACATTTTTGCAGGGCATTCTCATGATGATGGAGAGTCTAGTGGTTCAGATATGAGCCTTGATGAGGAGCTTGGGATCCCAGCTATGAGAACACCTGGTGTAAAGAAGGCTATGGAAGCCATGAATGAAAAGCTGCAAAGATCTGGGAGAGTGAAAAATCCTGTGCAGAGATTTACCTATGATGGTTATGTGGCACATCACTATGCATATATGGCAAAGGTTGTGCAGGTTGTTGAACCCACATGCATTGATGAGGCTATTGGAAGTGTGTGTTGGGAGAAAGCTATGGATGAGGAGATGGATGCACTATATGGAAATGAGACTTGGGATTTAGTGCAATTGCCTGAAGGCAAGAAAGCCATTGGATGCAAGTGGGTGTACAAAGTAAAACATAACAGTGATGGAAGCATAAACAAGTACAAGGCTAGATTGGTAGCCAAAGGATATGCGTAGACATATGGCATTGATTATGAGGAAACTTTCAGCCCAGTTGCCAAGATGGCAACAGTGAGAGTTGTGATAGCAGTGGCTGCGTCAAAGCAATGGTCTTTACATCAGATGGATGTAAAGAATGCATTCTTGCATGGGGATTTGCAAGAAGAGGTGTATATGTTGCAGCCACCTGGTTATGAGGATGTCGGTCACCCCGAGCATGTTTGCAGGTTGAAGAAAGCCTTGTATGGCTTAAAGCAAGCACCAAGAGCATAGTCTGACAAGATTTTTGAATATCTTGTCACTATTGGCTTTCATGTAGCCAATGCATATTTCTCGCTGTATGTGAGACATGGTGATAGAGGAGTTGTGCTTGTTGTCATCTATGTAGATGACTTGATCATTACGGGGGACCATGATGTAGAGATCTTTGATGTAAAGATCTTGCTTAGACAGAAGTTCGAGATGAAGGATCTGGGGGAGCTCAGATATTTCTTGGGCATTGAGGTGATTAGGTCACCACATGGTATTGGATTACTGCAGAGACAGTATGGCTTGGACATGTTGTCCAAGTATGGTATGACAGGCTGTAAGCCTATTTCTGTGCCATTGGATCAGAATGGCAAGTTGAGTGCAGATTCAGGAGAGATCTTGCAGGATCCTACTATGTACAGGTGCATAATAGGAAGTTTGATCTACATGACGACGATCACCAGACCAGATTTGAGCTATGCTATTGGGTTGGTGAGTCAGTTTATGCAGGTTCCACGGAAACCGCATTTGGATGCAGTGAGACGCATACTGAGGTATGTGAAGTCTACTTTGCATTGTGGACTATTCTATGAGACTGGGACAGAGATATGTGTACATGGGTACACAAAGATATGTGTACATGGGTACACAGATACTGATTGGGCTGGTAGTATCTCAGATAGAAGATCTACCAGTGGATTCATGTTTTCTTTGGGGAGTGCTTCTATGACTTGGAGCAGCAAGAAGCAGCCTACGGTTGCTCTATCCAGTACAGAGGCCGAGTACAGAGGAGCTGCTATGGCAGCATGTGAGGTAGCTTGGTTGAGAAAGCTACTTGCAGATTTGGGTCTATCAGTGGATAGACAAGTTGTCATTTTCTGTGACAACATTAGCAGTATACAGTTGGCCAGGAACCCAGTCTTTCATGCTCCTACGAAGCACATAGAGGTCCACTACCACTTCGTCAGAGAGAAGGTCTTGGCAGGAGATCTTGACCTTGTTTATGTCAGCACAGAGGATCAGGTAGCTGACATCAACGGATGAGTCCATGGCTCTTTTATATGGATCTGTTGGTTGATCTTGATCTTCAACAGAGATTCCATCTTGATTTTTATAAGTGATTATATTGCCGGGTACTATGAGCTAGGAAGTATTGAAAAGGCCCTTGAGTGGACAGGTGGTGAGCGTTCTGGTTGCCAATGATGCCATAGATACTCAGATGAAGGAATGATTGGAAATTAAGATTCAACTGGATATTTTGGAGGATTGTGATTAGTGATACAATGGTTGCATTAAAGGATTGTTTTAAAGATAGCTGATGCTGAGAAAAAAGGCAATTTCATATTGGGTGTGTAAGTGGTGTGACTAGTTTTATGTTTGCATGAACATCCGGCTAGGGGGCCTAGGAACTCTTTTGTCTGGTACCCGGGACAAAACCTAACCAAATTCTTAATTGGATCCCATCACTACAGTGGTTGGACGGTTGGCTAACCCATGGGAGTGGATGGGGTTAGGCTGGACTGATGGATCCATAAATCGAGACTCAATTTCTATTTAGTTCGATAGATGAAGTAAATCTCGGACAAAAATTGTTCTATGGAAAAGAATCAACGGCTGTGCCTCTCAATGAGGAAAAAAGCGTTGGTCTCTATGATCCAAGTACAGTCTTTTTTCCTAATCTGACTATGGGACTTATGAGTTCGATCAGATGAGCTCAGTTAGTAAAGGCTTTTGACTACGTTAGGGAAAAGTTATCTTGGTGGAATCGCCCGTGCTTTCTGGGCAAAGGAAGTTTTTTCGGGCTCGGTTTTGGAAAAATCGATGGATTAGTCTCTTGTCCGGATATCCGTGGGTGAGGTCCCGAGTGTGGGACCCTGCCCCACGTAAGAAGTGCTACTTCTGCTGCTAGCACCCCTGAAATTGTTGCACGGTGGGGACAGGGATCTCACACTATGGGTGGCTGCAAGTACTACGTAACATTCATTGATGACCACACAAGGAAAATGTGGGTGTACATGAAGGAGAAGAGTGAAGTGTTCACTCATTTTCAGAATTTCAGAAATAGACAGGAAAGCATGTGAAGTGCCTAAGGTCAGGGAGAATACTTCTCTAATGAGTTCTCTGAATTCTTGCAAAAGAATGGTATTCAGAGACAATTTACATGTAGATGTGACTCTACAACAAAATGGATTTGCTGAGCGAAAAAACAGACACATTGCAGAGATAGCATGAGCATTGATGGTAGAGAAGAATATGCCACATAGCTATTGGGTTGAGGTTGTGTCCACATCACTTTATATCATGTGAACATGACTCCTATTTTGCAGCCATACATGATGTAACGCCAGAGGAGAAGTTTATAGGCAAAGAAACTTGATTTGTCTCACTTTAAAGTTTTTGGATGTATTGCATATGTGCATGTGCCAGATGAGTTGCATACTAAGATAAATCCAAAAGCAAAAAAATTGTGTTTATTGATTCCCTTGAGCAAAAGGGATATAGATGCTATAATCCTGGTACACGTGAATTAAGGGTAAGCAGGGATATTGTATTTGATGAGATGACTAGTTGGTGTAAGATTCCTTCCTCCGGCTTTTGAGGTGTGCAGGTGTAAGAACCTCCCCTTCTGATCTTATAATTATTCCCCTCTCTGAAATAAAAGAAAGATCCTATTTTACCTTGTTTTGGCCTAGGGAGAGAAAATATATATAGGGAGGTAATTCAAAATTGAGATATTTTGGATATGAAAATCCTCCTAGTGTCTAAAATGGTTTCCCCTGAAACAGAAATTCAAAAAGAACTTTTCAATGTGTGTAATTGGAATTAATTGAAAATAGGTAAAAAGGACCTTAGCCTAAGGGTCCACATTTTCAAAAAAATTTAGATTATGGTCCAATTAAGGTTCCTATGGACCAATAAGATTAATCCAAATGTAGGGAGGAGATAAATTGAAGAATAAAAGAAAATCCCCAAAAAATGAGTAAATACTCACATAAGATGAAGAGTTGACTAAGGACAAGGTTTATTAGTTAAAAAAGAAGAGATATTTAGAGGAAATGATGCATTTTTGGCACCTCAGTGTGGGGATCTCCCCTCATGAAGGAGGCGCCTATTTCACAGGTGTGGAGGAGTTTTAAACTCATAAATAATGAGATATTTTCATTTCTCCTCTCTCCTGTTTCAACTAGATCCAAAAAGTAAGCTAAACTGACCTAAAAATGGATCCAAACAAGAGTAGAGCCCTCAATCCCTCAAGCCGAAGGAAAGCTTACAAACTCTATGTAAGCTAAATTCTTCTTACTTTTAAATTTTAAATCTATAATTTTCTTAATCTTCTTGTTTTTTACAGTTGATTAAATTAAATTCTGATGCTATGCCTTGATGAAAAGGCCATCCATTATGTAGATTAGAGTCCTTTATATCTTATTGGGGTTAATTTAAATAGAAAATAGAATGTTAAAAATTGAGAAATGGTCAGCCATACAAAGGAGGTTATGGTGGCAAAATTTTCTTGAATTTTGTGGAAACGAAAGTTTATTTTTATGTTATTCTAAAAGAGTAATCCCCACCATTTGTGCATACTAAAAGAAATATTATAATTTACTCCATGTACATATTCACCTATGAATATGCATGGATATCACTGATATTAATTATAAAAATTAATTTCTATGCATAGAAAGATGCATAATGAAAATTTTTATTATAAAAGTGTTGTTTTCATTGAATTTAATTTCTACGCATAGAAAGATGCATAAAAGAAATTTTTATTATAAAAGTGTTGTTTTCATTGAATTTAATTTCTATGCATAGAAAGATGCATAATGGAATTTTTTTATAAGTGTTATTTTCATTGAATTTAATTTCTATCCATAGAAAGATGCATAATGAAAATTTTTATTATAAAAGTATTATTTTCATTAAAATTGATTTTATGCATAGAAAGATGCATAAAGGATTTATTTTTATTTCAAAAGTGTTATTCTCATTAAAATTGATTTTATGCATAGAAAGATGCATAAAGGATTTATTTTTATTTCAAAGGTGTTATTCCAATTAAAATTGATTTTATGCATAGAAAGATGCATAAAGGATTTATTTTTTATTTCAAAGGTGTTATTCTCATTAAAATTGATTTTATACCTAGAAAGATGCATAAAGGATTTAATTTTATTTCAAAAGTGTTATTTTCATTAAAATTGAATTTATGCATAAATAGATGCATAAAAGGAATGGATAGATGTGAATGGATAGATGTGAATGGATGGATGGATGTGATGTGAATAGAGGTGATGAGATGTGATGTGAATAGATGTGATGAGATGTGAGGTGAATAGATGTGATGAGATGTGATGTGAATCAGATAGATGTGGATGGATGGATGTGATGTGAATAGAGGTGATGAGATGTGAGGTGAATAGATGTGATGAGATGTGAGGTTAATAGATGTGAGGTGAATAGATGTGATGACATGTGATGTGAATCAAATAGATGTGGATGGATGGATGTGATGTGAAGAGAGGTGAATAGATGTGATGGATGGATGTGATGTGAAGAGAGGTGAATAGATGTGATGAGATGTGATGTGAATGGAGGGATGGATGTGATGTGAATAGAGGTGATGAGATGTGAGGTGAATAGATGTGATGAGATGTGAGGTGAATAGATGTGATGTGATGTGATGTGAATCAGTGAGATGTGAGGTGAATAGATGTGATGAGATGTGATGTGATGTGAATCAGATAGATGTGAATGGATGGATGGATGTGATGTGAATAGAGGTGATGATATGTGAGGTGAATAGATGTGATTAGATGTGATGTGAATCAGATAGATGTGAATGGATGGATGGATGTGATGTAAATAGAGGTGATGAGATGTGAGGTGAATAGATGTAGCGAGATGTGATGAGAATCAGATAAGTATGAATGAATGGATGGGTAGTTGTGATGTGAATAGAGTTGATGAGATGTGAGGTGAGTAGATGTGATAAGATATGATGTGAATCAGATAGATGTGAATGAATGGATGAGATGTGATGTCATGTAAATCAGGATGTAAATGATATGGGATATGAGTGAATGATATGTGATGAAAATGGATGTAAATGAATGATATGGGATATGAGTGGATGATATGTGATGAAAATGGATGTAAATGTATAAGTGAAGAATGGATGTGAATGTATATGTGAAAGAATTGATGTGAATGAGTATGTGAAAGAATGGATATAGATGTGTATGTGAAAGAATGTGATGTGATGGAAAGAGATGTGATGTGTCATAAATATATGTGGATGTGAATGTGATGGATATGAATGAATGTGAATGTGAATGTGATGGATATGAATGTGAATGTGATGGATATGAATGAATGTGAATGTGAATGTGATGGATAAATGTGAATGTGATGGATATGAATGAATGTGATGTGATGGGATGTGAATCGGGATAGATGTGAATGAATGAGATGTGAGGTAAAATGAATGAGATGTGATGTGAGTGAATGTGATGTGGTCTGAATGGATGAGATGTGAATGAATAAGATGTGATGAGATGTGGATATGGGTAGATACGAGCGGATAAATGAGAAAAGATGTGATGAAATGGAAAATGATGTGATGAGAATGTGAATACATATGAAATAAATGAGAATTGATGTGGAATAATGTGGAAAGACGAGAGTTTGTTATAGAAACTATATTTATGACCTGTATTTAAATGACTATTTTATGTTAAGAATGCTGGGGAAGCATTTTGACCGTCTTGTGAATGAGGTCGTGGAGACCTAATCTGATAAAGTTGTAACACCCTGACAGAGATTCAATGGAGGATGTCTCGCATAGCAAGGTCGGCCGAGGTCTTGACCAACCTTGGTTTGATTAAAATGGTGACCCACGCGTGCGTCGAGGAAGATATTGGAACAAGGAGTAAGAGTTGTTTTCTGAATTCGGGCATGGATGTGGTTGATTGACCTTGCTGGTCAACGGATGAGTCCATGGATCTTTTATATGGATCCATTGGTTGATCTTGCTGATCTCAATGGAGATTCCATTTTGATATATGAATGTATTTTCGGTTACTTTGAGCTAGGAACTATCGAAAAGGTCCCTGAGTGGATAGGTGGTGAGCGTTCTGGTTTGCCAATGATGCCATAGGTACACCGATGAAGGAATCCCACTATGTACATGAAGATCATGGGGAGTTTGATCTATGTCACGATCAGCAGACAGCAGGCACGATTTGAGCTACACTGTTGGTATAGAGATCTAGTTTGTGTAGGTTTCTAGCAAACTACAACTTAACAGTGTGCAATGCACACTTTGATACTTGAGGGCCACTGTTGATTATGTATTGTTATATACAGTAGGTGTACCATTGGAGCTATATGGGTACACAAATGTAGATTGGGCGTAGGTAGCATCTCAGACAGGAGATCTACCAGTGGATTTATGTTTTCATTAGGGAGTGTTGTTGACATGGAGCAGCAAGAAGTAACCCATAATTGCCTTGTCGAGGACAGATGCATAGTACATATGAGTTGTGGTGGTAGCATGTGAGGTAGCTTGGTTACACAAGCTATTATGCTGATTTAGGGTTGCATGTGAAGAGGAAAATTGTCATATATTGTGACAATCTTAGCAATATATAGTTGGCCAAGAACCCAGTTTTCCATGCACGAAAAAAACACATTGAGGTACATTACCACTTCATCAGGGAGAGAATCTTGGCAGGCGACATCGACTTGGCCTACGTTAGCACACAGGATCAAGTCACTAACATCTTCACGAAGACCTTGGGAGCTGAGAGGCTCCGTAGATTTCAAGATATGCTTGGAGTTCATGAGCTGGAGTTGAGCTTGAAGGGGACTATTAAGATGTCAAGATCAACATGAACGGACACTCACGAGGCGCCTGCATGACCGTTTGACATTTACATCACTGGTGGGTTTGGTAGCTAGCACCGACATATCTTCACTAGAGATTCTACAACTAGACTACACCGACTAGTCCACATCTACCCACTCTTCTCAGTGTGTTCACATTATGGACCGCTTGTATATACTCTATTATGTGTGTTAGTCACTTTATCTTCTTTATAGACCTCTTTTGTTGTGTGAAGAAGAAGAATTTTCACACCTTGTGTGTTCTCTTCTAGGGTTTGTATGAGTGTGTGTGTGCTTGCAAGAGCTCAAGCTCTCTTCCCCCCCTACATCTTTTCATCAGTAAGCATTGTCACTAAACAATGTTGGGAAAAATGGGGAGCACCTACCATGGATGACACAGCCTCATTGGTGAAACTTGATGATGGAGCCACTTCGCAAGGCCTACAAGCCTCCTGAGGGACTTAAAGATTAAGATCCTTGGGAAAAACTTTTGACACACCTTTGTGGTGGTGATGAATTTCGGCCAATATCTTGTTTCATATGATTTCATCCTTTATGAGAGAAACGAAAATAATTCATGATGGGACACGGAACACATCTATATTCGGAAAAAAGACCAAACAATCAAGATCAACTTACACACTTGGAAGGTCCATCCCATGAGTGTTCAACCCTTTGCACAGCATTTGGTGACAACAACCCGGTCCACTGTTTCATTTCGCTTATGCCAAACATGTCACAAAATGATCTATGAAGAAAGGGATAGCATGGAATGTTCACCCCTCCCAGAGCAAGAAGACTCTGAGAATCGGATGCATATCCTCGATACCTTGGACATACTTCCAAGATGCACAGGAACCTGGTCTGTGATAGCTGACGAGCAAGAAATCACATTTCTCTACATGCTAAGCACTGCATGTTTGCACGAATTTGCACCATTATGGGAAAACCATCCACGCAGAACTTGTAAACTTGATGGGTTCCCCAAGGAAGAGGCATACATCTTCCCTACTGAGAAACACATTGGTTCAAATATGTAGGGGCTAGAAGCACATGCATACTTCAACCTAGTTAGGAAAAGGAAGCTTACCAATGCCTCCTTCCAGGTCCATACAATCATCTCCAAACCAAAGGAAGCTCTTGATCCTCCCCAACATAAAACCCAAATATGTAGGGGCTGGAAGCGCATGCATACTTCAGCCTAGTTTGGCAAAAGGAGCTTGCCAATGCCTCCTTCCTGGTCCATACGATCATCTCCGAACCGAAGGAACCTGTTGATCTCCAACCTTAACCCCAAAAGATTTTCCACTACTCTGCGTGCAAGGCATGTAACAAAAGAAGTTAGCACTTGGCATAAAAGGAAGCCAAAAAACTGGTAGAAGAAGAAAGCGCTAAACCTGAGGAGACTAAACAAGTCCCCAAGCACTTCAAAACCTTCAAGATGGAGCTGATCGATTTGTACAATATGACTCAGTCCAAAGAACTCATGATGGAGACCCGAGGACCTTTGCCAAGGTTAAAGAAGTTAACCTAGTAGGCCCAGGTGAAGATCCGAGGCCTATCTATATATAGGAGATGACCTCTCCACCGCTAAAGAAGAAAAAAATATGGTCGCTCTCTTCACAGACTTCTAGGACTGCTTTTCCTAGAAGTACATGGACATGAAAGGTATTCCCCCCAAAGTGGTCAGACACACCATCCCCATGGTAGAAGGAGTGAGACCAGTGAAGCAAAGAGCATACTCCATGAATCCCAAATACTCCAAGATGGTCTGAGAGGAAATTGACAGCCAGGTTCATCTACGAGATAGATGACAGAGAATGGGTCTCACCCATAGTGATAGTGCCCAAGAAGAGCAGAAAAGTGCAAGTGTGCATAGACCTCAAAAAGGTTAATGCCACCATAATACGAGATCACTATCCCTTGCCCTTCATGGAGTATGTGTTCAAGAGAGTCGCGGGGAAGGAAGCCTATAGCTTCCTTGATGGATTCTCTGGATATAACCAAGTGTTGATCGATCAAAAAGATCAACACAAGATAGCCTTTTGCGACGACTGAATGGGGGATGTATACATATCATGTCATGCCCTTTGGGCAAACCAATGCCCCAGGCACTTCCAATGCCTAGTGTGCACAGCCTACAAGAAATATCTTCGAAAATTCCTTGAAGTCTTTATGGGTGACCTTTTTGTTAATTCTACTTAGAAAGCACACTTAGAGTGTTTATGAAAGTGCTAGACCGAATCTCCCTCAACCCTCTCAACCCTTTGGGCAAACCAATGCCCCAGGCACTTCCAATGCCTAGTGTGCACAACCTACAAGAAATATCTTCAAAAATTCCTTGAAGTCTTTATGGGTGACCTTTTTGTTAATTCTACTTAGAAAGCATACTTAGAGTGTTTATGAAAGTGCTAGACCGAATCTCCCTCAACCCTCTCAAGTGCCAATTCTGGGTTCGACACAGAGTCATATTGGGACACATTGCCTCAAAACAAGGAATCTTCACAAATGACAAAAAAGTGCGACTCATCCTTGAGCTTCCTCTACCAACAACCAACTTCAAAGGAGTCTAGCGCTTCATGGGACATGTTGGGTACTATTGATGTTTCATCTTTATATACATTGACATTTCTCACCCCCTTTATGGACTTCTAATCATCTTTGAATGGAAAGGAGAGTGCCAACATGCATATAACACCTTGAAGAAAGCCTTGGCAATCGCTCCATCTTGAGGTCCCAAATTGGCAAGGCCCTATTGCAAGGCCCCACACCATCTAAGGATCAACTCCGCCTACTTGCCCATCCCTGATGCTAGGCTTGGGACCTCTTATGGCAAACCCCAAGCTCTAATACAACTTTTTGTGGTTTGCCACACCCACATTCCAAAGCCCCTGCACCGAGGCCATGATGCTCATGAAGATCCATACCTTCATTGATAGATATGAGTAGGTTCCTAATCCAATGATTGTGGCCACCATACCCTTCTTCCACCTCAGTACCACACTTCTGGAAGCCTTCTCGGATTGGAACCACTACCATGAGGGCAACGAAGGCCTTGCCTCCTTCAACCTCAACAAAGGCCCCACCTTGAAGCAGTTATTTGGCTACTATGAATGGATGTCTGTTTGGTGTTTACAGACCTTTGAAGATATGATGGAGACCAACTTCATCCACACCTATTCCATCTACTACCGCTAAGTACTCTTGCCAACTCCGAGGAGGACGGATTTGAAAATGGGAGGGGGTATGTTGACCACACTAGTTAACATCATTTTCAAGCGTGGTTATGCTTCTTTTGTAACTCATTATTATGTATATGTGCTAAGAGCTTCATGAAGAAGATATATGGGATGACCGAGATTACAACTTATGTAATACTGGTCACAAGAATGAGCCTAGGTGTACATAGAGCTAGGAAGTCGATTTTGGGCCCCCAATTTTAAATGGGCGACTGGCCATTGAAAAAATAAGCTCATGTATATAAGTGATTTATGAAATATGAAAAGGGGATAATCCCATTTATCAAAAGGAGTTTGGCCTTCTCTCTCTCTCTCTCTCACTCTCACTCTCTTGTGGCTATGGTGGTAGGCTTGTATTGGTTGATGCATGCTTGCTTGATTGTTGTGTGTGCATGTAGGTGATGATTTTTGTATTATCTTCTCTACCCCCTCTTCTTATCTTCATCTTGAGATCACTCTTGCATACACAAAGGCATGGATTATAGGTAGTGCTTTCCATAGTTCCCTTCCTCTCTCCTATCTACCTAGCTTGTGGAAGCTCCATTTGAATGACACAAGTAGAGGTGTGAGCCCCTAATGGCCTCACATCAAGGAGTTAACCCTCATTAGGGTTGGCTAAGTGCTAGTCTCCAAACCAACCCTTGAATGGTATTTCTTCTCTCCCTCTCTTATGCAAGGTAGCATGTTAATTTAGATAACATTCTCGCTATCATACACACACACACTCCATCCATATCTCTATCTCTATCTCTGTCTCTCTTCCCACCCCAACACACACACATACTTACCCCATCCCTTAAACTCTCTCTCTTGGGGGATTATGTTACCCGAGCAAGATTTTTCACGCAAAGGGAAAGATGAGTAAAACCTGTCAAACAACCTCCACACACAAAATAATAGCATCACATTCTAAACAAGCATTCGCCATCACGATCTTTCATTCTAGTTGACACATGGCACCGTCTGCCCACCACCAACTACTTTATACAACTCCAAAGCATAGCATCACATTCCAAACAAGCACATGCTAGCACAAAATTGCATTATAGTTAAAAACAATAGCATTAAATCCTATCAAAACCACAGCCAGTACAAAACAAGAGTTATTTAAAAGATGTTATACTCCAGCGATCAAAGTGCACCCAAGTCAAGGCTAATTACAAAAAGAACCATCACAAATGATATCAAAAGGCCACATTGATTATGTTGCCACATGGCATCGTCTGGCACTAAGTGCTTGAAATAACTCCACCTTAGTTAGTGTTGCCCGGTGCATGAAATCATGACCTACTGAATCCAATCCCAGAACCTACAAGTACACGAAGTACAAGTGCTTGCATGGTATGTATGCCAGGCGCTTGCCTTCCCATGTTTGAAAACATCACGTGTAACACGAAAAGTTTGTTATTGATACCAAGTAGCTCACACCCATTGCTCTAGACCCCTTAGTACTAACGTAGAAGATGTGGGATTCATTGCACAATATAATGGCCTCGCGAACAACCTGTTCAGCCAAGGTCCTTCCCTTCTCTACACTCTCACAAAACTCATTAGCCAGTCGGGCTCTCCACCTAACAATCTTTCCATCCCTATATTTTGGATGTAAAGCACTTGGAATGTTTACTGTATTTGCGCTGGCTTGAGTTGTTTGTAGAGGTGGTCCTCCACTTTGAAGGACAAATCCATTTGCTAGGAGCATTTGCACCTCCATGGCCTGCAGACGTGTCCTCTCATACACTAGACATACCCCAAGATCCAAGTGAGGTATGCCAATCACATGGCTTTTATCAATATCCCAAGAATGAGTGGGAGACGAGTTACAGAACCATACAAACTCCCCACTACACCGTCGGGGTATCTTTGTTGATCTTGGAAGCATGGAACATGCATTCCATCATTTTTGTCTCCATATCCCTCATTGATGTACATTCCACATCTTCCACTCTATCCTAGCAAACGCGAAAAGCAAGTCATTTTTTTCCTTGGCTTTGTCCTTCAAATAGCTCACATTGTTTTTGGCATTTTGGTTTTGATATGGCCACGTGTTTCCCCTCCTTGTCCATGTTTTGATGCACCTTGTTGCTTGTTCACTCTATAACAGTCACCTATTGATGCACCTTGTTGCTTATTCACGTATTCTGGCCTATGGCTGTCTTCTTCTAAGATTACACTTGGATCTGCATGTATTGGTCTTTTTTTGTGAACACTACGTCAATGTATATTTACATGTTGCATCTCAGGAGAATTTATCCCCATCTCTTGCATTGATGAGTGTGCCAAATCAACAAGTCTCTTACCTGTAGAAGTATCTACTACACGATTGTAAAATTTTTCTGCCATTTCTTTTATCCGTGGTGCATTTCCTGTGTGTTTCCCTTTCAAGTATGCATTGTGTTTAACACTTTTGCAGAGAACTATTAATGCCATGTCTGCATGTGTCTTGATTTCATTTTTGTAATTCTTAGCTACCTCAGATGACGAATTCCTCCACTTCCTACATAAAGACTTATGATCCTCATGAAAAGGGGGCCGTATACATTATCTTGTATTACGCACCATGCTCTGCTCCCAATGAAAATGCAAGTTCTTTCCTTCTCTCACACCCTATTATTTGACCCTCCAAAGTAAACAACACACAGTTTGCATTAGCCTCATGTGCCACATGAATCCTCGAAATATTGGTTTCTCATAGCCATTATCTTGCACCACTTGATTCAGTATCTTCCAAAACTCTATTTGTTCGCTCAGAGGTGGTTTTACTCTGTTGGGGCAGGTTACATTGGGTTGTGGGGTCTCTCTCTCTCTCTCTCTCTCTCTCTCTCTCAGAGATTTTCACATGGCTCCTCACTCTTTGGAGCCTCACATCTTCTCTTGTCTTCAGTCTTCTTGTCATGGCAGCTTCTCTTCTTCACGCGTCCATGTCTTCCTCTTCTTTCAGTCTTCTTGTTGTGGCAGCTTATCTTCTCATGTCCATGTCTTCCTTCAATGCTTCCTTTAGCTTTTCTTCTTGGTGTGGATCCTCCTCTTGGAAAGAGATGTTCTTCTTCTTTCATGGCTCGGGCCATGAGCTTGTCCGTCAGTTCTTGCTCCATGTGAGCAACATGTTTAAATGTTTTGTTGATAGTTCTTTTGGGCTTTGATGTTTATCTTGTGTCATTATGCAATGCAAACCCAAATCTATGTGGGAGGTCTTACCTCTTGCCTTATTCTGGACAAGGGCAGTGTCTGATCCCATTTTTACACTAATGTAATGTGCCCAATACATAATGCATATAGCATTCTTCTTATGCACATTCCCAAATGCAACTTTGGCTGTGAATAATCTTGAATTTGAGTGTGACTTGCAGGCATTAACCAAGGATTAAATGCAAAATGATGATTACCATAAATTTATCAGCATAATTTTACCAAATTACATTAAATCAAGGGTAACCAATTTGTGCAGAATGGCTGGAGTATCAAACCATCTCCGAATTGCAATCTGAAGTTATAGGGATTTGTATTAGATACCTAATGGTTAATTTGAACCCTCAATTGCACCAAAATATAGTGATTAGAACTGATTAATCACTTATTAGCAAATTAATCCTCTATTTTATGTACAAAAAACAAAGTATGCAGGGAGCACAGATCTGAGGCCTTAGAGTTCAAATGAGCTCAAATGCTTTCAATGCCATCAATAGCAATTAGTCTAGTAGAGGATTACGCCAAGAAACACAAGATTTGACCAAACATTGAATGCTTAATCTTTGTTTTACCAAAGTCACCTACTCTACAGATTTGATGAAGAGCTTGGATCTCATTGTAAACTTGATCAAATCAAATTCTGACTTCACCAGCTTGTAGAGCATGCTTGAAATCCCCTGGGGCCAAGAGCAATTAGACCCATTTGATCTGTGGAAGACAAGATCTCCATTTTTTATAGAAAAAGAAGCGCTGGCAAATTTATGATTTTCTCTTGATTGCGTCAACGGTTTGCTGTGCTAAATCGATGGGCTGGAGCACGAATAAGGTAGTTATGTTGGGCTAGAAGGGTTTGGGCTGATTTGATGTATGTAAGGAGATAAAGCTCCTCCACCAACTGGGGGTACAGAGGGTTAGTTGAAAAAGAGGGAAAAATATTAATTATCTATTAATCCTAATTAGCCAGGTGATTAGCAAGATAATGGGCTCTCAAATTGATGGATTCTAGGCTAGGCTCTGATACCATGTTAAAATCACAGCAATGTGATGAGCTATGGTGGATCAAATGCTAGAATCAACATTGTTAATAAAGTGATTAGATGAATTAAGATGTGATTAGTGAGTAATTAACTAATAGCTTAATGTAGGCATGGATAATCAAAAACCAACAAATTCTTATGAGGCTAATGCCTCAATTTATAGAGTTTACATCCAAGCATCTAATCCCACTGATTTCTCCTTGATTCACTCCACCTCTTTTGCTTGATTCTCTCCACCTCTCCCAGAATATCTCCACACCTCCTAAATCTCCTCATGCTACCCTTTATTCTCTCCCAGTAGATTCTTCTCACCTTTTCATAGGTTCTCTCACATTTACAGATTCTCTTTTACAGCCTCTAGCCAAGGGCTTGTTCCCGCACACAACCTATTCACTTGTATATTTCAACATTTCTATCTCCGTTTTGTTTGACAATGGAGTAACATACTCAAGCAACTGTGCAAACTTATTTTCACCAATCTCTGACTTGCCAGGTTTCATACCCCCTATTAGCATGTCTAAAATGACATCTTGAGCCACAGTTGTCTCCAATTGTTTCGTTGTTTGTAAAGGGATTCATCATTGCATGAGACAACACCTTCTCCTCAACCTCTTGTTCAATAATCGTGGTGGGAAGACCCACGTCATAAGGGTGATTATGTTCACCAAGGTGTATAGCACATCATGTAGTATAGTCATGGTCTCTTCGGAGACAATAATAAATTACAACTTGGCATGTAGAGACACACTCTGGCATTTGAGCACAATGCTTACATGAAATGTTTCCAAACTCTGGACCAATCAACCGTAAAGGATAACTCCATTTTAGTCTTCCTTTCCATTGTGTTTCATTCTGATAATGCAACCTAGAATAGTAAGAGCAGCCAATATTCATGTAATGTAAACGGCCAGAGCACCTACTCAAATGCATGGAACCATCAAAACAATCACTAATGCATGTGACATACTCCACCCAAGAGTGACCATCATTCTTTTGTTCCATACCAGACATTGTATATTTCACACCACAAGGAGGCAGTTCATAAGTAATGTAACTGTCATACGGTGTTGGAACCTCCACCACCCTCTCAATATTTTTTACACTGTGCAAGGCAACGTGCAAATTGTTGTTCAAGGGTAGAAGTTCAATTACACTCAAGACACTTTTAATCTTGCTAATAACAGCTTCATTATCATTCTCCATAGTAACTGGTGCTACATTCACACCATTGTCAATAAAAACCTTGTAGAACTGGTGAAGTTCTACATCCAAGACGAAACCTTCTTCTCCATCAGAAAGGATAATTGTTTCCAGCTTTTTAAACTCATGACTTAGAGAGAGCGGTTTCAATGCCATTGGTTTTCCGTGCAAATCAAAATATTCCTTCAGAAGGATAAGCTTGAGCTCCTTCCATCTACCTTCAAAAACCAATGAAAGTTTCTGTCTAGGCAAAGGCTCACAAACAGTGATGTGTCTGCTCATTGTACTAAGGGAAAATTGCAAGAACATAAGGAAAACACGGACCAGGTCACTCAGACTAGTAGGGGGTAATGAAGACAAAACACGAAAATACAAGTCAAAAGCAAAATCCATCAAATTGTTTCCTTATGCTAGTTGTTAAAACACTTATTCAAAAACCCAAAATTCAAAATTTTAATTGGTCAAAACAAACACAATAAAATGCCAAAATCAATATTCAAAGATACAATGCCAAAAAAATTGTATTACACACAATAATGTTAAATAATGGACCATCTTTCAATATGACCGCATCCATGCACTCACGCCCCGAAAATTTATGTGGCAATGTTATTTATTTTGTTTTCAGATCATATAAATGTGTGTATATGGCCATATGTGTGTGAGAGAATGGATGTCCGTGTGTGCAAACAAAAGGCTGAGGAAATGACCTCAACTTTTGTCATTATTGGCAATGTTTTTTTAGAGGCACCTCCTCCACTCGTGATTACGTTCAGATCATTAGAAAAAATAAGGGTGAAGATATTCACTAATGAAAGAAAGTTAATACCAAGGAATGAACTCCAAAAAAACATTCTCGAACAACTAAATAATGAGTAACAAAAATTTTATTGTGTTTTTTTGAATATATTGTAAATGTTTTTTCATTGATATTTATATGTGTTTGAAAATGATTAGTGATTAAAACTTAAATAACTATATAAGCTTAAAAGCTTATATAGCTATTTAAACTTAAAGCTTAAAAATCTATTAAGCCTTAAAGGTTAGATAACTATTAAAGCTTAAAGCATAAAAAGCTATTAAAACCTTAAAGGTTAGATAACTATTAAAGCTAAAAGATTAAATATCTATTTTTAGCTTAAAAACCTATTTAATCTTTAATAGCTATCAAAGATTTTTAACCAAAAATAGCTATTTAAGATATTTAATAGATTAAATAGCTATTAAAGCATTTAAGATTTAATAGTTATGAAAGCTCTTTAAGCTTATATTAAATAGCTATTTTATAGCTTTAATAGATATTTAAGCTTTTAAGATGTAATAGCTATTAAAGCTTGAAAAAAACATGTTTTCATTTGAAATAAATCTCTAAATTTTCAAAAGGTGATAGAAATAACTTAAATCTTTGAATATTCAAAAACTTCTATTTGAATACCTTAAATAGCTATTTAAGCTTAAAAAGCTTTTAATAGCTAAAGATTTTTGCTAAGGTTGAGTCTGAAATCAGAGATGCCACTGTGATAAGGGGTAGAAACAAATACCTATCATTTGTTTATGATAAATTAGAGAAAGGACAATTCTACCTCTAGTTCAATGAGTAATTTTTTGACAACCATTGCATTGAATTGCTGGTTCAATGTGCAATTAAAAAACAAGCTTACAGCTATTCTACAATGTTAAGTATTTTGATGGCAATTTGATCTGAACAAAAGTTTTCTCCCTTTTGTAAATTTTTATGCTTGCTATATTGAAAAGCAGGAGCTTTTTTAAAAATTACATGAGGTCTGTTTGGTAATCTAACACAAGCATTGATGCTCTGCTTTGATGTTTATTTACTTGATAAGTATCCCTTGTTACATCCCAATTTTGAATTCAACAAGTTTTTAATATTTGAATTGTTTCTATCATTCAGGGGAGGTAGAGGCAAGGTTGGCAGAAAGGGAAGAGGAGCAAGGAATATTGAACATGATCATCTACCCTTAGAGAGTTTGGAGGAGATTAATAGAGTGGTTGAGACAAATTTTTAGGATATACAGGATGTGGATGAAGAGGTTGATAGTCATACTGTTGATGGTTTTGTTGTAGGTAGTGGTCATGAGATGGATGAAGAGCTTGCACCAAAAGAGGCTAATGTACATTTTATGCATACTTTGTGAGTACTGTTTGAAAAAAACCTCTAACTTAGTTGTCCAATGTCGTGGGTGGTGGAAAGGGAATGCGAAAGCATGGTGATACAATCAATGGAAGATGATGCTCAGGGGTCTGAAAATACAACATTTAGACATGGTGAGTGTCATTTAGCATTGTCTCTAGGAATTAAGACTAGTAGTTGTCCAAATTATGATCAAGTATCCTATGGGTGATTTGATTTTTAGACTCCCCCTGCTGTGCTGCGGGATAGAACTAGGTCTTACCTTGAATCGTATTCTTGAATCTCTGCATGGTCAAGGTGTGGATGAGTAGGAAATTTTCTCCAACATAAGACTTAGTGGACTATGTTAAGTGTTTCCCCTATTTTGGAAGGGGGAACCTTACAGCCAGAATCTTCAATAATAGATGGACCACACCAGATCAAGTAGAATAGAGGATTAAATAAGAGCATTAATCTCATTGTTAACATGGCTAAAATAATGGGAATGGTGAAGAAGACACGCACCTTGGATGAAGCCTTAGCACATCCAAAGTGGAAATTTGTGATGTAATCTGAGTATGACAATATCATAAAGAACAACACGTGGGACCTAGTACAAATGGGTTTGGAAATCTAACTATAAGAATGATGGCTCATTTGAAAAATACAAAGCTAGGTTAACACTATTGCGAGCAAAATAGGTAATTGACGAGGGTTATCTAAAAAGATTCCCTCCTCAAAATGTGTGAAATCTCAAAAAAGGCTTAAAAACATAGTTTTTTGAAAACACATCTAGAATTCCATGTATAAATTTAAAAAATACATGAATTTTGCTATTTTTTTCAAGATTGAAGACACGTGTGACCTTTGTAGATTTATTAATTGCTATTGTTTGTGACATAAAAATAAACTTGACTTACAAAATGAGTCTACATAACTTAAAGAAATATCAATCTTTTTCAAATAAAAAATTATTTTATAAATTTCATGAATATAAGATACTTTTTGGGACAAACTCTACCACTATACATAAATATACACATTATTTGATAAGAACTCAAAATATTAGAATACATAATAATATAAGCTCCATAATTTATGAAAAAATCTACAAACATCCTTGAGTCTATTTCTAGACCCAAATAGTAAAGCCTTTAGTATATACTTACCTTGATAGTTTGCATGATATAATTATTTGCTCTATTATTTATACGCAGATAGTGGGGAAGATATACAACTAATGCTAAGAGTTTAAAGAGACCAACTTCTAGGTGTTCAAAGGTAGACTTGTATTCATATATATATGTAGAAGATGGTAACTATGGAGGCTCTAAGTAAACCTAAACATGTTAAAAGATATATTTTTTCAGCAGGGCAATCTTAAAGGCAGACATCATATAGCCTATGGGTGTAAATTTTGACCCACATAGGCATTTATTTTCATGAAGGGAATTTTTGTTATACAATATGGATAAGGGTGGCAAGAAGAAATTGTAGCCTACATCATGTACATATGTGGTGGTGGCAAAAATTCATAGTATGCATATGTTGATGTTTGATCCAGATAGCCATTATTATGAACATAGGTGATGGTATATTTAAGAGTAGTGTAGGAATGAGCTCTAGTTATAATTATTTATAGTGCATGTGAAGGATGTTGAAAGATGGTATGTCTAATGGTAGTGTAGAATGAGCTCTAGTTATAATTATTTAGAGGATATGCAAAGGATGTTGAGAGATGCAATCTTCGCTCGTCGTGACATTGTCTTTGTGTACAAAGAGAAAAAAGAGGAGCTTAGGGCTTTTGGAATGGTGGTAGAGAGGAGCTTAGAGCTTTCATGAGATGATGGTAGATTCAAGGTCCCCTATGCTGGAGAGCATACTACTGCACATAGGCATGGTAGAGTCTAGGCTCACATGCACCCCCCTCCTCGACATAGATGGTCGCACCACATGTATTTGCTTATAGTTCTTCAGCTTTAAAATTGAATTGTAGAACAAAAATCAGGATTGGCGAATCAATCGACTTGTGATATTCCAAATCAATGGATCCTTGTACATTTGGATTAAAGCTAATGGATTACAGGTCATCATGGATTATCTCATCTAGCTCTTCTGTTATCATGATTTTTTGGCATCTACTATGTAGCGATATTATTTATGATACAAAGGTTACATGGTTACATAGACAAGCATTTTTTTAAATGACCTCCTCTCAAATTTGTAGTCAAAGGTTGCGACCATATGCGTTTTTCATGTCCTTAGTCATAAACCTATGTTCTACCTATATCACCTTATCTTAGGTACATTTTTTCTTTAATTCTATGCAAAACATTAAGTTTTATGAAAAAGTTGATGTTTTGCATAAAATCAATATAAAACATCAACTTTTTCAAAACATCAACTTTTGAAAAAGTTGATGATTTGCATCGAGTTGATGCAAAACATCAACTTTTCCACACAACTCGATGTTGTGCATCGAGTTGATGCAAAACATCAACTTTTCCACACAACTCGATGTTTTGCATCAAACATCAAAATTTTCACACAACTCCATGTTTTGCATCAAAGTTGATGCAAAACATCAACTCTACCACAAAACTTGATGTTTTGCATCAAGTTTCAGATGCTCCGGAGAAAAAGTTAGAGGATCGAAGGTTGATTTTCACAAACAGACTTTTTTTAGCAATTCCGTTCACTATAGCATGCTCAAACAACCTATTCCATAAATTTTGCATATGAACACGATTATGTTTTGATGCGATTTGCAAACGCCACAAAGTAACTTGCTGATGCAGCAAGTTACTTTGTGACATCTACAAATCGCATCGAAACATAATTGTGTTGGTACTCAAAATTTGTGGAATAGGTCGTTTGAGCATGCCATCGCGGATGAAATCGCTAAAACAGGCCGTTTGTGAAAATCGATCTTTGATCCTCCAACTTTCTTCTCTGAAGCATCTGAAACTTGATGCAAAACATCAAGTTTTGTGGTAGAGTTGATGTTTTGTATCAACTTTGATGCAAAACATCAAGTTGTGTGAAAAAATTGATGTTTTGCATCAACTTTGATGCAAAACATCGAGTTGTGTGGAAAAGTTGATGTTTTGCATCAACTCGATACAAAACATCGAGTTGTGTGTAAAAGTTGATGTTTTGCATTGAGTTGCAAAACATCAACTTTTTCACACAGCTCGATGTCATGCAAAACATCAAGTTTTACAAAAAAGTTGATGTTTTATATCAATTTTATGCAAAACATCAACTTTTCCATAAAACTTAATGTTTTGCATCAAAGTTGATGTAAAACATCAAGTTTTATGGGAAGTTGATGTTTTGTATAATGTTGATACAAAACATCAAGTATTGTAAAAAAGTTGATCTTTTGCATAGAAAGTTAATGTTTTGAATATAAAGTTAATGTTTTATATCAACTTGATGCAAAATATCAAATTTTCGTAAAAGTTGATGTTTTGTATCAAGTTGATGGAAAAAATCAACTCTTAGTTTGAGAAGTTCTTACTGAGAATTAAGTTGGTCTGCAAATGTTATAACTAAAACATCCTTACTATATGTAGTAACTAGTAGGATTCGAACCTAAGTCCCTACCTGATATTTTACAAAAAAGTATTTTGAAAATTATAAACTTTTGTTTCATAAAGAGATATTTTTCATACTTTCTAAACTCATTTAATAACTAAAATTACCATTTAACCCTTTTTTTTGTCACATCAAGGACACATCTTCTTTAAAAATGAGTGTGAAATTATCTTTTAAAATTAGATAACTTTTAAATAGCTTATTCATGATATTTTAAAATTCATATGTACATAACAAACTCTTTTTAAAAAAGTATATATTATCAATTAAGAAATTGTGATACTCAAGAGCTTAAAAATGAATTTTAATACTACTCTCATCGAGAGCCAAAATAGGGTTTTACAATGAAGATAAAAATTGTATCAAGATAACGTTTTTGTAATATAATTATACAAATAGTTTTTTATAGTTACACTCATCCTCAATCATGCTAACATGGCAGATGACACAAGGAGTCTAAGCTTCAAGTGTACACATAGAAGAAAAAAATTATATTTGTGGATGATGAAGAAGAGGATGCCTCCTCTACCTTCTCAAGGAAAGGCACATCGACTATAGTGATTGTGTAGCAAATGATTATGAGGAACCATATCTATGCCATAAGCTATATGTTTAGAAAATGGCTTCTTTTATAATTGTATCATTTTATTAATGGATTGAAGATGGAAATAATAAACATTGTCTCTATTTTGGCATGCTTTTTGAAAACTTATTGTTAGTTTTTTAATTATAATCTCAAAAAGTAAGCAAAACGAAGTCTTTTTTTTTCATGTCAAATTTTGTAAGAAACATGTAAAGTGCCCAAAATATTATTGTTTTTTGGTAGTGTTGTACACATGTTTAGACCACTTTTTAAAAAGAGGCTAGATCTTCTTCTTGGAAAGAGATGTTCTTCTTCTTTCATGGCTCGGGCCATGAGCTTGTCCGTCAGGTCTTCTTGCTCCATGTGAGCAACATGTTTAAGTTTTTTGTTCACAGTTCTTTTTGGTTTTTGATGTTTATCTTGTATCATTATGCAATGCAAACCCAAATCTATGCGGGAGGTCTTACCTCTTGCCTTATTCTGGACAAGGGCAGTGTCTGATCCCATTTTTACACTAATGTAATTTGTGGCCATACATAATGCATATGGCATTCATTCTTATGCACATTCCCAAATGTAACTCTGGCTGTGAATAATCTTGAATTTGAGTGTGATTTGTAAGCATTAACCAAGGGTTAAATGCAAAATGATGATTACCACAAATTTATCAGCATAATTTTACCAGAAATTACATTAAATCAAGGGTAACCAATTTGTACGGAATGGTTGGAGTATCAAACCAACTCGGAATTGTAATATGAAGTTATAGGGATCTGTATCAGATATCTAATGGTTAATTTGAACCCTCAATTGCACCAAAATATAGTGATTAGCATTGATTAATCATTGATTAGCAAATTAATCCTCTATTTTGTGTGTAAAAAACAGAGTATATGGGGAGTCCAGATCTGGGGCCTTAGAGTTCAAACGAGCTGAAATCCTTTCAAGGCCTTCCATAGTAATTAGTCTAGTAGAGGATTAAGCCAAGAAACACAAGATTTGACCACACATTGAATGCTTCATCTCTGTTTTACCAAACTCACCTGTAGATTTGATGAAGAGCTTGGATCTCACTGTAGACTTGATCAAATCAAATTCTGACTTCACCAGCTTGTAGAGCATGCTTGAAAACCCCTCGAGCTATGAGGAATTAGACCAATTTGATTTCATAAAGTAGAAATCACTGATTTTCTCTAAAAAAATATGCCTGCAAATCGTGCTGTCTCGCCAGCATTTTGTGTTGAAATTCGTCGATTGGTTTGGGCTGTGTGTAGGCCCTTGAGTCTAGAATAAGTACCTAAAAGGGCTTGGGTAATGGTTGAGCCTACAAGGAGAGGGAGCTCCTCCACTGACTGGGGATGCAGAGGTTAGTTGAAAAAGAGGTGAAAAAATTAATTTTCTACTAATCCTAATTAGCAAGATAATGGGCTCACAAATTGATGGATTCTAGGCTTGGCTCTGATACCATGTTAAAATTATAGCAATGTGATGAGCTATGGTGGATCAAATACTAGAATCAACATCATTAACAAAGTGATTAGTAAATAATTAAGATGTGATTAGTGTGTAATTAACAAATAGCTTAATGTAGGCATGGATAATCAAAAAATAGCTTAACAAAGTGATTAGTAAATAATTAAGATGTGATTAGTGAGTAATTAACAAATAGCTTAATGTAGGCATGGATAATAAAAAAATAGCAAATTCTCATTAGGCCAATGCCTCAATTTATAGTGTTTACATCAAGCATCAAATCCCACTGATTTCTCCTTGATTCTCTCCACCTCTCCCAAAATATCTCCACACTAAGTCTTCCTAAATCTTCTCATGCTACCCTTTATTCTCTCCCAGTAGATTCTTCTCACCTTTTCATAGGTTCTCTCACATTTACAGATTCTCTTTTACAGCCTAGTCAAGGGCTTGTTCCCGCACACACCCTATTCACTTGTATATTTCAACAATAATCACCAGTCAAGATGTGGTGTTTGTGAAGCAACCATGCCACACTATACTTTTACTGTACCACATGAGAAGCCACTTCTAAAGTAGGCATAACAACTCTTTGATGCACAACCTAGTATGCTAGTGTAAGGTCCCTCAAGCCATGTATGTGTCTATTTTAATATAGATTTCAATAAGGAGAGAGTGTACTTCTAAAGTGGGCACAACAACTCTTCAATGCACAACCTAGTATGCTAGTCTAAGGTCCCTCAAGCCATGTATGTGTCTCTTTTAATATAGATTTCAATAAGGAAAGAGAGTGTACTTAGAGAAGAGTGAGACAATGAGGCTAGAAACATTAGGAAAGTGTTAGAAAAAAAATATTAGCTCCAAAAATCCAATTTTAAAGCTGAAGAACTATAAGCAAATACACATGGTGCGACCATCTATGTCGAGGAGGGGGGTGCATGTGAGCCTAGACTCTGCCATGCCTATGTGCAGTAGTATGCTCTCCAGCATAGGGGACCTTGAATCTACCGTCATCTTGTGAAAGCTCTAAGCTCCTCTCTACCACCATTCCAGAAGGCCTAAGCTTCTCTTTTTTCTCTTTGTACACAAAGACAATGTCGTGAGACAAGCGAAGATTGCATCTCTCAACATCCTTTGCATGTCCTCTAAATAATTATAACTAGAGCTCATTCTACACTACCATTAGACATACCATTTTTCAACATCCTTCACATGCACTATAAATAATTATAACTAGAGCTCATTCCTACACTACTCTTAGATATACCATCACCTATGTGGAACCAATGTTTCACTTTTGGTCTCGTAGATACTTGGGGCCATTTTCTCATGGAACCAATGTACCACTTTTGCATCTTATAGATCCATGGGGTATTTCGTGGATGTTAATAAACCTCTCTCTCTCTCTCTCTCTCTCTCTCTCAAAGTCTCACGAAAAGTTAATCATGTAATAGTCATGTTTTCATAAAACTGGACATAACTATAATAATAGGGGCACAAAGATATAGATTGCAAAGGAACTCACTCTAATATAACTTAAGCAAAAGAATGTAAAAATAGACAAAGTTAGAGAAACTTGACGAGAAGGAAAATGGATAGGGAGAAGTAAATCTCTCATTGAGGATTATTGTAAGTGTTGGTCGTTGGCTAGCCTGTGTCATGGGTCAGAGTTGCAACTGCCATTGGGTAGCCGCCCTGCATATCAACACCACAAACAGTGCTTCCTTAACACCAGTCGACATACCTTAATACCAAGGGAATAGTACTAATGGATACTTCAAGTAGGTAGTATAAAAGGATGTGTACAGAGTTTTACAAGGCTATTTGCCAATTGTATTATATTTCATCTTTGGAATAAAGCTAGATTCTTCTTTGGAATAAAGCTAGATTGTATTATATTTCATCTTTGGAATAAAGCTAGATTGTTCTTCTATTTTCTCTATCCTGTATATGTGTTTCTTTTATGTTTGTGTCTCTGTATATTCATATCCGTTCATATATTGTTGAGTAAGTTTGTCTATTAAGTCATTGTGTCTTTTTACTCCTTACAATAGACAGTCACTGTAACCTGAAGGCAATGTTTATTGTCTCCATTGAAGACCAGCAAGGTCAAACAACCAGATCCATGCCCGGTTTCAGAAAACAACTCTTACTCCTTATTCCAATATCTTCCTCGACGCACGCGTGGGTATCCTAGGCGACCCAGAGCCCGAGCATCGTATGGTCAGCACCCTCTAGGATCCTTCGCAGGTGACCTAGCGCTTCACTCATAGGCCGCTTCCTTGGTCCCTCATCCACCGTACCGGAAGCTCACCATTTTAATCAAACCGAGGCTGGTCAAGACCTCGGTCGACCTTGCTACGCGAGATGTCCTCCATTGACTCTCCGTCAGCAGTTGCAACTTTATGAGTTAGGTCTCCACGACCTTAATCACAAGACGGTCAAAATGCTTCCCCAGCATTCTTGACATAAAACAGCCATTTACAAATAGCATTTACAAACAGTTTACAAATACAATTTCTATATTAACTTTCATTTTTCCACATTATCCCTCATTAATCCACATTACTTATTCCACATTCCATTTATATGTGTACTCATCCAATCACATCATTTTCCATCTCTTTACTTCAGATTCCTTCACATCACATATCATATATTCACATCCATATCCACATCCACATCCACATTCACATCCATACATCCACATCTACATGCTTACCTCCATTTTCACATCCTCATTTATACATCCACATCCCATATCCACATTCATACATACACATCCATATCCATATCCATACATCCACATCTACATACATACATCCACTATCACGTCCTTATTCATACATCCACATCCACATACATACATACATACATCCACATCCACATTCCCATTCACATCTATACATCCACATCTACATCCACATACATACATACATCCACATCCACATTCCCCATTCACATCTATACATCCACATCTACATCCACATTCACATACATTCACATCCACATTCCCATTCACATCTATACATCCACATCTACATCCACATACATACATACATCCACATCCACATTCCACATTCACATCTATACAGCCACATCTACATCCACATTCACATCTATGCATATACATCTTCATGCATACATCTATTTTCACATTCATACATCCACACTCCTATCTCCACATCCACACATCCACATACATACATGCATCCATTTCCACAATCCCATTCATATAACCCCATATGCCTTCACATCTAATCTTTTACATCACATCCATGCTCGCCCTATCACAACCCATATACATCTTATCCTATCACATACACTTCTTACCTCATCCCATACACATCTTATCACATCTTAATTCATCTTATCATCTCTTAACTTATTTCATAAGCATCTTATCACCTCTTATCACATCTTATACACCTCTTATCACATCTTATCACATCTCATATCTTTTTATAGAATACAAGAGAAATCTTATATTTGATATAAGATTTCTTTACACATTTATTTCTTTACACATTTATTTATGCATAAATTTCATTTAAGGAGATTAATACCTTCGAAGTAAAAATCAATCTTTTATGCATCTTCCTATGCATAAATTCATTTTAAATGAAAATGATACTTTTGAATTAAAATTCAATCTTCTATGCATCTTCCTATGCATAAATTCAATTTAGATGAGAATGACACTTTTGAATCAATCTTTTATGCATCTTCCTATGCATAAATTCAATTTGGTAGGAATTACACTTTTAGAATAAAAGAATTTCTCTTATGTATCTAAATTATGCATAAAATCTATTTATGACGAAAATCACACTTTTAGTATAAAAAGAATATCTTTTATGCATACTTCTATGCATGAAATCCAAATATGATAAAAGTAACACTTTTATAATAAAATAATCATCTTTTATGCATACCTCTATGCATGAAATTCAAATATGATAAAAGTAACAATTTTATAATAAAATAATCAACTTTTATGCATACCTCTATGCATGAAATCCAAATATGATAAAAGTAACACTTTTATAATAAATAATCAACTCTTATGCATACTTCTATGCATGAAATTCAATTGTGATAAAAGTAACACTTTTATAATAAAATAATCAACTTTTATGCATACCTCTATGCATGAAATCCAAATATGATAAAAGTAACACTTTTATAATAAATAATCAACTCTTATGCATACTTCTATGCATGAAATTCAATTGTGATAAAAGTAACACTTTTATAATAAAATAATCAACTTTTATGCACACCTCTATGCATGAAATCCAAATATGATAAAAGTAACACTTTTATAATAAAATAATCATCTTTTATGCATAACTCTATGCATGAAATTTAAATATGATAAAAGTAACACTTTTATAATAAAATAATCATCTTTTATGCATTACTCTATGCATGAAATTCAAATATGATAAAAGTAACACTTTTATAATAAAATAATTATCTTTTATGCATACCTCTATGCATGAAATTCAAATATGATAAAAGTAACACTTTTACATTAAAATAATAATCTTTTATGCATACCTCTATGCATGAATTTCAATTATGCATAATATAAAAAATCAATTTCTCTAGGATTACAATGAATATCTTTCAATTAATCTAGGATGATAATTCCTAGAATATGGTAGGAAGTCCTCTTTTTATGCTTTGAATGAAATTATTTTATGCGTAATTTTTATAAAAATTTTACCATAGCTCCACTGCTATAACTGATAAATCTCAATTTTTCTAAGGGATAAAGCTTATCATTAAGAAAATAATTAGAATGATCCCTAATTGGATCATTAATCCATAATGGATTGAATCATCAATATACATAAACTAAAAGCATAGAAAAAAGCCATTAATTTGACCTCAAGCATAGATTAATCTTGGATTAAGGAAAAGCTTTATGAAAAGCTTCATTTGGATTGAGAATGGGTCATGAGTATGACCATTTCTTGAGTGAGAGGGAGAATTTACATAAAAACCATTTGAATTAAGCATAAATAAAAATTTGTGTAATTCTTAACTATCATTAATCAATTAACTTCAATAGCATTCATCAAAATATATAACTCTTCACTACCATTCATCAATTAACTTCAATAGCATTCAAAAACCATTCCAATTAACCTTCTCAAGCTTGAGAGGGGTTGAGAAGAGAGAAGCATTGAGAAATTATAGAAAAGATCAAAATTCACCATTTACCTGATAATTTGCTTGATTCTTTGTTCATGGTAGAGGCCCCCAACCAATAATTGGTTAAGTATGTTGATGGAGCCACCAATGGGGATTGAAGAAAGAGGGAAGCTCCAATTTCTTCAATTTGGAGAGAATTTTAGAGAATAGTAGAAATTAGCATTATTTCAGCATAACTCTAGTATAGTAAAATTCTTCTATATCTTTTTTCAAAGGACTCATGTTCTATTTATAGGAGAGGGAAGCTCTAACCAAAGCTAACTGAATTCTAGAATTTTCCAAATTCAGTTTGGTTGAATTTGGACTAGATTTGGACCTAGTTTGGTTACTTTTTGATTCGATTTGGTTCCATTTTGATTTGGTTTGGTTCAAGAGAGAGGAGAGATAAAAATATCACATTATTTTTGAGTTTAAAACTCATTCAAGCATGTGAAATATGCACCTCCTTTAAAGAACTCCCCTTCCTTACATATGTGTCAAAATGGAATCATTATATCCAAAATATCTTATATTTTTAATATTGCTCATAGTTTTTTACTAATAAACCTTGTACATTTTCAACTCTTCATCTTGTGTGAACATTTACTTATTTTTGGATACCCAAAATATCTCATATTTTTAATATTTTTCATAGTTTTTTACTAATAAACCTTGTACATTTTCAACTCTTCATCTTATGTGAGCATTTACTCATTTTTGGATACCCAAAATATCTCATATTTTTGATATTACTCATAGTTTCTTACTAATAAACCTTGTACATAGTCAACTCTTCATCTTATGTGAGCATTTACTCATTTTTGGGTATCTTCTTTTACAAAATTGGATTTATCTCCTCCCTACACATGGATTGATGCTATTGGCCCATAGGAACCTTAATTAGACCATAATCCTAAAATTTCTGAAAATCTAGACCCTTAGGCTAAGGTCCTTTATACCCATTTTCAATTAATTCCAATCGCACATTGAAAAGTTCTTTTTGAATTTCTGTTTCACGGGAACTTATTTTAATAAGATGAGATAATCTTCTATCCAAAAAATATTAAAAATCTGAATATTCTCTCTCTAGAATATTTTCTCTCTCTAGGTTAAAACAGTTAGAAACAAGGTCTTTATATTTCTGAAGAGGGATTGATTACAGGGGAATATGCTGGACATTTTGAGAGGCTCGGGAGGAATCTTATAATTTCGAATTCTGGTTCATATGATTTTAGAATTCTGGTTGAGAATTGATGAATTGATTTGGATTTTGATTGAAGGATGATGATTTTTGAATTCGGGATGGAGCTGAATAAGTCATGATGATGATGAATGGAAAGAATTCCAGTAATGATGTTGGTAGCTGGGAAGACGATTAAGTCTTTCAGAGATCACTATGAGATTAGTGGATTGTGCTGACAGATTGTTCGCAGCTTAACCTTTGGCCTAGTGGACCCAATTGTGGAAAGACAAATTAAGAACCTCTATAATTGAAATTCCCGTGGGGAATGTTCATATGATAATTGGAAATTACTGATCAGATGGACCATTTTTGTGTTAAGGATATGAATAAACTATTTTTTGATGTGATGAGTTCTATATGTTTCTTCTTGTTAGAAGGGATCTTTATCCCAGGATTCTGAGAGGGTTGACCAAACTTTAAGGAACCCCATAATCAGTTGAATTTAAAGTTTAACTCCTTTCAGATTTAAAGTGATCTTTTCACCTGAGCGTTTTGGTTAAGTTGGAAAAAGAGACTTAACAGGGAATTTTCATATTGATAGGATCATGGATCAAGGTCATCGTGGTAGAAATGTTAGCCCCCCCAACACGATGAGGAAGAGCTCGACACCCACATGTTTGCAAAGCTCTTCATAGATCTTAGCCTGAACCTTTCAAAGGTGAAGGGGAGTACTTCGGAGGAGCAATAGAGAATTGATCGAAGCTATGGAAGAATACTTCGATGTCACTGGTTACAATGAAAAAAGAAAGGTGGCTCTTGCAAGGTTTAAGATTGTAGAAACAGCCAAGGTAGCATGGAGGAACCATTCTGAGACAAACCGTTTAGATCGGAACACCCAAGTGTGGAATGATCTCAAAGCTTACCTCAGGAAGAGATTCTGTCCTCCTGGCTTCCTAGAAACTAAGATGAATTAATTCCTGGGAAGCCGAACCACGGAGGAATATCACTAGGCATTCTCTCCTCCTTAAATACTTGCCACCGCTCGATAAAGAACAGTGGTTAGGTTCATTCGGGGAGTAAACGAACCCTTGGATACCCTGGTGAAGAATGCTAATCCAGTTTCTATGGCTGAAGCAGTGCGGATGGCAAAGGATTTTGCCAAAGCCTTTGTTGTCAAGGTCCCGTCTCGTAGCCAACACCATCATCTTTCAAAAGATTCCTAGCTCCAGAAGGTGATTCCAACTTTCCACCTCCTAAGAGACAACAACATCAAACTCAGGATACGAGAAGCTTCAGAATGGAAGAAAGGTCTTTTTTTCGGAATACAATCCCTTGGAATTCAACTTCAAAAGTTTCACCCTTGAACAAAGAAGTTAAATGCTTTAATTGCCAAGGATACGGTCATCGTATGGATTGCCCAACTCCTTTTGGATCAAGGTTTTCCGGACAAGGAAGTCAAGGACCAAGATTCCAGATGCCACCTCCTTCCTTCCAGAGTAATCAAGGTCCTTCCCGTCAAAATCAGGGAAACCAACCCTAGAGGAAGATTCCCTAACCAACCCTCAACTTTAATGCAAAGTAATATATTCTCCTTTCATTTGCCGAATGACCAGTTGGGAGTCTCCTTTAACCTCTACTTCCTTTCATTTGCCGAATGACCAGTTGTGAGTCCCCTTTAACCTCTACTTCCTTCACACCCTCCTTCAAGCAAACCTCCAATCCATAAATCAATGCATTATACTGAGCCACATTATTTGACATAGCTTCTGGAAATTCCTTACCTTTCTCCCATACCTCCTTTCCTATTCTAGGTCAAATAAAATTATCCCCCCATCCCCACATTTCCTAGAGGGGCTAAAGGCTCCATCAAAATGCATAGTGAAAGCAGTTAAATATGTCAGCAAGTCTTCATATACCTCTTCCTTTGTCCCTATTCCTTCTTCCTCTTCCTTACATGTAAGCAAATCTATAAGAGAGGCCCTAGTGGTGCTTTCTGTAATAAAACTGAAAGAGAATTCTTGAAGCTCGCAAAGCCACTTGGAAAACTTCCCTATAGGGTTGGATTTGCGAACCAAGAATTGTAAGAAGAAAGGATGAGGTAGTAAGGATGATCTAAACTTCTTCACTCTACAAAAACAAGAGACAACCCTTCATTTTCCATTTCACCATACCTCTCCTCAGCATCAGTGAGTTGTCGACTTGCATAATACACCGGTTGCATGTGTCCTTGCTTCCCCTTTTGTAAGAGTATAGCTCCCACTGAATGTGATGAGACACTGGGATTCATATAAAAGTCCTCTCCCCCTAGGAGGCTGCATAATTGGACTCTGGCTCATGCATTCCTTAAGTAAACAAAAAGACTGAGTTTGTTCTGGCCCCCATTGGAAGGAAACACTTTTCTTTGTCAACAGGTTTATGGGATACATCTTCTCAAAGAACATGTCAACAAAGCACTGGTAGTACTTTGTCTTACCCAAAATCCTTCTTACCTCCCTTACATTGGTTGGTGGGAGAGCCAAAATTGCTTGTACCTTCTCAGGATCCATTTCTATGCCTTCCTCTCTGAGATGACATGTCCTAAGAGAACAACCTTTTTACGGGCTAAGCGGCATTTTCCACGATTAAGACACCCTTTTGCATCATCAACACTTTGCAAAGCCAACCTCAAATTTTCCAAATGATCCATGCAGGGCTTGAATAAATGCAAAAATCATCCAAGAAGACCCTTATAAACTTTCCCAAGTAGGGTGAAAATACCTGACTCATGAATCGTTGGAAAGTTGCTGGTGCATTGGTCAAGCCGAATGGCATTATGCTATAGGCATACACTCCCCAGGGGGTGACAAATGGGGTTTTCCTTTGATCTTCTTCACAAATTCGGATTTGAAAGTATCCAAAGTATCCATCACATACTGAATATAACTCATGGCCTCTGCAACCTGATCCAAAATCTCATCTTGAAAGGGTAGAGGAAAATAAACCCTCTTTGTGCATGCATTTAAGGGACGGAAGTCCACACATACGTGCCATTTTCCACCCTTTTTTGGAGTGCCCACAATTGGAGAAATCCATTCTGAATTCTCTACAGGAAAAATGAACCCAGCTTCAAGCAAGTTAGTTACCTCTCTTTTAAACACCTATGCTTGCACCACTCCCAATTGCATGAGTCGCTGCACTATTGGCTTGCTTTGGGGTTTGAGGTCAATTTTGTGCTCCACTAAGATAACTTGGTGTACTTGTGAGTAGCTATTTGCAAAAAGATTAGGAAATCCATCTAACATTTTTAAGTAATCCTCCGTTTCATTACCTGTTATGCACTCATCAAGAAGAAGTTCACTTTGTTGGCGAAGACTAGTCGGAGGTCCACACCGTCTCTCAAGATCATGGTTGAATAATCTTCTCCTTTCAAGGTTCTTTCTCTTTCAGTGTCCTCCCGATCTATTCTGAGGCAAAGACCAAATGCAACTCCTTCCACCTCTCCTTCTGAGATGGAAATCTATGAGCTACCACTTGTCTCCTCACATCGGATGACTCTGAATCTGAACTTTCACAAGTTGAGGATTCATCTCTTACCATTCCTTGGCACTGACTCTTGATGTTGTACCATACCTTCTTGCTGCCCCCTTGAAGAATGAGATCACCTGTCTCCCATTTTTTAACTACCTTCACTTTGCAGAGCCATGGCCTTCCCAAAATCAAAGGATAAGCCCTAGCATCAGGCTTGGTAGGAATCACCTAAAAAGTAGTAGGCACAAAAATTCCACAAACATCTACTTCCAAATCTCTTACTACTCGTAGGGTTTCCACCCTAGTGTTATCTGCAAGTTTGATGCAATATGGAGAATCAGAGGATAGATTCAAATCCACATCCTTCATTGTCTTCTCACTCATCACATTGATAGAAGCACCCCCATCAATGTATGCATTAGATATGGATTGCCCATCTATGATGACATCGACCACTGGAACATCATCTCCTACATCAATGTCCACCTTCTGAGTTGTAGGAGTCTCATCACCCTTCTTCTTCTTTCTCTTTCCTTCTCTCGTGCTTGCAATCTCCCCCACTCCTTTCTAAGCTTTGGGGAAAGTGCAAGGAGTTGGCCAAATGTGATATGAGCATTTTGATCCCTTAAGTCGGTGAGAAGATCATAGCTAAGGGATCCTTGTCCAAGAGGAAAATCAGATTGGCTAAGTTTTCTCCTAGATGACTTCTTCTTCTTCCTATGATTCTCTTCCTCCTCCATTCTCTCATCTTCCTTTTCTTCTTTTCCCTCTTGACTCCTTGCTCTATGATCCCTTTTGGCTATTAGTGGCATCAAAGTCTCATTATCTCCCTCTGAAAATGTGTCCTCTAGTAATGCCACCCTCTTATCCTCCTTGTGTTTTAACTTTAGACACTCAAGGCGATAATGACCCTTCTCTTGTTGGCCTATCTTCCACTCTAGGGGGTCTAGGTGGACAGAGCATTTACTAAGTGAAGCTTTAGATCAGTAAACTCAGCCATAAGTTGTGTAATATTGTGATCTAATGCAGTGGATGCAGGTACCTTTGATGTTAACAAAGTAGTTGAAGGGACATCCACTTGATGGAACTGCCATAGTTATGGAAGCCTAAAGTGTTGACTCAATCTTCATAGTAATCCGAAGGGCTTCTTGAAAACTTTTGGGGTCTTTGATTAAGGCCTTTCCTTGCAAAGAAGAAGCTAAGGCCATGACAAACCGGCTCATTCAAGGAGCTCATTAGAATCCACCATGGAAGAAGAAGGAGAAGAAGCAACTACAACATGTAAGGAGGCATGCAGGTATTTGATGAACAAGGCTTCATACCTCATGGAGAAAGAAGAAACCGACTCCCCCTCTTTTGGAGAAAGCTGATCCAATTGTAGAAGCAAAGCATTTGGTTACTCCACTAACCCAAACCTCTCCTTCATTGCCTTGGTTAGCTCTTCCCAATCCTTTTGAGAATCTTCTGGCAAGCCTTTATACCATGCCAAAGCTACACTTTCCAAGAAATTAGGAAGTATCTCTGCTCGCTGCTCCAATGACCAACTTGCTATCCTACATGCTTGACTAAACTCTCGCAGGTAGGTCCTTGGATCTTCTCCTTCACTTCCATGGAATACTGGAATGTTAAGCATCTTTGCAATTGGGAAAGAAATGCACAAGACTTGGCACTTTGTATTACAAGCACAATACTAACTTGTGACTGTGAGATCCCTCTGCCCCCTCCGCGCACCGGATTCCCGGTAGCAGCGGAAGCAGCTCCCTCATGCGCGGGGCAAGGTTTCTCACTCGGGGCCTCGCCCACGAATGTCCGGGCACAAGACTAGGCTGGTGGTCACTCCGAAAACCGAAACCGGGAAAATTTCCCATGCCCAAAATGCGGGGACGATTCCACCTTTTTGAATTTTTCTCAACGCGTTTTCTAACGAGATCAAATCTAAACTATCCTCCACCTAAATAAACTAGATAGAAGGAAACTATCACTGATATAATTTGATCATCTGAGCAATTCAACGCTTTTTTCCTAATCAAGATTAGGCACAATCGTTGATCCACTCAATCGAGAAATTTATCAGGGAATCAACTATCTACTCGAATCCTAACGTAATCCTAAGATTTTTCAGTTTGATTATTAAAACGCCATTGATTCCAGCCTAACCCCATCCGGCCCATGGGTTAGCCACCACCCTACCACTGGATTCTGTGGAACCAAACAAGTACTCACCCACCCATAATTGAAATGCCTTTCTTAACTTTAGCTTTAGAAAATAGATACGCACACACTCCTCTTTAAAACTTTCATATAAAAATAATCCATTGACAAAACAAATATGGTCACAGATTTGATAATTCAAAATTTCCATTCAATCCCTTCTTTCACAAAAATAGTACCACTCTGGACTCTCCGTTGGGACCAACTGGTCAGCAACGAGATCCAGTAACAGATTACAATAATCATTTCGTCACCATACATATATATATCTTCCTCGACATATGCATGGGTGTCCTAAGCACCGCGAGCCTGTGCATGTCCTGGTCAGAACCCTCCAGGATCCTCCTTAGGTATCCTGCAACTTCACTCAAGGACCGCTTCGTCGACCCTCGCCCATCGTACTGGAAGCGCACCATTTTTCACCATACCCACGGTGGTCAAGACCTGGGCAGGTTTTTTCCGCGTGAGCTGTCCCTCGAACACTCCCCGCCAGCTGTTGCAACCGAACTTCCCTTAGATAAACTTATATGCCAAATACTCCCTCCAGCATTCTGGCGCCCAGCATTTTGGCGTAAGATAGTCCTTTAAGAAAAACAGGGTTTCTATGCAAGTTTTTAGTTTTGATTTTGTTTGAATACCATGAATAAATCTTAAATCCGTATCCCAATACTTCTAGATCCAGGTCTGAATTCCAAACAGAATTCCTTAAATTATGTTAACTTGATCCTCAGATCAAAATCAAAAGTCTTAACTAGTTTTAGATTCGGTGGACGTTTTGAGTGCATTTTTCATGAACTGATCACATCGTCATTGACGAAGGAATTAGGTCTTGGTCAATAGTCTGAAAATCAGAGGTTGGGTCTGGAAAGGTTCTTTCTAAACTATCTTTCTCGAAAGGTACTATTTCAATTTCTCTTTTTCTAAATTTCGTTCGCCGAATATTTGCTTACAGATTTCTAAAACATGGATTTCTTAAGAGGAATAAAATAATCACTTATCTCGATCTCCGACTTCGATAGTTTAATTGAATTTTCTCATTACCATCTTAGTGAATATGAAATGGTAGAATTTCCTCTCACATATTATCTACCTATTCATTTTTCTAATTTTTACGAAAATTAACAAAAGATTAAAGAGAACCCTTATTTAATTATTAAGATTCTATATGCATCTAATTATGCATAAAATCCAATTTTGATGAAAGTCACACTTTTATCATCATAAAAATCATTTATGATGGAAATCACTCTTTTAACATGAAAGAATTTCTTTTATGCATATATTTTTGCATACAAATCATTTATGATGAAAATTACTCTTTAAAAAAACTTTTATGCACCCATTTATGCATAAAAAATCATTTATGATGAAAATCACACTTTTAATATAAAAAAATATCTTCTATGCATTAAAATCTTTTATGATGAAAATCACACTTTTAATATAAAAAAAATATCTTCTATGCATATGTTTATGCATAAAAATCTTTTATGATGAAAATCACACTTTTAATATAAAAAAATATCTTCTATGCATATGTTTATGCATAAAAATCTTTTATGATAAAAATCATACTTTTAATATAAAAATATCTTCTATGCATAAAAATCTTTTATGATGAAAATCACACTTTTAATATAAAAAAATATCTTCTATGTATAAACTTATGCATAAAAATCTTTTATGATGAAAATCACACTTTTAATATTAAAAAAAAATCTTCTATGCATATGTTTATGCATAAAAATCTTTTATGATAAAAATCACACTTTTAATATAAAAAAATATCTTCTATGCATATGTTTATGCATAAAAATCTTTTATGATGAAAATCACACTTTTAATATAAAAAAATATCTTCTATGCATATGTTTATGCATAAAAATTTTTTCTGATGAAAATCACACTTTTAATATAAAAAAATATCTTTGATAATTGCAGCCCCATGTCTCACCACTGTGCATCAATCAAACGAGGTAACTTTATTTAAATCCTCGCACAATCCAGTTATTCATTGTGTCTCTCTTTGTTTGCAATAAGAACCTCTTATTGCTGCTCAAAGCATCAACCTTTTGACTACAACTACCTTTGACATTCTCTCTTACAAAACCCCTGCTCTGTTCCTAGGCATGGTGACCTTAGCACCTTTCGGTGATGCTGACGCACCCCAGTGGTGGGACACCACAAACAACCTTTGCTATCTTTGCTTCTAGAAGAACAACACACATGAGAAGAAGGACCAGTTACTAACTCTTGAAGATGAAGTACTGACCATTCAAAAGAGCCGAGTTCCTCCTTTTGGTTTTGGGTACAATAGGAGCGGCCATGGTTACCACCATTAACTTAAAGAAAATGGTGGCACCTACGATGGCTCGTGCGGTCCTCGAAAGGGTTTCTAAAATGAAGACCAATCATCTCGTGGAGATAGTAGAGACCTTTCCAACAACTGGAGAAGACAAGTTGGGCCACAAAGAGCACTGCCCTGTTCACAGGATTGGAAATCAAAGGGTAGGTTCCAAAGGCTTGCTTATGGCTATGACAACTTGCCGACCAAAGAAGTCATGGTTCTGGTAGGAGAAGCAGCTCCTCTGAAGGGAAAGGCCAAAGAAGCCAACATTCTGACAGATGGAGGACCAGTAGCCATGGCAGTAGTAGACTAGATGCAAGAGGCAAGCAAAGTTATGAAGTTGCTAGCAATGATAGTGGCACAGATGGAGGACCAGTAGCCATGGCAG
Source organism: Cibotium barometz (assembly GCF_041138505.1). NCBI lineage: Eukaryota > Viridiplantae > Streptophyta > Polypodiopsida > Cyatheales > Cibotiaceae > Cibotium > Cibotium barometz. The sequence goes on from NC_141056.1 coordinate 23,418,476, forward strand.
TAGTAGACTAGATGCAAGAGGCAAGCAAAGTTATGAAGTTGCTAGCAATGATAGTGGCACTGAGGTACAACCAGTCACTTGGGCTCATATTCAAGAATCATGGGCAACTCCCTTGCCTCCTCTATCTCGGTGATGCTACCTAATATAGTAGGTATATCACTAGAAGAGGCAAAGCCATCTTCACCTCCGCTATAGAAGAAAGCATCACTTCGACCTCTGAAGTAAGTGGTGAAGTTCAAAATGCAGCAAGAGTAGGGGAAATAGTCCTGCCTGCTCCATCAAGGTCTGTTTTGGCTAAGCACCAGAAGCCTATGCCAAACCTCTGAAGTAAGTGGTGAAGTTCAAAATGCAGCAAGAGTAGGAGAAATAGTCCTGCCTGCTCCATCAAGGTCTGTTTTGGCTAAGCACCAGAAGCCTATCCGGTACTCAGCCAAACCACACCAGAAGAAGGCAAAGGTCGACATGGTAATCCTACAACTACTAGCTTTGCTGAAGGAGTAGGCCACAACTCTCTAGAACAACTATGAACAGTTGCATGACTGGTTAATCATGATGGTGAACTACAACGAGCAATAGCAAGGTGACAAGCTAGACAACAACGAGATCCTTGCTCACATGAAGGGACTTAAGGCAAACTCACTGGGAAGAAGTCAGTACTACCTGGAATTCTTTTTCCTGAAATCCTTCACCGGAATTCATCTCGCGAAAGGCATGCTTCATCTTCTACCTTCCGGATCCGTTCTTCTGCCCCCTCAAGGGATTGGATGTCTTGCCAAGGTCATCAGTAAAGCCTTTGCTAGAGGACATCAGTAAATCCTTTGCTAGTTGTGATCAGAACTCACCTAGTAAGCTAAGGGTCATCTTACATGATGCCCATCTCCGGGTCATTGCCATTGACAAAATGCTAAGGAGAATCTAACATTCCAGATTGGAAATTCGACCCATCGAGCATGCCAAGTGTTGGCCATTGGCCAGCCTTTGCTGTGTGGGCTAGAGCCACAACAATCGTCGGGCAGCCACCCTGCATGTCAGCACCGCCAATGGTGCTTCCTTAACACCAGTCGGCACACCTTAATACCAAGGAAAATCATAGTACCAAACGAATAATTTAAGCATGCAGTATAAAAGGATGGATCCGGAGTTTTACAAGGCTAGTTGCCAATTGTATTATATTTCATGTTTGGAATAAAGCTAGAATGTTCTTCTATTTTCTCTATCTTGTATATGTGTTTCTTTCTTGTTTGTGTCTCTGTATATTCATATCCGTATATATATTGTTGCGTAAGTTTTTTTGTTAAGTCATCATGTCTTTGTACTCCTTACAAATAGGTGATCATTGTAGCTTGAAGGCAGTGTGTGTTGTCATGTCGTGTTTGTTTTCACCTAGTGTATACTGCATACATAACTAGTGAATCTAAGCAGGTTAGCGGTTGATTCCTCTGCCAACAATAAGTCTAATCCAAAGCTCAATTTTTAAAGAAAGACCAAAAACAACCTCGAAATGTCAATTGTAAGGCTCAGAACCATCGATCTCTCCTAGTTGATTAGTAAAATAATTATTTTTCTTAACTGCAGGAAGAGTGATTGGTTATGTAGACACTGTGTGTAGTGCAAAGAGGGCTTAAAGTTTCCATTGGGTGTATGTATGCAAAGTAAGGTCATTGTGACAGCTTGGATGCAGTATAGTACCACTGTAGAGAATACAACAGTTTGTGAAGGTAAAGCAAGAGTGCTATTTTTGGTAAATTTGGGTTGCAAACAGGATGTCAAATGATGGAATAAACCAGATTGTTGTAGAGAAGCTTGATAAGAACAACTTCCATGCTTGGAGGTTTAGATTGACAAATTTCCTGATGGAAAAAAGTTACTGGGACTACATTGAAGGTGAACATGCAAATGTAAAAGAATTCAAGGATTGGAATCAAGGAGCAAGGAAAGTCATGTATTGGCTTTCTATCAACATACATGACACTATTATTAGACATATATAGGATGTAAGCCACCTAGAAGGAGACATGGAACACCTTGGTGAAGCTATATGAAACCAACACCAAGGCACGAAAGATTCAATTTGTAAGATCCCCCTGTTCCCACCGACGAGCAACAGATTCGGGATACTAGCAGCGGAAGTAGCACTTCTCGCGCGGGATAGGGGTCCCACATTCGGGGCCTCACCCACGGATATCCGGATAAGAGACTAATCCGTCGGTTGTTCCAAAACCGAACCCGGAAAAACTTCCTTTACTGGAAAGCACGGGCGATTCCACCAGGATAACTTTTTACTCTAACGTAGTCAAGATCATTTCTGATCGAACTGATCCAATTACATCTATAAGATACTTGGTCAGATCAAGGGAGAAACTTGCACTTGGATCATTGGGATCAACGCTTTTTTTCCCATTCAAGAGGCACAGCCGTTGATTCCTATCCATAGAACAGTTACTGCCTGGGATTTATTTTATCTATCGTAAAAACAAAAGTTTGAGTCTCGATTTACGGATCCATCAGTCCAGCCTAACCCCATCCCGATCCTATGGGTTAGCCAACCGCCCAACCACTGTAGTGATGGGATCCAATTAATAATTTGGTTAGGTTTTGTCCCGGGTACCAAGGAAAAGAGTTCCAAGGCCCCCTAGCCGGATGTTCATGCAAAATAAAACTAGTCACACCACTCACACACCCAATATGAAATTGCCTTTTCACAGACTCAACCAGTTTAAAACAATCCTTTAATAAAACCATAGTATCACTGATCACCATCTTCCAATTTATCCAGTTGATTCTTAATTTTCCCACCATTCCTTCATCAGAGTATCTATGGCATCATTGGCAACTAGGATGCTCACCACCTGTCCACTCAGGGGCCGTTTCCTAATCCCTAGCCCATAATACTCGGCAATATAATCACTTATCAAGATGGACTCTCGTTGAAGATCAGCAAGATCAACCAACAGATCCATATAAAGAGCCATGGACTCATCCATTGAAGACCAGCAAGGTCAATCAACGAGATCCATGCCCCATTTCAGAAAACAACTCCAACTCTGTTCCAATATCTTCCTCGATGCATGCGTGGGTATCCTAGGCGACCCAGAGCCCGAGCACCGTATGGTCAGCACCCTCTAGGATCCTTCGCAGGTGACCTAGCGCTTCACTCATAGGCCGCTTCCTTGGCCCCTCATCCACCGTACCGGAAGCTCACCATTTTAATCGCACCGAGGCTGGTCAAGACCTCGGCCGACCTTGCTACGCGAGACGTCCTTCATTGACTCCCCGTCAGCAGTTGCAACTTTACCATCACGACCTTAATCACAAGACGGTCAAAATGCTCCCCCCAGCATTCTTGACATAAAACAATCATTTACAAACAGCATTTACAAACAGTTTACAATACAATTTCTATTTTAACTTTCATTTTTCCACATTATCCCTCATCAATCTACATTACTTATTCTATATTCCATTTATATGTATACTCATCCCATCACATCATTTCCATCTCATCACTTCAGATTCCCTCACATCACATATCGTATATTCACATCCATACATCCACATCTTTATGCGTACATTCACATCTACATGCACATTCATGCATCCACATCCATACATCCACATCTACATGCACATTCACATCCATACATCCACGTCTATATGCGTACATTCACATCTACATGCATACATCCACATCTCTATGCATACATCCACATCCACATTCACATTCACCTCCATACATCTACATCTACATGCATACATCCACCTCCACATTCACATTCACATCCACATCTATACATCTACATCTACATGCATACATCCACCTCCACATCTACATCCACATCTACATCTACATACATACATCCACATCTCCATTCACATCTACATCTATACATCTACATCTACATGCATCCATCCACATCTCCATGCATACATCCACCTCCACATTCACATCCACATCTACACATCTACATCTACATGCATACATCCACCTCCACATCTACATCTACTTGTATACATCCACCTCCACATCCACATCTACATCTATACATCTACATCTACATGCATACATCCACATCTCCATTCACATCTACATCTATACATCTACATCTACATGCATCCATCCACCTCCACATCCACATCTACATCTATACATCTACATCTACATGCATACATCCACATCTCCATTCACATCTACATCTATACATCTACATGTACATGCATCCATCCACCTCCACATCCACATCTACATCTATACATCTACATCTACATGCATACATCCACATCTCCATTCACATCTACATCTATACATCTACATCTACATGCATCCATCCACATCTCCATTTACATCCTCATCTATACATCTACTTCTACATGCATACATCCACATCTCCATGCATACATCCACCTCCACATTCACATCCACATCTACACATCTACATCTACATGCATACATCCACCTCCACATCTACATCTACTTGCATACATCCACCTCCACATCCACATCTACATCTATACATCTACATCTACATGCATACATCCACATCTCCATTCACATCTACATCTACATGTATCCATCCACCTCCACATCCACATCTACATCTATACATCTACATCTACATGCATACATCCACATCTCCATTCACATCTACATCTATACATCTATATCTACATGCATCCATCCACCTCCACATCCACATCTACATCTATACATCTACATCTACATGCATACATCCACATCTCCATTCACATCTACATCTATACATCTACATCTACATGCATCCATCCACATCTCCATTTACATCCTCACCTATACATCTACTTCTACATGCATATATCCACATCTCCATGCATACATCCACCTCCACATTCACACTCACATCCATACATCTACATCTACATGCAACATCCACATCTCCATGCCTAATAAAATTCTTTTAATTAATCTAGGATGATAGTTCCTAGAATATGGTAGGAAGTTCTCTTTTTATGCTTTGAATGAAATTATTTTATGCGTAATTTCTATAAAAATTTTGCTATAGCTCCGCTACTATGACTGATAAGTCTCAATTCTTTCTAAGGGATAAGGTTTATGATTAAGGAAATAATTAGAATGGTCTCTAATTGGATCATCAATCCATAATGGATTGAATCATCGATAAACATAAACTAAAGTATAGAAAAAAGCCATTAATTTGGCCTCAAGCATAGCTTAATCTTGGATTAAGGAAAAGCCCTATGAAAAGCTTTATTTGGATTGAAAAGGTTCATAAGTATGACCATTTCCTAAGTGAGAGGGAGAAAAACCATTAGAATTAAATATAAATAGAATCTTATGTAATTCTTTACTATCATTAATTAATTAACTTCAATAGCATTTCAAAAACCATATCAATTAAGCTTCTCAAGCTTGAGAGGGGTTGAGAAGAGATAATCATTGAGAAATTATAGAAAAGGTCAAAATTCACTATACTTATCTTATAATTTGCTTGATTCTTTGATCACGGTAGAGGCCCCCAACCAATCAATTGGTTTAGTATGTTGATGGAGCCACCAACGGGGATTTAAGAAAGAGAGAAGTGTCAAAACTAGTGAATTATTAAAGAATTCATAGTTCTTGGCTTAGGTGGAGTAGAGTAACAATGCATAAGACACTATATTTTTTTCAACAAGGGAAGGCTTCTATTTATAGGAAAAATTGAGCTCCTAACCAAACAAACTGATTCTAGAATTTTCCAAGTCAGTTTGGTTGAATTTGGACTAGATTTGGACCTAGTTTGGTTACTTTTTGATTCGATTTGGTTTCATTTTGATTTGGTTTGGTTCAAGAGAGATGAGAGATAAAAATATCACATTATTTTTGAGTTTAAAACTCATTCAAGCATGTGAAATATGCACCTCCTTTAAAGAACTCTCCTTCCTTACATAGGTGTCAAAATTTTATTGCTCATAGTTTTTTTTACTAATAAACCTTGTACATTTTCAACTCTTCATCTTATGTGAAATATGCACCTTCTTTAAAGAACTCCCCTTCCTTACATAGGTGTCAAAATTTTAATAAATTTTTTACTAATAAACCTTGTACATTTTCAACTCTTCATCTTATGTGAAATATGTACCTTCTTTAAAGAACTCCCCTTCCTTACATATATGTCAAAATTTTATTGCTCATAGTTTTTTTCTAATAACCCTTGTACATTTTCAACTCTTCATCTTATGTGAAATATGCACCTTCTTTAAAGAACTCTCCTTCCTTACATATGTGTCAAAATTTTATTGCTCATAGTTTTTTTCTAATAAACCTTGTACATTTTCAACTCTTCATCTTATGTGAGCATTTACTCATTTTTGGGTATCTTCTTTTACAATTTGGATTTATCTCCTCCCTACACATGGATTGATGCTATTGGCCCATAGGAACCTTAATTGGACCATAATCCAAAAATTTCTGAAAATCTAGACCCTTAGACTAAGGTTCTTTATACCTATTTCCAATTAATTCCAATTGCACATTGGAAAATCCTTTTTGAATTTCTGTTTCAGGGGAACTTATTTTAATAAGATGAGTTATTTTTCTATCCAAAAATATTCATAATCTGAATATTCTCTCTCTAGAATAATTTTCTCTCTCTAGGCTAAAACAGTTAGAAACAAGGTCTTTATATTTCTGAAGAGAGATTGATTACAGGGGAAGATACTAGACATCAAAAAAGGGTTGGGGGAGGAATCTTACATTCTACCCCACTTAAAAAATGCGAGATGTCCTCATCTTGCAAACTGGGATAATTTCGCAAGATGCACGAATATGAGACTCAGAGAAAAATTTTAATCAAGATTAACCACCAAGAAAAGTCTTAAAGAAAGCAAGATAAGAACAAGATTTAAACTTTATTCATTCTCGAAACTTATACAGTAAAGATAGAAGAACTCTTTACACTTCCATAAGCCCGTCCATCATATGGTCACAAAAGCAGCACTCACAAGCTGCACAAGTACAGGGTAACTCATCTATGGGAATGATCCTGCTGGTTATTGCCGCACCTATCTCAGTGGTATGGGGTGATCTAACAAAAGGACCTCTGAGAGGCAAGCCAAAAACGGGATAAAGGCATATCTTCTCATGAGGAAGAAAACACGCCAGTAAGAAGACCCGCTCAGAAAACCCAAGATGCCTTGATCTCATGACGCAGTAGTATCGGGGACCCAAACCCAAAGCTTCAATAACCATGGCCAAGCGGACATTGTTACGAAAGTGCTGCTGACCCCAGGGTGTTACCCTAGTTATGTTTTGATAGGTCCGCCATTTGGTCTGCGCTACAGAAGTTCCTAGGTGAGGAAAAAGTGAGCGCTCATACTGTTCTTTAAAGTCTTTCTTCACAGACTCTCTTGCGTCTTGAAGGTGAGAAATCATCAGGGATAAAACTAATTCCTGTTGCCAAGCCATGAAGGAGATTAAGAAAGAAAGGAGATTGATGGGAGTAAGATTACTGTGAGCGACAAGTAAAAGTTATGACTTATATAAAGGAAGGAGCTAGCGTAACCTAGAAGCCAACGGTAACTTCCACTGAAGTTTTACCGTCTTTCCAGGATTTGTGTTTGACACATTTTTCTATAGAAGGCATTAAGAATTTTGAGATGAGGAGATAAAAGAAGCTTGTCGGCTAAGTCACCTACTTTCATTGAATTCAGATATAAGGGTCACAATATCTGGGGGATAACTTCTTATACTCCCTAAGAGATAAAGAACTTCTTTTGGGCCGTACTCGAATGAAAACCAAAACCTTGGTATCCAAAACACCGATTCTTACTTCTGAACTCATTGTTCTAAATCTTTAAAACAAGTGGGGCTCCTGAGAAGTATTCTAGGGAAAGGGTCTTCCTTTTTTTAAACAGAAACTTTCTTTTATTTTAGAGAGGGAATAATTATGAGATCAGAAGGGAGATTCTTACTCCTGTATACCTCGAAGGCTGGGGAGGAATCTTACATTCTACCCCACTTAAAAAGTGCGAGATGTCCTCATCTCGCAAGGTAGAGGACAGCTCTTTTTCTTAAGATCCAATTTTATTCTGGGGTTCCTTATATTTTGGTCAACCCAACAGAACACTGGGATAAATATCCCTTATATAGAACTCATCATTAAATAACAATTCATTCAGGTCATATCATTCATGTCTTTAACATGATAATGGTCCATTAGACCGAAAAGTTTCCTTCGGAACATTCCTCCACGGAAATTTTAGTCAAGTAAGTTCTCAATTTGACATCCCTTAACTTGTAATAAAACCATAGTATCACTGATCACCATCTTCCAATTTATCCAGTTGATTCTTAATTTTCCCACCATTCCTTCATCAGAGTATCTATGGCATCATTGGCAACTAGGACGCTCACCACCTGTCCACTCAGGGGCCGTTTCCTAATCCCTAGCCCATAATACTCGGCAATATAATCACTTATCAAGATGGACTCTCGTTGAAGATCAGCAAGATCAACCAACAGATCCATATAAAGAGCCATGGACTCATCCATTGAAGACTAGCAAGGTCAATCAACCAGATTCATGCCCGATTTCAGAAAACAACTCCAACTCTGTTCCAATATCTTCCTTGACGAACGCGTGGGTATCCTAGGCGACCCAGAGCCCGAGCACCGTATGGTCAGCACCCTCTAGGATCCTTCGCAGGTGACCTAGCGCTTCACTCATAGGCCGCTTCCTTGGCCCCTCATCCACCGTACCGGAAGCTCACCATTTTAATCGCACCGAGGCTGGTCAAGACCTCGGCCGACCTTGCTACGCGAGACGTCCTTCATTGACTCCCCGTCAGCAGTTGCAACTTTACCATCACGACCTTAATCACAAGACGGTCAAAATGCTCCCCCCAGCATTCTTGACATAAAACAATCATTTACAAACAGCATTTACAAACAGTTTACAATACAATTTCTATTTTAACTTTCATTTTTCCACATTATCCCTCATCAATCTACATTACTTATTCTATATTCCATTTATATGTATACTCATCCCATCACATCATTTCCATCTCATCACTTCAGATTCCCTCACATCACATATCGTATATTCACATCCATACATCCACATCTTTATGCGTACATTCACATCTACATGCACATTCATGCATCCACATCCATAGATCCACATCTACATGCACATTCACATCCATACATCCACGTCTATATGCGTACATTCACATCTACATGCATACATCCACATCTCTATGCATACATCCACATCCACATTCACATTCACCTCCATACATCTACATCTACATGCATACATCCACCTCCACATTCACATCCACATCTATACATCTACATCTACATCTACATGCATACATCCACCTCCACATCTACATCCACATCTACATCTACATGCATACATCCACCTCCACATCCACATCTACATCTATACATCTACATCTACATGCATACATCCACATCTCCATTCACATCTATATCTATACATCTACATCTACATGCATCCATCCACATCTCCATGCATACATCCACCTCCACATTCACATCCACATCTACACATCTACATCTACATGCATACATCCACCTCCACATCTACATCTACTTGCATACATCCACCTCCACATCCACATCTACATCTATACATCTACATCTACATGCATACATCCACATCTCCATTCACATCTACATCTATACATCTACATCTACATGCATCCATCCACCTCCACATCCACATCTACATCTATACATCTACATCTACATGCATACATCCACATCTGCATTCACATCTACATCTATACATCTACATCTACATGCATCCATCCACCTCTACATCCACATCTACATCTATACATCTACATCTACATGCATACATCCACATCTCCATTCACATCTACATCTATACATCTACATCTACATGCATCCATCCACATCTCCATTTACATCCTCATCTATACATCTACTTCTACATGCATACATCCACATCTCCATGCATACATCCACCTCCACATTCACATCCACATCTACACATCTACATCTACATGCATACATCCACCTCCACATCTACATCTACTTGCATACATCCACCTCCACATCCACATCTACATCTATACATCTACATCTACATGCATACATCCACATCTCCATTCACATCTACATCTATACATCTACATCTACATGCATCCATCCACCTCCACATCCACATCTACATCTATACATCTACATCTACATGCATACATCCACATCTCCATTCACATCTACATCTATACATCTACATCTACATGCATCCATCCACCTCCACATCCACATCTACATCTATACATCTACATCTACATGCATACATCCACATCTCCATTCACATCTACATCTATACATCTACATCTACATGCATCCATCCACATCTCCATTTACATCCTCACCTATACATCTACTTCTACATGCATATATCCACATCTCCATGCATACATCCACCTCCACATTCACACTCACATCCATACATCTACATCTACATGCAACATCCACATCTCCATGCCTAATAAAATTCTTTTAATTAATCTAGGATGATAGTTCCTAGAATATGGTAGGAAGTTCTCTTTTTATGCTTTGAATGAAATTATTTTATGCGTAATTTCTATAAAAATTTTGCCATAGCTCCGCTACTATGACTGATAAGTGTCAATTTTTTCTAAGGGATAAGGTTTATCATTAAGGAAATAATTAGAATGGTCTCTAATTGGATCATCAATCCATAATGGATTGAATCATCGATAAACATAAACTAAAGTATAGAAAAAAGCCATTAATTTGGCCTCAAGCATAGCTTAATCTTGGATTAAGGAAAAGCCTTATGAAAAGCTTCATTTGGATTGAAAAGGGTCATGAGTATGACCATTTCTTAAGTGAGAGGGAGAAAAACCATTAGAATTAAATATAAATAGAATCTTATGTAATTCTTTACTATCATTAATTAATTAACTTCAATAGCATTTCAAAAACCATATCAAATTAAGCTTCTCAAGCTTGAGAGGGGTTGAGAAGAGAGAATCATTGAGAAATTATAGAAAAGGTCGAAATTCACTATACTTATCTTATAATTTGCTTGATTCTTTGATCACAGTAGAGGCTCCCAACCAATCAATTGGTTTAGTATGTTGATGGAGCCACCAATGGGGATTTAAGAAAGAGAGAAGTGTCAAAAACTAGTGAATTATTAAAGAATTCATAGTTCTTGGCTTAGGTGGAGTAGAGTAACAATGCATAAGACACTATATTTTTTTCAACAAGGAAAGGCTTCTATTTATAGGAAAAATTGAGCTCCTAACCAAACAAACTGATTCTAGAATTTTCCAAGTCAGTTTGGTTGAATTTGGACTAGATTTAGACCTAGTTTGGTTACTTTTTGATTCGATTTGGTTTTATTTTGATTTGGTTTGGTTCAAGAGAGATGAGAGATAAAAATATCACATTATTTTTGAGTTTAAAACTCATTCAAGCATGTGAAATATGCACCTCCTTTAAAGAACTCTCCTTCCTTAGATAGGTGTCAAAATTTTATTGCTCATAGTTTTTTTTACTAATAAACCTTGTACATTTTCAACTCTTCATCTTATGTGAAATATGCACCTTCTTTAAAGAACTCCCCTTCCTTACATAGGTGTCAAAATTTTATTGCTCATAGTTTTTTTACTAATAAACCTTGTACATTTTCAACTCTTCATCTTATGTGAAATATGCACCTTCTTTAAAGAACTCCCCTTCCTTACATATATGTCAAAATTTTATTGCTCATAGTTTTTTTCTAATAACCCTTGTACATTTTCAACTCTTCATCTTATGTGAAATATGCACCTTCTTTAAAGAACTCTCCTTCCTTACATATGTGTCAAAATTTTATTGCTCATAGTTTTTTTCTAATAAACCTTGTACATTTTCAACTCTTCATCTTATGTGAGCATTTACTCATTTTTGGGTATCTTCTTTTACAATTTGGATTTATCTCCTCCCTACACATGGATTGATGCTATTGGCCCATAGGAACCTTAATTGGACCATAATCCAAATTTTTTTGAAAATCTAGACCCTTAGACTAAGGTTCTTTATACCTATTTCCAATTAATTCCAATTGCACATTGGAAAATCCTTTTTGAATTTCTGTTTCAGGGGAACTTATTTTAATAAGATGAGTTATTTTTCTATCGAAAAATATTCATAATCTAAATATTCTCTCTCTAGAATAATTTTCTCTCTCTAGGCTAAAACAGTTAGAAACAAGGTCTTTATATTTCTGAAGAGAGATTGATTACAGGGGAAGATATTAGACATCAAAAAAGGGTTGGGGGAGGAATCTTACACAATTGAAGAATGAACTTCATACTGTGGAGAAGAAAATATGTCTGTGATGAATGATTATGCCTTGAAGATCAAGGGAATTTTGGAATCCCTTGCATCAATTGGTATTCTGTTGATGATGATGATAAGGTGGAAGTGTGTCTACATGGTCTCGAGTGACAATACAAGACATTTAAGATGTCTTGTATTCTGTTGATGATGATGATGATAAGGTGGAAGTGTGTCTACATGGTCTCGGGCCACAATACAAGACATTCAAGATGTCTATTCAGACTCGAGAGAACATTCCCGACTTCACAGATTTGGTATCAATGTGTTGATTATTAAAGAGAAGAATTTGGGTGAAGATTAACAATCTTCACAAAACAAAAATAGTTCAGAGCAGTAGGCCTTCTACACGAGTTCAGGTAGAGGATGAGGTAGAGGTCGTGGACATGGCCGAACTCATGGCCGAACAGGCAATAAAAATTAGCAGCAGCAGCAATAGTCCCAGGATTCACAACATTAACACACAAGTGGAAGAGGCTAGTTTAGAGGCAGGGGGAGTCAAAGAGGTTGTGATAATTGGCAAAGGCAGCATAATGATACACGAGGGTGTTTTCACTGTGGTAAGCCTGGACATGTGCAGGCAGATTGCTATAAGAAGCAAAGTGACATGCAAAATGGAAAAATGCAGCAAAATAATTATGCATCCTCTAGCAGAAATAATGAGGATAATGACAGGTTATTTGCTATGCAACATGTGGTTAATGTTGTGTCTAGAAGTGATGTAGAAACATGTAAAGACGATGTATGGTATGTTGATTTAGGTGCTTTGAACCAAATGACAAGTCATGGTGGTGATGAAGAGTCATGAAAGGCTAGGTTTTGTTGAAACAGGGATGACACTACTCATCCGATTGCCCATATTGGAGATGTGCCATTGTCTATGCAAGATAGTAAGGTGAAGTACCTTGCAGATGTACTTCATGTTCTGAACATTACAAAGAATCTAGTTTTTATTGGCCAGATAATTAAGCAAGGTTTGTAGGTCCGGTTTAACCCTGATGGATGTTATGTAGAAGACTTTAAAGATAAGTGTAGGTTGTTGCAAATGGCAACAGAGTGGGTAGAATGTTTACATTGAATGTAAATATGCCTGAAGTGAGTGCTGCAATGTTTGCAAATGGTTCAGGAATTACTGCAGATACATACATTTGGCATAAGAGAATTGGGCATGTAAATGTGCAAAGAATAAAGTCTATGCAGACTAAAGAAATTGTGACAGGGCTGCCTAAGTTTAAAGTTGAAGGCATGCAAAAAGTATATGAAGCATGCCAATTTGGAAAGCAAACAAAGCATGTATTTCCACATGACAGAAATATGAGAAAGAATCTACTAGATGTTGTGCATTCAGATGTATGGGGTCCTACTAACGAAGACTATGTCTATGGGTGACTGCAAGTACTACGTAACATTCATTGATGACCACATGAGGAAAGTATGGGTGTAATTCATGAAGGACAAGAGTGAAGTGTTCACTCATTTTTAGAATTTCAGAGTGATGGGCTGAAAAACAGACAGGAAAGCATGTGAAGTGCCTAAGGTCAGATGGAGGGCGAGAAAACTTCTCCAATGAGTTCTCTGAATTCTTGCAAAAGAATGGCATTCAGAGACAATTTACATGTAGATACACTCCGCAGCAAAATGGAGTTGTTGAGCGAAAAAAAAGGCACATTGCAGAGATAGCATGAGCATTGATGGTGGCAGAGAGGAATATGCCACATAGCTATTGGGCTGAGGCTATGTACAGGAATTTATATCATGAACAAGACTCCTTTTGTAGCCATACATGATGTAAGTTTACTGGCAAGAAACCTGATTTGTCTCATGTGAAAGTTTTTGGATGTATTGCATATGTGCATGTGTCAGATGAGTTGCATATTAAGCTGGACCCAAAAGCAACACAATGTGTGTTTATTGGGTATTCCCTTGAGAAAAGGGGATATAGATGTTATAATCCTACTACACATGAATTGAGGGTAAGGAGGGATGTTGAATTTGATGAGATGAGTAGCTAGTATGGTATTGAAAAAGATGTTGTTTGGGACTGATATAAGAGGAAATGTGGTTGCACAGAATGTAAGTCAGCAATCACAGTCATTGAGTGGACCAGGAGAGTCGTCATCCAATGGTTCTGTTGATAGACCATGGAGTGGAAGGCTATGTCATAATACCAGTCCTGGAAATGTAGTTGGTACATCACATAAAGGCAACGAGAAAATGGTTTGAGCCCCTTGGTATGCCTGATATTTCTGTAGGGAATTCTCTTGCTAATGGAGATTCTAGTGGCTCGAAGATGAGCCTTGATGAGGAGCTTGGGATTCCAGCAAATGAGGATACTTGGTGTGAAAAAGGCTATGGAAGCCATGAATGCAAAGCTACGAAGATCTGGAAGAGTCAAAAACCCTGTGGGCAGAGTTTGACTTATGATGGTTATGTGACACATCACTATGCTTATATGGAAAAATTTGTGCAAGTTGTAGAACCCACATGTTTTGATGAGGCTATTGGAAATGTGTGTTGGGAGAAAGCTATGGATGAGGAGATGGATGCATTGTATGGAAATGAGACTTGGGATTTGGTGCAATTGCCTAAAGGCAAGAAAGCTATTGGCTGTAATTGATTAAACTCCCCACAATCTTTCTATACATAGTGGGATCCTCCAACACATAACCTGCATCCGCACAAGCTTGCCATTTTGATCTAATGGTATCGAGATTGGCTTACAATTAGCCATCCCGTACTTGGACAATATGTCCAATACATACTATCTTTGTGATAGCCAAATACCCTCAAGTGTGCGAATGACCTCAATTTCCAAAAAGTAGCACAGATCTCCCAAATACTTCATCTCAAACTTCTTTTTGAGAAGACTTTTCACATGCTCAATCTCATCCAAGTTGTCACGCCCAACAATAAGATCATCTTTATATATAGTGATGATCACAATACTAGAGAGACGGAAAACTCTCTCACTTGTAGCAAGAGTAGTATGATCCACGTGTAGCTCAATCCAATGGGATTTGCACCCCTTTCGGAGCTAGGGATTCAACCTGTACCGGTGCACAAAAGCTTATCCATTTGATGGAGAGAATGCTAAGAATACTACTACCATTGACATAGACTTAACACACACACAAGCTCAATCTTGCCATAACTCACTCACTCATCATCCCACTCGTTCATGCATCCAATACAAGAAGAAAGCTAAGCTATTGCATACACAAGCTCAAAGCATTCTTCATTCTCATGCACTTACTTCCCTAGCATGCACACAAACCTTGAAACTATCAACAAAGAAACATGCACACTATAGAATAGACATGAGAAGAGAGACAAACAAACATCATCTCATTGCATTGAATTAACAAAAAAAAGAACTTACAATAATGTAGATGGGGAGAGAGAAGAGCTTGCACCTCTATGGAAAAAGAGGGAGAGCTAGTCTCAAGAGAGCTCCAACATGAGTTTAGCCCAATGTGTGTATAAGCTCTCAAATGAGCCACTTTTTATACAAAAACTCTAAAACTCCCAAAAGTTCCCATATGGGATTATTGTCAAGCCCACTCCCACACTCATCTACAACTTGGAACTCTTTACAAGAGCCCTAAATAAGAATGTCACTTGTTTTCCTGCTTGCATCTTTTTGTTGCATCCTTGCATTGATCTCCACTCGTCACGCAACACTCCCCTCTTTCTATTTTGCACACGTCCTCGAGTGCGGTAGAAGCAAGAGCTGCAAAAAACAATGGATACAAGTAAAGCCTTTTATTTTTAAAAAAAAAAAGCAATGACAATTTCACACGTGAGCATACAAGTGAAAGGCTGATTAGAGTTTTAAAGAGTGCTAAAATAGGTGAGTAAAGACTAGTCAAAGTGAGACTAAGTGGTAGATAGTGCTATGCAAAGGCAAGTGTGCATATACACCGCAGGTTATGACCGCAGTCTCAATGTCCTACAAGTATTTAAGTTATTCCTAAGTGGCAAACCTACTCCTAAATATGAGCATTGGTGATTGGACCTCTTCTTCTTCTTCTTCTTCTTCTTCTTCTTCTTCTTTTGGGTGTGTGTGTAAAAGATGATAAAGAGGAAGGTTCCATCCCAATGAGACCCAAGTAATGGCCAAGAGACCTCCGCCAAGAGAATCTAAAGGCCACTAAGTATCTCAAGGGCGACAGACCCTTTTCTTTCTTTTTGACATAAGGAGTATCCCATGAAGATGAGGGCATCGGTCTCAAGGGCCCATAATATACCCCAGAGTCCTACCAGCATATATCAAGGCGATAGAGTCCTTGAAGGTTTTTTTTTCTCAATCTTCTAGACGTCAGTGTTCACCCCATGGAAACCAAGGCATCGGCCCCAAGTTGCGAAGACAACCCCAGGTCCTACCAAGCATTCCACATGGCTGTAGACACGTCATGTCTCGATTCACTTGTATATATTTTTTAGGACATGATTTTATAAATTTTTTATTAATCCTAGCACCTAGCCCATACCTAAGAGATAGCTACCACTAGGGATAACTAATATACTTCGAGAGCATAAGAACTTGGCATACTCCGTTGGTATATATCCTACACTGTCTTCAAATAGAAATACCTTCTACTAAGTCCTCTAAGAATCTAGAAATCACTCACCACATTTTAACAACTAATTTAAAACTTAGACCAGCCAACTGTGTGTGAACATGCAAACAATATATCCAAAAGTTAAAAGCACATAAAGAACAAAAGATTATGATTTGAATACACCTGTTTTGTAGTGCTCATTGATGTTTTGCGTTTGCATTGATGCATTGCTGATGTTGTGCAGATTGCTTCTCGTTGCTCTTTGTAGGCATTGCATGTCTCCCCCTTCCTAATTTGTGTGCACGGTAGGTGGACTATTGGGGCATGTTTGTATGCTCTTGTTTAGCTGAGATCTTTGCAAAATGGTTATTAACAAACAAGAAAAGAAAAGAAAGGAATAAAATTTGATATTGGTGCCAATCACCGAATATAGCCGAGGGGAAAAACCCAGTGGGAGAAAAGTGCCCTGGCTTGTTGATCTTATGGTGGAGTTGCTGAGCTTACCCTTGCACTGGTTGTGGATCCGTGTCCACTTCTGCTGGAAAGATGGTATCAATCACTTTAGGATGCAAGGACAACCCTGTACAAAAATCGGCCTCTGGAGAAGGCGGTAGAGGAAGGAGTGCTTCCTTCGCTAAAATATGGCATTGGTTCTATGGGAAGGTTAAGCAGACAATTTTGATTTTAGAACTGCTCAATATAGGTACTCATAGTGATCCAAAATTGACATGTTGAGGCTTGGGGAAGGAGGGCTTGCAAGATAGGTGGTTGCAAGTCATTTATGCATGTATCCCTCCATTGTTGTGCTTGAACCTCCTCAGGTAATCTACGTTGATTTGGTCCTCTCTCTGGTATTCTCACATTAAGAAGGTTATGGCGTTGGGGTGTAATTCCCACAATTTGTTTCATTAAGCCCGTGCCATATCGTCGAAAGTAAGAGCGGCATATCCAACAAATGTGTGAAGCTTCTCCTAATACGAGTCGTGCATACTCTTGACAATGTGGAAATGGGTGATGTTGTTGATAGAATAAAGTGACAAAGTGATGCCCACAGCAATTTTCACCTAAAGGAGCATAAAAGTACCTAGAATGAGTTTGAAAAGGAGGAGCACTATAATCCCCGCGATGTTCAGGTCGAGTACTATCAGGGTCAATGCATGGTGGACATGTATCTCGCCAAGTATCCATCAGGAGATATCTGGGCGTAGAACAATGAAATTTAGAAACACTCATATCCATCATTACAATCCCAATCAAAAACATTGTAGATAAGATCATCTCAAAAAGAACACAATCATAAGGAACCACATTATTCAAACACTGATCTACCAAAGAGCTTCAATTGTAGTGTTAATGCCTTATCTTTGGTTTTGGGTATGTCCTTCTTAAGAGGTGGGAAGGTTAGTAATTGTCGAGGAATTTGAGCAAGATAAGAGGATTTAGGCATTGAAGTGCTAGAATCTATGCTCAAAGGAGACTCATGTAAAGTTGGACTTGTCTTAGTAGGTACACAAGCTGATGGTGGAATTGTGTAACCAGGAGAAATTAGGACAACTGGTGATTCAATATATGTTTTGGGAAGATCAACACAAGGAGATTTATAGGTGCTATCACAACCACCTATCCTATCTTGAAGAGATTGTGTTGATTTCCTTTGCACCCAACTAATATAGAAAACCAAGGGTGGCTTTTGGAATCTTATTGATACACTCTTTTACCTCTAGCAAACCATGGCATTTGGGAAGCCAAAGTGCTGTTACACCCGCATAATAGTCTTGTGCTTTAAGAACATGCTTTGGGACCCAACGAGTAACAATCTGAGATTTAGGCTTGGAAAAGATGTGCTTTTTTGGAGGCTTAGCAACTAGGCTAGATGGTACAAGTTTGTACGCATCTTTGGGTAGCCAAATTGATAATTCCTTCTTGCCTGGCACGGACTAGAGTAGTTGGAACATGCTAGCCATGGCCCTCACTTGAGGACTCATCGATTATCCACATCATTTGTGTTGGAGCTTCAAGAGCAAATTTTGAAAGTGGGTTGTGTAAGGTAGAAACACCACCCTTTTGACATGATAAATCTCATGGAGTAGCAGATCCCAAGATGCAATCAGAATCAATTTGCAATTTGTATTGTCTATTCTTCCAATCTAAAGAACAATTGGTAGCACTTAACCATGATCGACCAAGAACAGCCTCTACCATTGCCTTGGACTTACTTGCCACATAAAAGGGAACTGACATCTGGTGATCCTGAATGGACATCATAATGACACATTTTCTCTCTATAGGGTTATCTTCACCTGAGAAGCTTCGTAAGTCAATAAGAATGTGCACAAGTGTTGGTTGTCCCAAGGCTATCCATGTGTCAAACGAGAGAACATTATAATCTGCACCAGAGTCAATTAAGGTAGAGACAAAGTAGGTAGTCTCATGAAGATGAAGACACACTTGAATATTGAAAGGATCGATATATGGTTCATCAGTATAGCCAACTGTAAGGCCAACATAGAAGCCTTGCGACGCTCCTTGGCTTTTGCAACTCTAGCTTTAGCCTCTTCTTGAGCCTGAAGTTTAAGTAGGTCATGTGCTTCTTTCTTTATGTGTGCAGCATGCATTTGTTGAAGCATGGCTTCAGTTATTGGTTCATTGTATTTCTTGAGACGACTTCCATTAATGAAGTTAGGCATTTGCTCACCTTCTAGTGTCTCTAAACGCACTGTACCACTTGGAGTAAGCTCATTAATAAAAAACGGTCCTAGGCCATGTTTCTTGAGCTTTCTCTTATGCTTCTTAAGTGTGTACAAGAGCACTAGGTCCCCTTTTCTGAATCGGCTAGTTGTTACATTTCTATCATACCATTGCTTTTGTCTCCTCTTCTCGGCATACATCCCCATTACCGCCAATAAGCGGGTCTCATCAAGATTTTCCAATTCATCAATGCGTTGTGAAAGCTCATGACCAATCCAGTCTAATTGTTTAGCTACTCGTAGAGTAGGTACAAGAAATTCAATGGGAAGAATTGCATCTAGTCCAAAAGCAAGCTCAAATGGGGTTGTGCCCACAGATGTTTTATAGGCTGTTCTATATGCCCAAAGAACTGAGTGCAACTTTTGCTCCCAATCACTCCTATGTCCCTCAACAATCTTTGTGAGTGCTGTACTACAAAGAATCTTGTTAGTACTCTCAGCTTGTCCATTGGTCTGGGGATGATAGGGTGCAGAACGCTTATGAATTACCATAAATTCTTGAAGCAAAAACTCTATGACCTCATTCACAAAGTGCACATCTTAATCACTAACGATTTCACTAGGTAAGCCATAGCGTGTAAACACGTACTCATACAAGAACTTGGCTGTGGTTCTGGCATCATTTTTAACTGTAGCCTTTGCCTCTACCCATTTGGTCAAATAGTCAATTTGCGACTATAATATATTCGACATGCGTGTGATGAGCTGGAGGTTTAATGGGACCGACAAAATCAATACCCCATTTTGCAAAAGCACGTGTGCTTAACATAGGCCGCAATGGCATATTGTCCTTAGTGATGGGAGGTTTGGTCCTTTGACAATCGTCACAATGTTTTACATATTCTTCGGCATCCATTTGTAAGGTTGGCCACCAAAGCCTAGACCACCTAATCAACTTAGCCGTGGTATTGCCCGAAAAGTGTCCACCCCCAACACCTGCATGTGCATGAGTCAAGATTTTCAAGTAGTCAGCTTCACATACACACATATGTAAGTTGCCATCCTTGCCCCTCTTGTAGAGTTGGCCCTCTATCAGCATATAGTTTGCCGCTTCAACTTCAATAGCATGCTTTCGATATCTAGGAATTTTTTGATCAATATGACCATGCTGAAGATAGTCCACAATATACTTACTCCAACTTGGTGTAGTTGAAATTTGGAATAATGTGACATTATGAATTGGCTGTTGAATTTGACATGAAGCACAGTTGCGAATAAATTTTTCAGCATCCGCATGCATGGTAGGCCACCATTGTCCATCCTGAGATATACGTCGCACACAAGTAGTAGCTGATGCATGGATTCCACCGATACCCGCATGTGCCCATTCCAATATCTCCTCATATTGGTCAGGGTTAGGTATAAGCCTCAACACTCCATCATTACCCTGACGATATAATCTCCCTGAGATTAACTTGAATGGTCGCCATAGGTCCACATTAGGACCCGCTAGTTGTATCTGCCCACTTGTCAAAATTTCTAAGATGGATTCAGACCATTTAGGAGCTGTCTCTACAAGGAAAAGTGTTGAATCTAACATATCATCATCCACACCCACAGGAGCTTCGCTAGAGGTGATTCGAGATAAATGATCTGCCCTAAGATGAGTTGTTCCTTTTCGGACTGCCACTTTAAAATCAAACTCAAGAAGGATGATAAACCACCTCACAATCCTTCCGGTTGCACAAGGCTTATTGACCAAATATAGCAGTGCTTGATGGTCCACAAAAAATATGAATTTGTTTGCCAAAAGGTAATGGCGAAACTTTTTCACTGCATATATCATGGACAAACCTTCTCTTTCTGTTGTGGTATAATTCTTCTCAGCATTGTTCAACTGTCGACTAGCATATGAGATTGGGAAATTCTTATTATGTTCTCCCGATTGAGCCAAAATACATCCAATTGCAAAGTTTGAAGCATCAATATGGACATGAAAGATTTGGTTCCAATCTGGTGCCCGTAAGATGGGTGCAGTCACTAATGCTTGCTTCAACTTTTCAAAGGATTCCTCACACTCATCAGTCCAATTAAACTTTACAAGAAGAGCATATAATGGTCTGGCTAGGACAGCGTGCCTGTAGATGAATCGACGATAATAGCCACAATGTCCCATGAATGTTTGTACCCCTTTAGGGTTGATAGGCCGAGGTAATGAGACAATGACATCAATTTTATCCATATCTGTTGAAATCCCATTGCGAGAAACAATATGGCCCAAAATTTTCCCTTATCTTACCATGAATTTGCACTTGTCAGGATTCAAGCATATACGATAAACCTGACACTTTTGAAACACAAGTCTGAGGTATTCTATATGATCATCACGCTCTTGTGAGTGAACACATAAATCATCCATGAAGATCTCAAGAAATTGCCTAAGGTACTCCTTGAATACATGACTCATTAACCGCTGAAAGGTTGCTGGTGCATTTGTTAGACCAAATGGCATAACACGATAGGCAAAGATGCCATCTTCAGTAGCAAAGGCTGTCTTGTGTTGATCCTTTGGATCAATTGACACTTGATTGTAACCGGAGAATCCATCCAAGAAACTATATGCCTTTTTCCTTGCAACTCGTTCCAGAACATGATCCGTGATTGGAAGTGGGTAATGATCACGTACAGTAGCTGCATTTACCTTCTTGAGGTTTACACATACTCGAAGTTTTCCATTTTTCTTGGGCACCACTACAATAGGGGAGACCCATTCAGTGTGTTCAATCTCATAGATAAATTCTCCCTCTAAGAGCTTGTCTATTTCTTCTTTTATCTTTCGTGAAAAATTCTCATTGTAAGTATAAGGACGTTGCTTGGAAGGCTTTGCATTCTCTCGCAATGGAATTGCGTGAAAAATTCTCATTGTAAGTATAAGGACGTTGCTTGGAAGGCTTTGCATTCTCTCGCAATGGAATTGTATGCTGACATATGCTTGGATCAACTCCTTTGGGGTCTTTATAACTCCAAACAAAAACATCGCGATACTCCTTTATTGTTTGAATTAATAACTTCTCCTCATCTAAGGACAAGTCTGTGGTGGCAATCCACACATAGCGAGGCTCTTCTCCTGGCTTAGCGATATCAATCTTTTTTGCATCTTCGGGACCATCATATGAAACCCCTGGCATGCTTGGCTTTTGTCGCATGGGCTGTTGAAGAACAATCTTCCGATCTTGAAGAGTGTACTGTGTGAAGTTGGGGGGAACATTGAGACCTTGTTCTTGTCCACTTGAGTCATCACTAATTGAAGACCATGTGGTTTTGAGCTCTCCTCTGCAATCTTGCATCAGATTTTTTTGTTCAACCGTTATCTTTGCACTTCCGATACTCCCTTTTGGATCGGTTTTAGACTTGAGTTTTGGTTTTTGTTTCTTCGTTTTTTTACAATTTTTGCTAACAGTTTTTAGCTTTTCTCCTGGTTGGAATCCATCTGATCGTTTTACTTGGTCTTTGATACTATCTTGTGCTTGGACATAGTATAGATATCCGTTCTTTCCTGAGAAGTGAGGTGGTGGTCGAGAGTGTTCATTCTTAGACTCCTCCTTTTCTTTTTGTAGTCTCTCACGTTGTTCCCTCTCATCTTGTTTACGGATTCTCTTATGACTCTTACAGCATTTACGTTTAGGCCGGCTTCGAGGGATCTCTACTTGAACCTCCCTTCCTATCAAGAGTAGGCGTGCCTTTCCTAACTCTTCCTCAGGGATTATCACATCATTATCAAAATCAGAGTCCCATCCATCATCCTTATCAGCATCATTAGCAAATTCGAGTGTTAAATCCTCCACTGAGACTTCCTCTACATGCAGTGCTGTTGTGGCTGCATCCCTATAGTACAAAACATCTAGAAGGTCACATGGTTGTACCATTCGTATAGGAATAATGTCATATCCATCTAAGTCACAAAATTGAATTGGCTTAGGTAAAGCACATGTTGATAATGTTGCAAGGACATGACTCCATTCTAGTGGATCAATTAAGTGCTTAGGGAAGGGTTGTGGAATGTATGCCTCATCTGATACACTTCGATTACCCTTAAGTCTCTCAGTGTCGAAATCCCTACATGAGGCTCCACACATCCACAGATCTTCTCGCCCATCTGACAATGTAACTCTTGAGCCCTCAGATGAATCAGAATCAAACTCATCTATTGGAGACCTTGTTACATCACGATATGAGTGATTCTTTAGGTTGACCCTTGTGATGACAGAATCATGTCGGAGGTACAAATAATTGTATCCCCAATCTTGAATCATTTGAAATTGTCGCATGAATGGTCTACCCAATAGTTTGGATGTTTTCCAAAATCCACTACTGCAAAGGTGTACTCATATTCAATCCCACATGTGGTGACCAATATGTTCTCAAGTAGCCCAAGGGGATGTTCTAAGCTTCCATCTGCTAGCTGCAAGCGCATCCAGGAGTAAAATCCACCTCAGAGAATGGAGGTGAAATAATAGAGGACATATTCTCATTTACTTTCTCATGAACTGCTGCCCACATCCCATTTGCCATGTCCTCGTTAGCATCAATAACTTCATCATTGCATGGGAAGGCAAGGCTAGGTGGTGGCCGAATACCTTCTTTCAATGGGGTGGCAATTGGTGCAGACTTCTCGCTATGAGATTGTGAGATGAGCTCACTTTTCCTTTCCCGACTTGATGACACTTCTGGTATGGTTTCTAATGTTGGCTTAAGAGAGGTTGGGCCCCGAGGAATAGGTGGAGGTGGTCCCTTAAGTATTGATTGAGCTTCCCTAATGAGTTGCTGATTTGTATAGCGAGATTGATCTTCTCCTCACGAGGGTTTGGGTATTCTTGAAGCTTCTTGGGTAGCTCAGATAAAGCTGTAATGCGACTTCTATGAGCATCAATGATGGCATCTAGAATCTCGTTCACCTTATCCACAAAAACAAAACCCCCAAAACTATCCTCGATCGTACTAGCCCCATCTTGTTTAGCACTAGGCCCAGGTTGAGGTTGATGCTCCTCATGCACTTCTTGGGATGTAAACGCTTGATCCTTCATGTTTTGTTTAGAGACTTCTTGAGAACAGCTAGTGGATGCACTTTTAGTTCGCTTGTTGCGGTTCTTTTTCCTCCTAGTGGTCCTTTTTCTATTGGAATGTAGGGTCTTGTCCACTAGATTTGCCTTTGCATCCCTAGTTCGAGGTGTCTCATCACTCTGCATTTCAGCATTTTGTGTCTGTGATCTAGTCATGACTCTAAGTGGCACAACATCCTCATTCTCTGATGAAGGTGGTGATGGAACTGCCCCTACAAAGTTGAGTGAGACCTTGGGTTGAGAGGTGCCTTCCTCATGTGGTTTCAGCAAACAATCCTTTGGGAAGTGTTCTACACAACACCCTAGACAATATCTTTCAATTGGTGGAAACTGTGGTACTGTTGTATTGGATCGAGATGCTTGCCTTGAGTGATGTGGACAATCACGAGCCCAATGGGGTTCTCCACACTCATAACAGGGGCCCATTAGTTTGGCTTCTACTTTCCTTTGCTGCCATTGACCTGAGGGGCCTGGAGTCCTAGGTTGGTAGCCGCCTAGCAACATCAAAGAATTTTGTTCCCCTGGTTGAGTGCTTGGCTTGGATATGCGGGACTTTCAAAGAGATTTTCCTTGGATGAATATGATGCATATTCCTCCTCCACATAGCCTGGGTTTACCAAGTCTCTACACATATTTGAATTGTCGTAGTCAACAACCCTTACAGGAGCAGTCCCAAGAGCAGGAGGTTGAGCTCCAAGAACAGGTCGTGCTTGCTCTTGTGCCATCGGTGGCTTACGTTCAAAATTAGTATACTGTTGATGCATTTGTGGAGTCACTCCACCCCTTTGCTGCTCACGCTCTTGTCTCATTCTGGCAATGCGAGTACATTCCTGTGTGGTGTGGGTAAAGTTCCAAGCATAGGCCTGGCACCACTTCTTTGTGGGTTGGTTGGTGACCAGAGGAGAAAAGGTATTACATTCTTCGGTTTTATGGTTACCGCCACATGCTCCACAAAGATGAGGACCTGTAGGTAGTACACCCCTCATTCGCTGCTGCTGCTGCTGTTGTTGTGGCTGCATGGGTGGGCGATAGGTCTATCCCAATCTCCTTAGTACTAGGTTAGCTATCTGGTCTGGATTTACTAGCGCACTAGACCCTGAACTTTGGTCATCACCCCACTGATCTCTAGGTTTCACCTCAGGGCCAGTACCATCTTGGAATTTGAAGTTATCTGTGAAATCCATAGCATCATGGCAACACTCATTGAAATTTGTATGCTTCTTTGCATAGAGATGTGTATGCAATGTTGAAATTTTGAGTCCTTTTAAGAAGAGAGAAATTAATCGACTCTGGGTGGGCTTCTCATCTTCTGGGCAACGATTAATGTACTGCTTCATCCTATTTACACAATCTCTAACACTCTCAGTCTCGCCTTGCTTGAAAGAGTAGATGTTTGCTATCGTGTCATGTTATCCCCATCAAGGAAAAAGTAGCAATGAATCTCTCTTCCAGAACTCGTAAAGAAGATTTGTTTGAAGCCTCTAGTGCCTGAAACCAAGCAAGGGCCTTTCCCTCAAGAATGAGCCCAAATCCTTCAATTTGTGTATGCTTGTCAGCCACTTGCTCAGCACGAACTGCTTGCCTAAATGCTGCTACATGGTCATATGGATCTCCCGACCCTTCGTACTTCTTTACCAATTTCTAAAGAGTTGATGGCCTTACTTGTCTTGAATACTCATCATAGGGCCTACGGCCTCTCACTCTCAGTGGGAATTGTTCCTCTCTTTGGTAAGATGGTCCACATGCATCCCAAATTGGTGTGGGTTCCCTATTACCTGCCTCACCAACCCCCTCCAAAGATCTTGTTACCTCCATTTCAGGAGGTGCATTTATGGGATGCCGAGTTGGCTCCCCTACCCTCCGATTGTCATAGTGAGAAAAACGTTGTTGTGGTGTGATCTGTGGTCGCACTTTTGGTGTAGGATAATATCTTGGTGCTAGAGTTGGGCTACTTGCAGTGGTCCACTTTGATGTTGAGGGTCCCTCTCTAATGAACTCTCGTAGGGGAGGAGTAACAGTTTCTCCAAGAAAGGCTGTCTCTACTGGTTTAGCTGTATTTGTTGAGAACACTTCCATGAATAATGGTTGTCCTTTCCATGTGAGCTCCCGAATCTCCTTCCAATCTAAGGTTCGGTATTCATTGGCCCATTTATCAACGATTCGGTTCATGTGTCCTGCAAGCTTCTCGACTACCACCACAAGTGCTAGAGGAAGATCTAGCTCTAGCAATCTAGTTGTGGCATAATATCCCTCTAAAGAGTCCTTATAGACTTCTCATCCTGTAAGACCTTTGTCATTGGAATTTGTCGTACAAACTCCCATTGGTTCTCAGCCCCCTGATCCATTTTGCTCTTGCCTTTTGTATCCCTTTCCAAATTTAGATCTACAAGAAGTAAATCATCTTTGGATATCTTTGAGGACTGGGCATTGGATGGTCCTGGCATGTCCGGCTCAATGAGCCAATCATCTCTAGACTCCCTTGCTCTGGAAAGCTTTGATAAGTCTAAGAACTCGCTTTTAGAGAGCTCCCCTAATTTGTCTACATTCTCTGGATGATAGGTGACTTCGTAGCGAACACCATCTCCACCCATGTACATGTTACCCTGGTCATTGACTAGGGGTGCTCTATCAAGTTCTAAGAAAAAGTCTGCGATCTTAACAAGATACCGTTGTTGTGGATCCACTACAAGACAATGCTGCCATACACGCGTTTCATACACGTGATAAATTACGAACGCGTGTATGGTCGCGCTTGTATTTGAATAGAATCGGGCGCGTGTATTTTAGCATTTAAGTTCGCGTGTATATTTGCATTTATCAACGCGTGTATAAACGCGTTTATATACACGCAGTAATACACGCATAAATACACGATAATATTTACGGGGTAATACTCGCTATTATACACGGATAAATACACGCTACTGTACACGGATTAATACACGCATGGCAGAGAAAAACTGAAAAAAAACTGAATTCCTTAACAAAATTAAAAACTATTTTCCTTAAACCATCTCATAGTACATTACAGTATACATCATTACACAATCCCACTACATGCATTTACAACAATGAAATATATTCAAAATAAATCATGCATATGAGATGATAGAAATGTCATCAATTTAGAACATACAGTGACGGATTGGTTAGGGTTCGATCTCATCTTCAATAAGATCCATCCTTGTCAAACGATCAACATCAATATCCATTTGATCAATTGGTAAGGCTACGATTAAATTTATTCCACTATCGATATTCTGTACTCCATTGATAATGGTATCGATGTCCTGATCATCCTCATCAGCATCACCATCATCCTCAATGGTAGGGTCATTCTCATGATCATGAGAAATGGCATGCTCATCCTCATTATCACGATCATCTCTTATTGTCCACATCAACACTGCTTTTAAGTCGAAGTGTCGAGAGGAGGGAGGCCTACTAATGTCCACCACCGCAACACCTCTCCATAGTTCCTCCAACTCATCAATCAGTGGTTCAAGATAAACATCCATATGCTTGACTTTATGTTTCCCTAGAATTAGAAGGGATAACATAAGATGTCCCTTCTTGATCGCCATTGATGGTGGAAGGTTATAATTCACCAGCACAACTGGCCACACGCTGTATGCGGTGCCTTTGAAACCAAATGGATTCACTCCATCCATACCCAGGCCAAGTCTCAAGTTTCTGGGCTCTGTTTTAAAGCTGGGCCACTCATCTTCAATATGCTTCCAAGCAGGAGTGTCTGCGGGAATTCTCCACATGCCATCATCCGATCGATGTGAGGAATGCCATGACATGAGCTCTGCTATGGATTTGCACTTGAACATGTGTTTGATGCGAGGAATTATAGGAAAGTGTCGCAAGACTTTACGAGGTACATCAAAACTCTTCATATCTGTTCTGTACCTTGCTTCACCACAAGTGGGACATGTCAGAGCCTCCTTATGCGTCCCACGAAAGAGAATGCAATCATTGACGCATGCATGTATTTTATCATAATCCAGTCCTCCAAGAGATGTCACATAGCGCCTCGCTATGTCTCTTGAGGTGGGCAGTCTATTTTCCTTTGGAAGCATGTTTGACAATAGCCTGCATCCAATATCATCAATTATAATTAGTCTTAAATCCTAAACCTTAAACCACTAATTCAAATTTATAAGTTAGAATGCTTACTTCAACAATGCGTCAAGACTTGCATTGCTCCATCCATAAACTGTTTGTATATTAAGTAGTTCAAGGGAAGCACGTAAAACTGAGAATGTGCACCCTTCAAACACCGGTGTCGATGAAGCTTTATAAAGATGCTCTTGTTCCATATCATCGTCGTCCATACCTTTGGGATCATCCTTAAAAAGATTCCGCACCATATCATCCAGCACCTCCTCTTCCACAACTTCGTGGGGTGCAGGGCTATTGTTGTCCCTTTCAAACTCATCTCTGACAATAGATCCCGAAGCTCCAGCATCATCTCGTCGACGCTTTACGTGCTCTCGTCGCGCGTAGGGTACCATGTTAGGGTGTGGTACTGCATCCTGCTTCAATTTATCAAATTATATGTTACAACTCTATTAATTTAATTTGGATACCATGAGTCATTTGAATACCATCAATTTACATCTACTCACCTCTAAACCTGTTTGATTCCATTCTCCATACATGGAGATGTGATTCAAGGTAATTCGACGTGCTCGTACAATGCATCCTTGACATCGATTACACATACATTTGATCCGTTGTCCCAACCACACATCGCGATTACGATGACGCATGGTCTCATCTTCCCCAGAACTGCTTGAAGAGGTTGATGACATCCTGTGTACAAACCAGAAAACACAAACTCATTATATATTTTTAATGAAAGCACAAAATCGCGTGTATTCACGCGGCTATCTCCTAAAACTTGCGTGTATAAACGCGGCTACTTCCTAAAAAATGCGTGTATTCACGCGGCTAATTTCTGCAAAACGCGTGTATAAACGCAGCTAAAATCATGTACACGCGAATATACCTGCGTTTATAAACGCGAACATAAACGCGGCGGCATATTTAAACTAAAAATAGCCCGCCTTCCCCAAATATAGATTTTGAACTTAGAAATCAACAATGCATGCGTTTTCGCCTGTTTTCGCCTCTTCCAACAGCAAGGAGAGAGCAGAGAAAGGAGCACACACACGGGAGAAGGAGGGAGCAGAGAAGGAGCAGAGAGGACTCACTTTTTCAGAGGTGAGTCACTTTGTCCTGTGCCTTGTCTCTTTTGTCAGATTTGTTTACTTTGCTCTTTGCTCTTTGGGTTTGTCTTTTTGCACACGATTGGGTTGCTGCATCCTGACAGGGGCGACAATGGCTGGTCCTTTTATAAGGACATTCTGTCTTTGTCGGGGGGTCGGTCTTTTCGAGAAATTTTTTTCGCAGGTCGCGTGTACGAACGCGTGTAGAAGCACGTGTAACCTGTCTGCAGAGTTTTTTCACGCGCATATACACGCGTTTTTTGCCGGGTGTATACACGCGTTTTTTGTCGGGCCTATACACGCGTTTCTGCAGACAGAAAACTGCGGCGTTTCAGATTTCATGGTTTGCAGGCAATTGACTTGTGTAATGACAATGTGTGAGTCAAGAGAATGTACATGATGTACATGATGATGTTTGTTTGCAGGTTCTTTATGGATATTCCAGGTTCTTCATCCGATCCATTTGCGTATAGCAATTGGTTGATCGAGATGATGAATCACTTTGGGCACCAACCTGGTCCGGTTGAGCTTACAGAGTATATGTATGCCCATCCCCCTCCTTCCCTGCCTGGTGTCTATACCCCTACCGCGAGTATCCAGGGCACTCCAGTGCCGTCTATTCCTCCGAGTCCGACGAGACGGCATGCAGCTTCTCCTCTTCCACGTCCACCGAGGAGACATACCTCGTCCCAGACACACTCACGTACACCCTCACAGCCACCATCACGTGCTCCCTCAGAGCCACCGTCACGTCAGGGCTCACAGCCACCGTCACGTAGACAATCCCCCAGTCGTGACTCCACCCGCAGCAGTAGGAAGAGTGGGAGTGGAGGATGCGGCGGGTGCTTTGGTGGGGGAGGTGGGGGAGGTGGGGGAGGTAGTAGGGCGCGGGGTGAGAGAGGAGATAGAGGGAGAAGAGTTAGAGGAGACAGTTCGGAAGAGGAGGAGATGAGAGAGATGGAGAGAGTGGTTTGCTATGATGTGACGGATAGGGGCGGGATAGTGATGGATGCGAGGGGGAGGGAGGTAATGGAGTACATGCGTGGGGTAGTATCAAACTCATATAGAAATTTTTTTATTAAATTTAAAGATCAAAATAGCCGATTAGTTGGGGAGGTGATAGAGGCTGTACACAGTCGGTACCCCAATCCCCCACATGCTACATTCTCGGATGTATGGGGAAGGACGCGAATAAGGGAGATCTTAAGTAATAAAAGATCTCACCTTAAAAAACTCGCGTACGATGACCGGCTAAATGTAGCTGCGGGTGGCTATCCTGCCGAGAAACCTGCCACTGC
Source organism: Cibotium barometz (assembly GCF_041138505.1). Classification (NCBI taxonomy): domain Eukaryota; kingdom Viridiplantae; phylum Streptophyta; class Polypodiopsida; order Cyatheales; family Cibotiaceae; genus Cibotium; species Cibotium barometz. The sequence continues at coordinate 23,449,768 of NC_141056.1, forward strand.
GCACAAACGCGAGTGGAAGGAGGCAAAGAAACGAGCAGAGGGTGGCGTGAAGAGCAGGCAGCATGTGGAGGCACGACGGATCCAGATGGAGACCGTTGGATCTTCGCATTTCGGATCTGGCGGCGTCGAGTCATGGGAGGCAGAGTTCGTAAGTATCCTGTCACTTTATTTGATTGTTTACTTAATTCATTGATTCTATGAATTGTTTTAATCTTACAAATTGTGTTGATTATGATACAGCGACGGGTTACGGGGAGGAAGCCCACAACCCACGATACTGCGTATGCTCGCCGGCATAGCAGACGTGACACGTGGGCCATCTTCAGAGCCGAGGGACGTATTACGGACGCGCAGTTTGAGTTGGCCATGAGACCATACGGTCGACAGGTACTTGAAAATTCGTAACGAATGGTTTTGGTTTATTGAATTGCATATATATATATATATATACTTATATACTATATATTACTTGAACAGGCACAAGCTGCTGATGATCCACCGGCCGCCGCTGCAGAGGGTGGACGTGAGCACTACTCCTCGGACATTCCGACCGATGCGAGCTCATCTGAGCATGGGGGGAGCACCGAGTCATCATCTGGGTCTGAGTAGTACTCAGATTTGTAGTATCACATTCCATATTTAGGATGTGATTGTATATATTTTTTTGTAAACTCAAGCCATGGGCTACTTCGAGATATGGACTCCCTTGTATACATGTATGAAATTTTGATAGTAATATTGAATTGATTGATCGATAGTATTACATTCATGGCTGTCTTGAATCGTGTAATGACAATGTATGCATTCATGTCGTTCATGTCTTAATCTCCCTCGTGCATATGTTCTTCGTGGTGGATGGTCTAATGGGATGGTCTAATGCACCAAAAACCCTAAACCAGAGAGTGCTATTGGGTGCTGGAATGCTGGAACAGTATTCAGGCACCAAATAGCACTCTCTGGATTTTTTTTTTGCTCTCTGTTCGCGTGTATAAACGCGTCAAAACTGCTAAAACTTGCGTGTATCTGCGCGGATACTCTGGAAATTACGCGTGTATTAACGCGTATAACCTGGCAATACCGCGTGTATAAGCGCATCTAAATAAAAGAAACGCGTGTATAGACGCAAGTAAAAACGCATCTATACATTGGAACTGAACAAGATGCGGCTATACACCCGTGTATAACCGCGTCTAATATAATAAGAAGCGTGTATATTGGCGTGTATTAACGCGTCTGTGAAAAAAAAACGCGGCTACACACCCGTGTATACGCGCGTCTGAGAGGTACTGTACACGCGGTTTTACACGCATGTCTCTGGCCGCGATTATACACGCGCGGATACACGGGCCCGCTACTTTTTTTCACAAGTCATTTTTAGCGGCTAAGAGCGCGGGTATGAGCCCAATCCCTTGTAGTGATCCCTAAAGATCTCAGCTCCTTGTGCATTCGTGTAGACATATTGAAGTCTCACATTGAGTGTTAACCCCATGGTGTCGGCTTCAAATGGATTAAAAGATCTTGTGGGTGTCCTATTTGGGGCTAAGGGATGACTATTTGACGGCCCTAGATTGTCCATGGACAATGAACTAGTTGTTCTGGAAAGGGCATCAGATTGGGATTCGGAAAAGGTTTCAGCAATATCTGCCAAATTTCCTACCGATTGGGTCCCACTTTCCTGCGTAGGTACTCTAGAAGGTGCCCTAGGCCCTATGGCAGTGTCTATATGACGTCCCGACCGCAAGTGCATAAGGTCAATTTTTTTTGGTTTTTTTGGTTTTGGTTTTGTTTTTTATTTTTTTAATTATATATATATATATATATATATATATTTATGTATATATATATATATATATTTTTGTACTCTACCTAACCACTAAATGCAACTAACCTGAATATGTGTGTAACTATCTATTTTTTTAAATGATTTTATTTTTTTACTTTTTTTTACTTTTTTTCTAATTACACAAAAATACTAATTATGCACAAAATTACAAAAATTTTCAAAAAAATGCAAGTTACACTAATTATGCAAAAAATTATAAAAATTTAAAATTTTTTTTACAGAATATGCAAAGAATATAGACTCCTAAAAAAACACATAATTTACAAAAAAAAAATATTATTTATTTATTATTATTATTTTTTTCCTTTTTTTTCTTTCTTCTCTCTCTTTTTTTTAATTATATATATTTTTTATTTTTTAATTGTTTTAATTGTTTTATTTTTTTTATTTTTTATTTTTGTAAAAAAATGTAATTAACAAGAAAATAAAAAAAATAAAAAAAATAAAAATAAAAAGATACTAACCTTATCTTTCTACCGGTGCCGGATCGTGCGCCTTCTTTCTTGCCGCCTCACCACCAGCTGGCTCCTCTGCACGTTCCTCCACTCTGCTCGCCTTCAATGCTTCGCAGGCCTTCAAGTCCTTGCCGCCTTCGCAACCGCCGCTTAGCTGCAGCCACTTCACCACCTTGCTGCCAGCGTTACTTCGCCGTCTTCTTCAGATGCAGTCGCTGTGTGAGCCTCCTTGCGGCCACTCTACCACAGCCTACAGGCGACTTCCACGTCGGCCACTACCTCCGCAGCCACCTCTCGCCTTCAACTGAGGCCCGACCTTCGCCTGGCTCTACGCCTTCTTCTCCTTCTTGCGGCTCTGCTTCTCAGCTGCAGTCACCCGTCCTCTTTCTTCTTTGTCTGCTGCTGCTGCAGCCAGCTACCGGTCGCTCCTCCTTCGCCGCCTCGCAGCTGCCTCTCGCCGGCCAGTTCACCTTGCTTACAGTCAGCTACAGCCGCCTTCCTTTCTTTGCTCGCTTTTGCTGCTACGCCATCGCCTACAGCCACGTCAGCTTCGCTACAGTCATCTCTGCGCCGGCCAGTCGCCTCCACTGCTACAGCCAGGTCGGCCAGTCAACTTCACCTCTTTTGCTTTCGTGGCCTTCAGCGCAGCCGCCTACCGGCCCTTAGCTGCAGCCAGCCAATGCTTGCTTCGCCTTTTGTGCCGGCCTCTAGCCGCCTTCACAACAGCTGCCACAACCTCTCTTGCGGCCTATGTTGGCCACTGTAGCAACGCCCTCGCCACCGCAGCTACCTCCTGGCCAGCAGCCCTCGCCTCCCCGCTCTACTTGCGGCCGCCTTCGTTCACCTCACCCGCAGGTTGCCTGGGCCTCTTTTATTTGGGAAAGCCTTAGTTGGGGTCACTTCTCCTTTGAGAGTAAAAGGCATCAATAACAAGAATACCAAAGTGTTATCTATGCTGCAAACAAGCCCTAGGTGAGCAATTTTTTGGTCATGCCTACCGAGATGATGAAGAAACAAGTAATCCTTGGCCGAGCATTATTTTTTACTAATTACATACATGTTAGCAAAAAGCATGAAAGCATGAAATGACAAAAAACAATGAAGGTAAGCATAATGAACGGTACTTGAAAAAGCATAAAAACAATAAAACATAAAAAACAATGCGGGAGAAACCTCAACCGCTCAATGGGTTTTTTTCTTATCCTAACCTTATCCACTCACACCGGGATCGCACACCCGAACTTAACCTAATCACTCAATGGTTTTGCAACCAAAAGAGGAAATAATGGTGGTTTCCATACACTCTCAACCGGATTTGAGTCTTCTCCCTAGCAGCACCAATGGAGAGACGAAAAATTCTCTCACTTGTAGCAAGAGTAGTATGATCCACGTGTAGCTCAATCCAATGGGATTTGCATCCCTTTCGGAGCTAGGAATTCAGCCCGTACTACCGGTGCACAAAAGCTTATCCATTTGATGGAGAGAATGCTAAGAATACTACTACCATTGACATAGACTTAACACATACACAAGCTCAATCTTGCCATACTCATTCACTCATCATCCCACTCATTCATGCATCCAAAACAAGAAGAAAGCTAAGCTAATGCATACACAAGCTCAAAGCATCCTTCATTCTCAAGCTCTTACTTCCCTAGCATGCACACAAACCTTGAAGCTATCAACAAAGAAACATGCATACTAGAGAATAGATATGAGAAGAGAGACAAACAAACATCATCTCATTGCATTGAATTAACAAAAAAAAAGAACTTACAATAATGTAGATGGGGAGAGAGAAGAGCTTGCATCTCTATGGAAAAAGAGGGAGAGCTAGTCTCAAGAGAGCTCAAACATGAGCTTAGCCCAATGTGTGTATAAGCTCTCAAATGAGCCACTTTTTATATAAAAACTCTAAAACTCCCAAAAGTTCCCATGTGGGATTATTGTCAAGCCCACTCCCACACTCATCTACATTAACTTGGAACTCTTTACAAGAGCCCTAAAGAATGTCACTTGTTTTCCTGCTTGCATCTTTTTGTTGCATCCTTGCATTGATCTCCACTCGTCACGTAACAAATACCCTTATCACTCTTGCGCACATACAAAGAGTGATCTGCATTTGCCATATGAAAACCAATAGTGACAAGATACTCACCAATCTTGTCATGCCATGCTCGTGGAGCTTACTTCAGCCCATACAAGGCCTTATGACAAGATACTCACTAATCTTGTCATGCCATGCTCGTGGAGCTTACTTTAGCCCATACAAGGCCTTATGAAGCTTACATACATAACTCTGGGTGACCTGTATCCTCAAAAACTGGTGGTTGATCCATATACACCTCTTCTTGCAAGTCACCATGCAAGAACACATTTTTTTACATCCATCTGATGTAAAACCATCCTTTAGCTACAACCGCCGCAATCCCAACGCTCACAGTTGCCATCTTTGCAACTAGGAAAAATGTCTCCTAATATTAATCAATCCCATGTGTCTGCGCATATCCTCTGGCTACCAATCTAGCCTTGTACCTGCTTATGCTCCTGTCACTATTATGTTTCACCTTATACACCCAATGTGTGAGTGTGTGTCTGCTTGTGCAAGAGCTCAAGCTCTCTTCTCCTCTACATCTTTTCACATGTACTATTTAACTTATGTCTAAAGAAGGTTGTATGAAAAGTACTTTTTAAATGTTCTTTGGGTTCAAGATATGGAGAGAAAGCTCCTTTCTATCTTGAGACTACCATGGACCGTGACTTGCGAGTGTACTTTGACAAGAATTATGTAGTCGTTCTTGATAGATATAATAAGGTCATTTTGCAAAAGGGCATTTAGAGAGAAGAAACTTATAGGAGCTTTGATGTGTATAGTCTAGGCCGATTAGGGTAGCTAAAAACTTTTGTATGAGAGATAAAGAACACTGTTGTAGATAAAATAGGTTACTGACAAGGGTCACCTAAAATGCGTGAAAGCTCAAAAATAGCTTAAAGCACACTTTTTTGAACACACATCTAGAAATCCATGTGTATATTAAAAAACTACATGAATTTTGGTACTTTTTTCAAAATTGACCTCCATAGATTTATAAACTAGTATTGTTTGATATAAAACAACTTGACTTCCAAATGGGGTAGAGGGAATCTCCACAACTTAAATAAATATCAATATTTTCTAAATAAAAAAATTATTTTATAAATTTCATGAATGAAAGAGATTTTTTTAATGGACTTTATTGGAACAAATTTTACAACTATACACAAATATGCACATTATTTGACAAGTGATAAAAAAAGATTAGAATATATAACATCATAAGATCCATAATCTATGAAAAACTCTACAAAAATTCTTAAGTCTATTTTTATAACTAAATAGAAAAGCCAATATAAATGAAATGAAATGAAAGTTCTTCCTATGAGGATGACAATGCATTCAAGTTTAAAAACTTTGTTTATGTTGCAAGGTTGGTGTAATGTATCTACTTTGCCACATAAACTTGATGTTTATCGAGTTGATATATACAACATCAAGATTGTGTGGCAAAGCTGATGATGCAATGCATCAACTTTAAGAAGATTTGTTTTTGTATGCAAAGTTGCATCAAGTTTGCCACATTAACTTGATGTTGTGCATCAAGTTGATACACAACATCAAGTTTATGTGGCAAACAACTTGATGCACAACATCAAGTTTATGTGGCAAACTTGATGCAATACATCAACTTTGCAATTGATACACTGCATCAACTTTACCACACAAACTCAAGCACAAACTTGATATTGTACACATCGACTCAATGCACAACATCAAGTTTGTGTAGCAAAGTTGATGCAATGCATCAACTTTGCATTTAACACTATATTAGATAAGATGGGAAAAATCTCAACCCCAAATTGGACCATTTTTGAGTTTTGTAAAGGTTTTTCTTCTTTCCCAACAATTAGAAATAAGGTCGCACAATCTATAGAATCATGTATTTGTTCATATCAAAAATGTTTCTATAGAACCTCTCTTAGGCTAGTAAGGGAAACATTACCAAACAAGATTTGGTTTGAAACAAGCACTTGAAAAATCACATCTATTTGGGAGTCTTTGCTTTGCACAAAAGCTGATGATTCTGTGTTTCATGGCAGAAAATGTATTTTTGGAACGTGTTCTCATTGTGGCACAAAAAAGCGAGCTTTGTGTCTAATTCAAACAAGAAATACGTCATTCTTGCTACCTGTGTTAAGGTGTTTTAAAGCATAGAACGAGTCAATGAGGATGGTGTAAAGAGAAAGAGGAAAGATCTCAAAGTGGTGCAAATTGGATTTCTAGATTTCATATCCTTTTTCAAAGACAAAATCAAGAGACTAATGGTGCATAACGTCATCTATACGTGGCAAGCTCAATAATGCAAAGACTGTCTTTGACAAGGTTTCCTAATGACGTAGTGGTCTTAGTGATATCCAATGTAGATTTTTCACTATATGTGGAAAAGATAGATATAGGGATCATGCTATTAGTCATCTATGTGGATGACTTGATTATCCACTGATGATAGTGATGCAGACATACATGATGTCAGGATGATTTTGAAGCAGAAGTTTGAGATGAAGGATTTGGGTGAGCTGCGGTATTTCTTTGGCATAGAGGTGGTGAGATCACCTCATGGCATTTTGCTATTACAGAGGCAGTATGGCTTGGACATGTTGTCCAAGTATGGTATGACAGGCTATAGGCCTATTTCAGTTCCACTGGAGTAGAACACAAAGCTTTCCGCAAATACAGGTGAGCTTTTGGATGACTCCACTACATACAGCGCATAGTGGGTAGTTTGATCTACATGACCATTGCAAGGCCAGACTTGAGCTATGCTGTTGAACTTGTGAGTTAGGCCCCTGAGAAGCCGCACGTGGATGCAGCTAGATGGATCCTCAGGTACATAAAGTCCACAGTTGTTTATGGACTTTTTTATTAGGCTCTGGTACAGAGATACAGTTTCTTGGGTACACAGATGCTAATTGGGCTTGTAGTATTGCAGACAGGAGATCTACCAGTGGTTTTATGTTCTCGTTTGGGAGTGCTGCTATGAGTTGGAGCAGTAAGAAGCAGCCAACAGTTGCCTTGTCGAGTATAGAGGCAGAGTTCAGGGGTGCTGCTATGGCAGCTTGTGAGGTAGCTTGGATTCAGAAGCTACTTGGTGACATGGGGGAGCCCGTGAATAGGGCAATTATCATATATTGTGACAACATGAGCAGCATACAGTTGGCCAGTAACCCAGTATATCATGCTAGAACGAAGCACATTGAGGTGCATTATCACTTTCTGAGGGAGGATGTTCTAGGCAAGAGATGTAGATCTAGTATATGTCAGCACATAGGATTAGGTAGCTAACATCTTCATCACAAAGGCATTGGGCATAGAGAAGCTCCACAGGTTTTCGCATATTCAGATTTTGTTTGGCTCTTGTGGGTAACCTCTACTGATTCCACTTTTTTTTGTCTGGTCCCACATCTTCCAGATGAACCACCACGTCAACGGAATCAACATGAGCTGCATCATGAGAATTTACCATTTTTGCTTGCAATCGGGGCATCTCCGTGTGGGCTTTGTGTTCCTTCAAGATATCATCAACCAAACTAAAAAGGTCCCAAGTCAAGCCTTTCCCATATACATCATCTGCAGCAGAAGCCTCCTCTTTCGGATCATCCAGGAATTCCACCATCAACTGTACATATGATGGAGACTCATCAAAAGCTTGCTTCTCCAGATTGTTAGGCATAGGATGGGCATCCTCATATACATTATTGTCTTCTGACACATTGGAACATTTCCCATCCGGCCACAGTTGGCCAAAACTCAATCGAGATTGATCGTGCGGATGTCGATAAGTAGGAGGTACAAAACCGGAATTTGGAAACATTTCAACCCAAGTGTTCATGACCTCTATTGCCCCGCCGCTTGGCAAGAACATATGCCATACATCTAGTTCATCATGGGTATGGTCTTCTTTTGGAACTGATACAGTATCATCCTCATCGAGAAGAGGGATAGGCTGCTCATTCAGCTTTTGGAACTGATACAGTATCATCCTCACCCTCTACAACACGCTTTCTCCTTTCCCTCATCTTGAAGTTCTGCTTGAAGACCTTCGACTTAGCTTTGCCTTGCTGTGTGCCTGTGCAGCTATGTATAGATTCGTAATCCCACATTGAATCTCATTGTTGCCTTCTAATCTCCGAAAATGGCATGTTCAAGACTTTGTCTTGCTGCCTTTGTATTTCATTGTTTGCGTACTCGGGTTTCCATGTCGCATGCACATGCAGACTGTCTAGGGCTGTATTAAGCAAGGCACCTACTGTGTGTGTCCCAACTGCCAGAAGGTGTGCCGTGTCTGACCTCTGTTTTGGGTTTCCAAGTGACTGGGCCAATGACAAAGCTGGATTTACACATTGGTGGGATCAGATGTAGGCCATCAGAGGGAAGGGTGGCAATTCCAAAAATATCTGGAAGCAAAGACGTCTAGCCTAAGCGAAAGAGTTGGCAAGGGTTTGAGACTAGAAATTGGAGGAGATCAAGGAGGTAGGCAAGATAAGGATAGTTTAACCTATCACCTATCACGTGAGCAAGGTGCATCAGTGTATGTCACAGAGCTTCATAAGCGGCTGCAGTAGGTAGATTCGAGAAAAGAAATCTTCTCTAGAGTGATGAGGTGCCCATCTCTGCCTTCTGGGTCATAAGCGGAAGACTAATTTTTCCGTGTGCATCACGCAGAAGAGTGATCCGCTTCTGGGTTGGCAAGTGGAGTCGACATCCACTCTCTGGGTTTATCAAGCGTAGTGTTGGGGTCAGCACTGGGTTAGTGCCTCAAGTTGTGGCAGGGGAGAATCACCGGGAATCTAGCCGGGGTATTGGCAATTCGGGTTTCGGGGCGGAACCAACTGTCTGGCAAATTCAAAGTAAGGGTGGTGGAAGAGTTCCAGAAGTCGGCCTTCATGCGGAAGTGGATTTCGGAAGGTGCGGAATTAATCCGGGTGGAATTCTAGAGTCTTGAACTGTGGCGGATGCGAAAGTAGCATTTCAGGTGGCGGAAACGGAATTATCACCAGGGCGGCGGCCATGTTTGCTTCACTGTGTCGAAGACATTGTTGTCGTTGATCGGGGGTTGTGGTTTCCGTAGCCACGGCCAAAGACACGCAACCCTTCTTGACAGAGGAGCAGGTGTGACCCCAATGCCTGCCTGGGCCGGTATTGCCCGCCCCCTTATGCCTTGGGGACTTCCTTTCTTTGAAGCCCCCCTGCCTCTACGCAGATCAAGATAAACGCACAGAAAGAAGAGCCCCCCGAGCTCCCAAAAATGGTGCTTTTGGACAAAACAAGGGTGCTTTTCAACCATATCAACCTCTAGATTGTTATGAGCTTTATAAAGCTAGGGTCAATATAAATGCCCTATAAGGCCCTTCATTCCCTTCAGTGCTCCTTAATCTGTGAGGAGGAGACATCAGCAGCAGCAAAAAGACATTGCGACGTCCATCATTGAGAAAGGTCCGTGTAAGAGAGTCAAGGACTCTTAGATCGTGGTTGCCAAAGTGTTAGTGGCCTTCTTGCCCTAACATAGAAAAACAAAGAAAAGAGAACACAGAGAAAAAACAAAGAAAAGTATCCATTGCAGCTCTCTCAAATCCCTAATTGTGAATACTCTCCTACACCAACACACACACAACCTCTCATAGTGAATGATCTTAATGCCTAACCATATAAGCTAGGAGGGCACACCTAACTCTAGTACGTCGACTCTATAATAAAGTGCACCGTTCCATCGGCTCTGACATCCAGCGACACTGGTCCGCCGGCTGTGGTGGTTGTCCGACTGCCAACATTCCCTATTCCAATTGGTGAGATATTTGAGATAAATATTGTAGCATTTATGGTCCATGCATCAACTTTACAAGGTGTTGGTCTTGGGCTATTTGTGCACACTCATCTCACAAGAGATATAACTATTATCCACTACTGAGGAGATAAGTATTGTCACACGATGATTGGAAGGATTTGTGCAAGGTGTATCCTAGGGCTTTGAAGTACTCATTTCAAGAGGATCCAAAAGGTAGATTGTCTAGATGATATGGTGTATATTGTTGGCGATATAGAGTATGAAAATATGGTAGAGGATATATAACCAGCACTCATAGTACGAACATGAGACCAAATGTATGTTACACTCTTGTCCCCCCAGAATTATCACCTTGGTGTATAGCACACATAAATGTCAATTCATCTGAGTATGGCTACATATGTGTTGAAAACTTATGCGACATTTACATCGAGGAGGAGCTAATTTGCGACTACGAGTTTCTCTGACACAATGTACATTCTACATTGATAATTGAAAGATTATTCTCATATGTTTTCATATTAGATTAGATTATTCTCATATATACATTCTACATTGATAATTGAAAGATTATTCTCATTTGTTTTTATATTAGATTAGATTATTCTCATATTCTATGACACAATGTACATTCTACATTGATAATTGAAAGATTATTCTCATATGTTTTTATATTAGATTATATTTGTCTCTTTTTATATGCTGTGTTTTATTATGGTTATAAATGCAAATTGTTTATTTCAAAGATATTTCTTTGAAAAAAATTCGAGGCGTGAGAAAAATCTTTGTTGATCATTTATGCATGCACATGTAGAGAATGGCCCTAGGACCATTCTAGAGCTATTCTATGCATGACACAAGAGGGTGGTGGAGAACGGCCCTAGGGCCATTCTACCATCTACAGTGTGATTTGGAATGGCCCTAGGTCCATTTTACCATGGACAATGTGATTTGGAATGACCCTAGATCTATTTTAAAGCACATCATGGATTGTTGAATGGCCCTGGGGCCATTCTACCATCATTGACAATGTTGATATTTTATGCACACATGTAGAGGTTGGCCCTAAGACTTCTAAAATTTATCAATAGTTGACACAAGAGTAGAGAATGTCCCTAGGGCCATTCTTTTAGAAGCACAATGTGCTTTAGAATGGCCCTAAGGTCACTCTACCATGGAAAAAGAACATTATGGATGGTAGAATGGCCCCATGGCCATTCTTTCAAGCACATTTTGCATGGTAGAATGGCCCTAGGACCATTCTAAAACACATTGTTGAGGCAAGAATGGCCCTAGGGCTATTCTACCATGCACATTCTTGATGTTTTATGCATGCTCATGTAGAGAATGGCCCTGGGATAATTTAGCTTAATTTTTTATGTGGTGTTTAGATTTTTTATGATAATGAAGTTTCACTAGTGTTTTAATGTTGCAAATGATATGAACATTATAAAGATTGGAATTGAACAAGAATATTCGATATTCACGAGCGATGAAAGATCATTACTAAGAAGCTTAACGATATTCCTATAGATGAAAATGCTATTGAAGTTATGGAGGAGTCAGTTATACAGGTGATAATGAGAGTTATAAAATACAAGACATGTCTAAGAAATCAATGTTGACTATGGTGTTTGTTGACATATCGAGCTCAACTAGTGCTACAGCAGACATCGATGACCCGCCTGGGTGATAGCTTCCGCATCTAGACCACTAGCATGGTTGGTGAGATTGTGGGTGATATGCGGCCAGTGGGATGACAGTCGTTTTGGATTACTAGAGACTGGCATAGTTATGCGCGCGAGCTCATATAGTCGGGTTCACATTATGGACCGACCCTTGTATGTTGTAGTAGTTGAGTAATAACCCATAAAGTGTGTACTCTTATCTTTATGTTATGTTGGTTGAGTAGAGAAGAAGAAGATACAAGGAAATTCAGCTATCCATCTCTCTCTTGTGTGTGTGTGTTTGCTTGCTAGGGTTTGGAGTTCTCCCTCTCCCCCCACATTCTCTTTATGGTATTAGAGCATGGTTCGTGTGAGAGATAAGGAGGCAAGAAAGAGGCAAGAACAAGCAAGGAAGGAAGCGGTACTACACGGGTAAGAGTACCATCATCTCTTTTCCCTTCTTGGTTTAGGTACAACACCCCCTCAGTAGCTCTAGGTGCTACACATCTCCGATTGAGAAGTTCTTTGCGGGAGCAGAGCTACAGGGCAATTATAGTGTCCTATTGGACAAAACATTTTTTGCCAGATTCGTGTTTCGGGCGCGTTACGGGCCCTATTTTGTTGCTGCAGGGTATTTTTAATAGTTTTTTGGAAGTTTTGGTAGAGAACTGTTTCTGCCTAAAATCTGGTTATTGCAGTATAGCAATGCATTTTGGAAGTGCAGAGAAGGTTTGCATATATATTGTTGATACTGGGTGTATGTACATGTACTCTGGTCACATTTGGTGACACATAGGCTGTGCTAAAGTACTGTTGTTTTGTAGCAGTTACAGGAGATACTGCTGTATTACATGTTGCATACAGAAGTTGTCTGTTTTGTAGCAGTTACAGGAGATACTGCTGTATTACAGGTTGCATACAGAAGTTGTCTGTTTGCAAGTTATTTGATTGCTGCATACAGAAGTTGTCTATTTGCAAGCTATTTGATTGCTGTAGGAAAACATGTCTGATGGAATTAATCAGATTGTTAGTGAGAAGCTAGATAAGAATAACTTCCATGCTGCTTGGAAGTTCAGAATGACCAATTTCCTAAGGATTTTGGGATTATGTAGAAGGAGACAATGAGGAGCCTCCAGAGGATTATCTGAGGAGAATTCCACTCCTGCATATATAAAGGCATTCAAGGATTGGAATTAGGGTGCAAGAAAAGTCATGTACTGGCTTTCAATTAGTGTCATAGACACTATGATAATGTAAAACCTAGGGTTTTATAGGATAGTATAACGTATTATTAGGTTTTTACCGGAGATGTGAGGAGTCATGAGTTGAAGAGTCGTGTCATGTTATGTCTCTTGGGATCTTCATGGTGAAGGCGGTTAAGCTTCGAATGCCATGCGCGCAGATATAGAAATGTGTGTAGCTATTGGAAAAACATATGTTATCTTGGAAGGAGTTTTTTACTGTTTTTACTATTGTGGTATGTCCGACATGTTTGCCTTCAATTGAAAAGCTTTCAATGTATGCTTAGGAATTACCAATGAATGAAGTGTTGTAAATGTTCAGATTGTGCAGAAGACAGAATACTTGAAATGACAGGAAGAATTAATGTAAAGATTATCTGGTGCTGAGTTAACCCTCAACACTTTTGGCGATCCTACGGTATCAAACCTAGGGTCCTTGTTCATGGGAAAGGGACAGGACAATAGGAATTTATAGAAGAATTGTTAAGACGGATGAATGGAGACAAGAGTTCAGTAATTGGGTGACAGAAGAAGAAGAATATACCGCGTACGCAAAGAAATTCTTGCAGGAACAATTTTCTTCCTTACCTGCAGACGTGGTGAGGTGCATACGAACCCGGGTGTGGAACAAACAAAAGCAAGAGTTTTTGCCTTTTGGGGTGGTTAATGGTCCACAAAGGTTTAGAAGAATTCTCCAGGAGTCCTATTATCAGCAGTTTCATGAATGTGGGGTTTGTGGTGGTCACAGGCATTGCATTAGGAAAACCAGTGGTGGATGAGCGGAGAAGATTTCAATTTGCAGAGGCCTACCTAGAGTTATGGCACGCGTTTGAGACTTCGATTGGGAGAAAGATTAGGAGTAGGGCTGGAAAACACAGAAGAAGGAGTGCATCCTCCCAACCCACCAAATATTCCTAATATAGATGGCACTAATACAGATGGAGAATAGGAACAGGATAGGATGCAGAAGAAGCACTTGAACTTGGAAGATCAGGAGCCCAGGCTCCAAGTTCTCGAGATTCTTTAGTGAATAGGGGACTGATAAGAGTAGTTGGAGCAAGAGTCCTAGAAGCCCAGCTTGCTGGGAGTAAGAAGATAATTGAGTTTCAATCCATTGATAGGAGTACCACCCAGATCAAGAAACCCACAACCAATCATGTAGCAAGGGAATCGAGCAAACCCTACACCAGGTACCCTAGTGAACCCTAAGGTTGGCATAGCCAAGTTTAGCAGCTCAAAGAAAGCCAATGTAGACAGCCATGCAGGTCCGTTTGAGACAAGATGGCAGGCTAGCAGCTATGGGGTATACCCAAATGCAGTGAAGAAGTTTTTGCAGCAACATTGGAGGGAAAGGCAATGAGTTGGCTCACCCAATATGTGGGTCCTAATCTTCCTATTGTTCAGAAAGTGGATTCCCTTCTTGCTGAGCGCGAGTGTCCTTGAGTGGAGTGTATGATCCACCAGCTAGTGATTCCACATGCTATTGTTGATGGAGGAGCATCAGGCATCAATGTTTTGAGTTATTCTACCTTTTCCAAGCTGGGGTTATCTTTCAATGGAGTTCCTGCTACTAGTTTGCGTATGGGTGATCATCGACCAATGAGAGCTGAGGGTTTTATCCAGGATTTGCCAGTCACTGTCGCTGGGCGTATGGTGGAGATTGATTGTTATGTTTTGCGGCTTAGTCCAGGACATGGCCAGTACCACCTTCTTTTAGGGTGACCTTGGATATGGAAGATTGATTGTGTTATTGACATCCCTAGAGGGCGGTTGCTTCTTGGTAGAGGATCTTCTCGAGCGGTTCTTCCTGCTTACCCTTCTTCTTTTGTGAGACCTAGGGTTACTACTGATGTTAAGAGTGATGGGGATGATGACCGGAGTTCTACTTCTTCATGTACACCGAGTTCCTGTTGCATTTACCCTAATTTTGTTGAGATTACCCTTGATGATGATGAGGACACTCCACCTTTGGCCAGAGAGGAGGATACTGTGAGAGTTCCTATAAAGGGGGATGAGAAAGTTGTGCTTTTACGAACTTCTTTAGATCCACCATTGAGAGAGGAGATTATGGCTTTATGTCCGGAGTATAAGGACATCTTTGCATGGGATTACAGCGAGTTGAGAGGTTTTTCACCCAAGGTTATTGTGCACCGCATTCCTTTTAAACCCGACACTACACCTGTACGCCAACGTCAACGTACATTGCCTGAGCATTATAGAGAGGGAGTTTACACGGAAATTAAAAAGCTTTTAGGCATGCTTCGATCTTTCTTTTAAATCTTTCTTTTAAAGTTGTCCAACTCAGCCATGAACATTTGTGCTGCAGTCGAGGCTCCTTCTTCACATAATATGTTGTCTCTCTTACTCTCGTAAAATCAACTTTTTGAAGGCTCAAAATTTGTGCTTCCCCTAGCATAGTTTCTTTTTCTCTCTGGTGGATCATGTTTACTTGTTGTGTTGATTTATCTCGGAAGTAGCCAATGCCTGAAGCGGTTTGATGTCTATACTCTTAGAACCCCCCCCCCCCCAAAGTACTCTTCTCTAAGGCTACACTCCTAGCACCACATGGAGGGCCATTGACCTTTGAAGCACCCTTCTAAGAGGCTGCACTCCTAGAAGCACATGGAGGGCCATTGACCTTCCACACCAGTTATCAATTTTCCAATCAAGCCCTCTGCATGAAGAGCTCACATTCCTCAAAACACTCCCCCCAAACATTGCCCACACTATTGTATGTTTATTTGGATTTTCTCGGATTGCAGGACATCGCTCGTACACAAAGCACCTCGCAAACTTTGTTGGTATCTCACCATTGTTGGGGGGTTCCTAGTACACCTTCTGGTACAACAATCAGCATTCTTCGACAAATTCTAAGAGCAGCATGTTAATAAATAGCTTTGTGTTCTTTTTACGACCGACATTGAAGATTGTTAGCTAGTCTTTGTCTTCAATATTGTGAGGGTGTTGGGAGAGCTTTCTTGACAAGCTCAACTTGTAATTCTAAATGCATAACTCCTCAGCTATGTAGCAAAATTTGGCCAAACGAGGATATTCATAATCCTTTGCCGTCCTCTTATCAGTCCCTAAAGGAAAAATGAGAAGACATTAGCCTAGAATGTTGAGATATCGAGCTCATCTAGTGAGGTGGTGACACTGATGACCCGCCTGGGAGATAGGCCCCACACTTACACCACTGGCATGGTTGGTGAGATCATGGATGATATGTGGCTAGTGGGATGACAGGAGGCTATGTGACAGCCATTCTAGAGACTAGCATAGTTATAACGCCAGCTCATTTTAGTTGGGTTCACACTATAGAGAACCCTAGTATGTATTTGGTTGAGTACCTTTTCATATGGTGTACTCTTATCTTTGTATATGGTGTGTTGAGTGTTGTGTGAAGAAGAAGAAGATTTTTAGCCTCTCACCTTGTGTGCTCTCTTTTAGGATTTTGTGAGTGTGTGTGTGCTTGCAAGAGCTCAAGCTCTCTTCTCCCCTGCATCTTGTCATAGTATCAAAGCCTGGTTCATGCTAAGGGCTGAGCTGCAAGCAAGAGAAGCACATGAAGCGGTACCAGGGTAAGAGCTTCATCTACTCTTCCCTATTTGTGTTGGCGAGCGACTACACCCTTGTCGGGAGCTTTACAGGAGGCACCGAAAAACGATATGTGATTGAGGAGCTTTCTTCCCGGGAGTAAAGTATAGGGCAACTGTATTGTCCTATTGGACTTCATTTTTTGGGCCGAAAACGTAT
Organism: Cibotium barometz; assembly: GCF_041138505.1. Classification (NCBI taxonomy): domain Eukaryota; kingdom Viridiplantae; phylum Streptophyta; class Polypodiopsida; order Cyatheales; family Cibotiaceae; genus Cibotium; species Cibotium barometz. The sequence continues at coordinate 23,466,607 of NC_141056.1, forward strand.
TTCTGGCGCATTAGGACCTCCGTTTTTTTGAAAGCAGGTGATTTCAAGCACTGCGAGACGGGTAAGTCATCGATTCTCTACAGAACTTTGTTTTAAGACTGCAGGAAGACAAATTGGTTGTTCAGACATTGTGTGTTCTGCAAGGAGGTCAACAGTTGCCATTGGGTGTATGTATGCACACTGAGGTCACTGGTTGTGACATTTGAGTATAGTACAGTACCGTTGCAGAAAATACAACAGTTTGTGCACGACAAACCAGAGTGCTGTTGCTCGCAAATTTGTGTGTCTAGAAAGATGTAAAATGATGGCATAAACTAGATTGTTTTACTGAGAAGATTGATAAGAACAACTTCCATGCTTGGAGGTTCAGGTTGACAAATTTCTTGATGGGAAAGGATTACTGGGACTACCTATAGAAGGTGAGCATGAAGAGGCACCGGAGATACTAGAGATCAATCTAACTGCTGTTGATGTGAAAGAGTTCAAGGATTGGAACCAAGGAGCTAGAAAAGTTATATATTGGCTCTCTATCAGTATACAGGACACCATGATTGGGCACATACAGGATGCCAAGTCCCCCAAGGAGGCATAGGACACCTTCGTAAAACTCTATGAAACGAATACCAAGGCACGAAAGATACACTTGAAGAATGAACTTCATACTGTGGAGAAAAAGAGTATGTCTCTGAATGACTATGCATTGAAGATCAAGGGTATTGTGGAATCCCTTGCATCTATTGGCATTTCGGTAGATGATGATGAGATAAGGTGGAAGTCTGTCTATGTGGTCTCGGGCCACAATACAAGGCGTTCAAGACGTCTATTGAGACTCGAGAAAACATTTCCAATTTCACAGATTTGGTGTCTATGTTGATTATAGAAGAGAAGAGCTTGGGTGAAGACCAACAGTCTTCACAAAACAAAAACAGTTCATAGCAACAACAGGCCTTCTACACAGGCCTTCTACACAAGTTCAGGAACAGTCTTCACAAAACAAAAAACAGTTCATAGCAACAGGCCTTCTACACAAGTTTAGGAGAAGAGGACGAGGTAGAGGAGGCCATGGATGCAGCCAAGGAGGTGGCCGAACAGGTAATCAGAATTATGGCCAGCAACAGCAACAACAACAGTCCCAGAATTCACAACAGCAACAACAACAGTCCCAGAATTCACAACAACAATAACACGTAGGTGGAAGAGGCCAATTTAGAGGCAGGGGGAGTCAAAGAGGTCGTGGAAATTGGCAAAGGCAGTATAATGATACACGTGGATGCTTTTATTGTGGTAAGCCTGGACATGTGCAGGCAGATTGTTATAAGAAGCAAGCTAACAAGCAAAATGGGAAATTGCAGCAAAACAACTATGCATCCTCGAGCAGAAACAGTGAGAATAGTGAAAGGTTATTTCTTATGCAGCATGCCGTTAATGCCATGTCTGAAAATATTGAAGTAGCATATAAAGATGATGTATGGTACGTTGATTCAGGTGCTTCGAACCACATGACAAGTCATGGGGAGTGGTTCAAGGAGATGAGAAACCTTGAAAGACCAGGTTTTGTGGAAACAGGGATGACACTGCTCATCCAATTGCCCATGTTGGAGATGTGCCATTGTCTATGCAGGATGGCAAAGTGAAGTACCTTGCAGATGTACTTCATGTTCCGAACATAACAAAGAATCTGGTTTCAGTTGGCCAGATGATTGAGCAAGGTTTGCAGGTTCGGCTTAACCCTGATTGTTGTTATGTTGAAGACTTTAAAGACAAGTGCAGGTTGGTTGCAAAAGGCAACAGAGTGGACATAATGTTTACATTGAATGTAAACATGCCTGAAGTGAGTGCTGCGATGTTTGCAAATGGTTCAGGAATTGTTGCAGACACAGACATTTGGCATAAAAGAATTGGATATGTAAATGTGCAGAGAATGAAGTCTATGCAGACTAAAGGAATCGTAACAGGGCTGCCAAAGTTTAAAGTTGAAGGTATGCAGAAAATATGTGAAGCATGCCAATTTGGAAAGCAAACAAAGCATGTATTTCCATGTGATAGAAATGTAAGTAGAAATGCACTAGATGTTGTGCATTCAGATGTATGGGGTCCTACAAAGACCATGTTTATGGGAGGCTATAGGTATTATGTGACATTTATTGATGTGACCACACAAGGAAAGTGTGGGTATACTTCATGAAGGAGAAGGGTGAGGTGTTCACTCATTTTTAGAATTTCAGAGTTATGGTTGAAAAGCAAACAGGGAAATATGTAAAGTGCCTAAGGTCAGATGGAGGGAGAGAGTACTTCTCCCCCTCCATCTGAATATGTAAAGTGCCTAAGGTCAGATGGAGGGGGAGAGTACTTCTCTAATGAGTTCTCTGAATTTTTGAAGAAGAATGGTATTCGGAGACAGTTTACATGCAGATACACTCCGTAGCAAAATGGAGTTACTGAGCAGAAAAACAGGCACATTGCTGAGATTGCGCGAGCATTGATGGGAGAGAAGAATATGCCGCATAGCTATTGGGCTGAGGCTGTTTTTACAGCAGCTTACATCATGAACATGACTCCAACTACAGCCATACATGATGTAACTCCAGAGGACTCCAGAGGAGAGGTTTACTGGCAGAAAGCTTGATGTCTCATCTGAAAGTCTTTGGATGTAGTGCATGTGCCAGATGAGCTGAGAACTAAGTTGGATCCAAAAGCTGAAAAATGTGTGTTTATTGGATATTCCCTTGAGCAAAAGGGATACAGGTGTTATAACCCAGCTACATGTGAGTTGAGGGTAAGCAGGGATGTTGTTTTTGATAAGATGAGCAGCTGGTATGCTACTGAAAAAGAAGCTATTGGGGCTGATGTGAGTGGAAATGTGGTTACACAGAATACAAGTTAGCAATCACAGTCTCTTTAAGTCAGGGATTTAATATTCACGTGATCACAAGATTTTTTGTGATGAACAAGTTATTCACATGTTCTCATGTTACCGTTCACAAAATAACAGGTCACTTGCCATTTGGGAACCCCTTAAAAGCTTGGCTACACATGGGAATAAGCTATTCACATGTTCTCATGTTACCATCTTCACATAATAGCAGGTCAGTGGCCACCTAAGAAGATTTTTTATGCTTGACAAAGATAATTTTTTAAGGCCCTTGTAAAAGCTTTGTGAATATAACATGTGATCACAAGATTTTTTGTGTTATTAACATATGTTATTAACATGTTCACATGTTCTCATTTACGTCAGTGAAATCCCTGCTTTAAGTGGACTAGGAGAGTCCTCATCTAGTGGTTTTTTTTTATAGACCATGGAGTGGCAGGCTGCGTGTCATAATACCAGTCCTGCAAATGTGATTAGTACATCACATAAAGGCAAAGAGAAAGTGGTTGAGCCCCTTAGTATGCCTGACATTTTTGTAGGGCATTCTCATGTTGATGGAGAGTCTAGGGGCTCAGAGATGAGCCTTGATGAGGATCTTTGGATACCAGCTACTATGAGAACACCTGGTGTAAAGAAGGCTATGGAAGCCATGAATACAAAGCTGTGAAGATCTGGGAGAGTGAAGAACCCTGTGCAAGCAGAGGTTTACCTATGATGGTTATGTAGCACATCACTATGCATACATGGCAAAAGTTGTGCAGGTTCTAGAGCCCACATGCATTGATGTTGGGAGAAAGCTATGGATGAGGAGATGGATGCACTATATGGAAATGAGACTTGGGATTTAGTGCATATGCCTGAAGGCAAGAAAGCCATTGGATACAAGTGGGTGTACAAAGTAAAACATAAAAGTGATGGAAGCATAAGCAAGTACAAGGCTAGATTGTTAGCCAAAGGATATGCTCAAACATATGGCATTGATTATGAGGAAACTTTCAGCCCAGTTCCCAGGATGGCAATAGTGAGAGTTGTGATAGCAGTGGCAGCATCAAAGCAATGGCCTTTACATCAGATGGATGTAAAGAATGCATTCTTGCATGGGGATTTATAAGAAGAGGTGTATATGTTGCAACCACCTAGTTATGAGGATGTGAGTCACCCTGAGCATATTTGCAGGCTGAAGAAAGCCTTGTATGGCTTAAAACAAGCACCAAGAGTATGGTGTCTGACAAGATTTCTGAATATCTTGTCACTATTGGCTTTCATGTAGCCACCAATGCAGATTTCTTGCTATATGTGAGATATAGTGATAGAGGGGTTGTGCTTGTTGTCATCTATGTAGATGACCTGATCATTACGGGGGTCCATGATGCAGAGATCTTTGATGCAGATTTCTTGCTATATGTGAGATATAGTGATAGAGGGGTTGTGCTTGTTGTCATCTATGTAGATGACCTGATCATTACGGGGGTCCATGATGCAGAGATCTTTGATGTAAAGATCTTGCTTAGACAGAAGTTTGAGATGAAGGATCTGGGGGAGCTCATATATTTCTTAGGCATTGAGGTGATTAGGTCACCACATGATGGTATTGGATTATTCCAGAGACAGTATGGCTTGGACATGTCCAAGTATGGTATGATAGGCTGTAAGCCTATCTCAGTGCCAGTGGAACAAAATGGCAAGTTGAGTGCAAATTCAAGAGAGATTTTGGAGGATCCTACTATGTATAGGCGCATAGTAGGAAGCTTGATCTACATGACGATCACCAGGCCAGATTTGAGCTATGCTGTTGGGTTGGTGAGTCAGTTTATGTAGGTTCCTTGGAAGGCGCATTTGGATGCATTGAGACGCATACTGAGGTATGTGAGGTCTACTTTGCATTGTGGACTATTTTATGAAACTGGGACAGAGATATGTGTACATGGGTACACAGATGCTCATTGGGCTAGTAGTATCTCAGATAGAAGATCTACTAGTGGCTTCATTTTTTCTTTGGGGAGTGCTACTGTGACTTGGAGCAGCAAGAAGCATCCTACGGTTGCCCTATCCAGTATACAGAGGGCGAGTACAGAGGTGCTACTATGGCAGCATGTGAGGTAGCTTGGTTTGAGAAAGCTACTTTGCAGATTTGGGTTTATTAGACAACTTTCTTTTATTCTTCTATTTATCTCCTCCCTACATTTGGATGAATCTTATAGGTCCATAGGAACCTCAATTTAAAATTTTAAAAAATTCTTCACCCCCAGGATAATGCCTCTTGAACAGATTATACTTAATTTCTAATGCACCTTCTGAACTTCTGTTTCAGGGGAACTTATTTTAATAAGATGAGGTATTTTTCTATCCAAAAATATTAAAAAACTGAATTACCACTCTCTAAAAGATTTTCTCTCTCTAGGCCAAAACTGGTAGAAACAAGATCTTTTATATTTCTGAAGAGGGATTTGATTACAGGGGAAGATGTTGGACATCTTGAGAGGCTGGGGAGGAATCTTACATTCTCTCGCACTTGAAAAACACGAGATGCCCTCATCTCGCAAACTGGGGGTAATCCCGCAACAAATGGGCTTCATTCTCCTAGGTGGCATCTTCAAAAGGATAGAACTTCCATTTTACCAATAATTCTCTGAGAATTCTGTTCCTGAGAATATTTTCTCGAACATTAAGAATTTCTTCAGGTTGGAGTTCCATCTACCCTTGGGTTGAAGAGGTTAGGATTTCATCATCAAGTACATGATTTGGGCTTGGCACATATTTCTTTAGAAGGCTTACATGAAATACATTATGAACTTTGAGATGAGGAGGCAGAAGAAGCTCGTAGGCTAAGTCACCTACTTTCTTTGTAATCAGATATAGCCCACAATATTTGGGGGATAACTTCTTGTACTTCCCAAGAGACAGAGAACTTCTTTTGGGCCGTACTCTACTGAAGACCATATTTGCTTCTTCAAACTTTTTGTCTGTCCTCTTCTTATTAGCATACTGCTTCTGTCGATCCTGGGCAGCTTTAATATCTTTACGAATGGACTGCATCTGCTGCTCCATGTCGTCAAGCATTTGTCTGGACATCTTGACCCTAATCAATGGGTCGGAGGGTGGTTGCAAGATCAGGGTGCCCAGTTTTGTCCACTCAGGCACCCTGTAAACAGTAAAAAAACAGGAATTTGTTTACCTTTAGTGCCTAATCTCTCCTAGTAAATGAAAGAATTTTGTTTCAAGTTCTTTTGTTGGAACATCATATTCAAAGTTGGAAATATAGTTGCATAATTTGATTAAGCATTAGATAGTCAAAAGTCCTCATTTTCTTAGGTACAAAGTTATTGTATATACCCTGTCCCAAATTTGAACTGATTCCATAAAATGCTAATATCTTTTACATATAAACTCATATGAGATTCCCACTTTGTACCTTAGATCTTCACATAATATGGAGCTTAACTTGATTTTTTGAGAAAATTTTAAGATATTTGTCTATTTTCTTTAAATATTTCAAGGTCTTTAAAGTGTTATAATATACACCACTTTTTGTACCCACAATAGCTACCAGTTAAAATCCTCAATCTTGTAGATCAAAAGAGTGGGTAGATACTGAGACATTAGTAGAATGTGGTGGTTGGTAAAAATTACAAATCCAATGGTTGGATTTTTAATGATCTCTTTTTCAAAATTCTTCCTGACTATCAGAAGGCCTGTAAATATTAATAATCTAATTAGTAAAATTACATTTCTTATGTGAATCATCTAAAACCTTTAGGGACTAGTGTACTTGTCATGGTGCATCTATGAAAAAATAAATTGGATCACTCTAAGTATGGAAAGATCATTTGTTTATCATTTCATCATATTTTTGATTAATTTTGATTAATTAGACTAATTTATATTACTTTAAGTTATATTTGGTTAATTTAAGGGCAAGCGTATTTTATATTATTTGCTTGATCTCATTTTAAGTACTTTGCCCCCAAAATTTGCTCTCCAAGCATTGTCCCAGTCCAGCATGATAAAACTGGACATCCTGATCTTGCAACAACCCCGGACCAAGTTAATGGAGTTAAGCAATCTTGTCCATACAGAGCTTTAAAAGGGCTCATCCTGATACTTCGGTGATAAGAAGCATTGTAGGCAAACTCGACTAACTGCAGATAGCTTAGCCACTTCTTGGGTTCCCTGCCACCACAGCATGACCGAAGTATATCTTCGATTACTTGGTTTACCCTTTCAGTTTGACCATCGGTCTCAGGATGATAAGCTGTGCTCAGGTCCAAGAAAGTTCCCACTGCTTCGAAAAATGCAGTCTAGAACCTTGAAGTAAACTTGGGATCTCGATCACTTACTATTCTGGGTAGGCCATGCAATCTGAAGATTTCTTTGAGGAACACTCTGGCCACATCCACTACAATGTAGGTTTCTTTTATTGGGATGAGATGGGCAACTTTGGTTAGTCTGTCAACTACCACAAAAATGGAGTTGTAACCTCATTCCACTGAAGGTAATCCAGTATTAAAGTCCATACTGATACATTCCCACTTCATCAATGGATGTAACTTCCTAGGCATTTTTACTCTTTCGGCTTTGACTTTCTGGCATGTCAGACATTGACATACATGATTTAGTACATCCTTTTTCAGACCATGCCAAAAGAAGCTTTTCTTTATAGACATGTAGGTTTTGATGAAACCTGGATGTCCTGCTATAAGGTTGTCATGGGCTTCATTCAAAATTTGGTCCTTGGTTCCCTAATCATTGGGAATGCATAGCCTGCGATTATAATACATAATGCCATCATCCAGGCTGTACCCTTGAACTCTGTTCAACTCCTACTGAGGAGTTTTGCTTTCCTGCATAAGTAGGGTAGTAATAGGGCCAAAGAATCTATCCTACATGATCTTCTCACTTGCTTCAATAATCAAAGGAGTTGATATTATAGTAATTGCAAGCGAGGTTTTTCTGCTAAGGGCATCTGCTACCACTTTTTTTTTTCCTGGGCGGTACTTGATTTCAAAATCAAATTCCTACAGGTTTTGCATCCACCTTCTTTGGCGCATGTTGAGGTCCTTCTGAGTGAATATCCACTTTAAACTTTGATGGTTTGTCAATCAAAGGGAATCTTTTTCCCAGTAGGTAATGTCTCCACCACAACTTTAAGGCATAGACTACTGAAAGTAATTCCAGGTCATGAATAGCATAATTCCTCTCATGCGTTCTGAGCTTTCGGGATTCATAGGCCACTGCATGACCTTCCTGCATGAGTGCACCTCCCAGGGCAAAACCACTTGCATCACTTATTTACTACCTCAAAGAGTAGAGAGAAATCTGGCAGCTTCAGAACGGGACTGGTTACCAAGGCGGTCTTCAGCTTATCAAAAGCACTTTGGCACCTGGCAGACCATTGAAATGGGGTATTCTTTTTGAGAAGGTTAGTCAGGGGGGAAGCTATGAGAGCATACTTTGGTATAAAAATTCTATACCAACCAGTCAATCCCAAGAATCCTTTGACTTCTTTCAGTGTCTTTGGTTCCAGCCAATCTATGACTGCTTGGACTTTTGCAAAATTTGGAGAAATTCCATCTTTGGATACCAGAAAGCCCAAGTATTCAACGTGGTCAGTAGAGAAAGTGCATTTGCTCTTTTTGGCAAAGAGTTGATGCTTCCTTAGAATCTCAAGAACTTTTTGGACATGAGTCTCATGATCAGCTACATTCTTTGAGTAAATCAGAATGTCATCAAAGAAAACTAGAACAAAATCATCCAAGTATTCTCTGAGGATGTCCTGCATTAGGCGATTGTATGTAGCTGGGGCATTAGTTAATTCGAAAGGCATGAAAGTAAATTCATAATGCCCATAGCGAGTATTGATGGCTGTTTTTGGTATATCTTGATCATTGATCCTGATCTGGTAATACCCGGATTTGAGATCTATCTTTGTGAAGATATGGGCTCCATTTAGCCTACACTACAACACAATGCTGCCATACACGCGTTTCATACACGCGATAAATTACGAATGCGTGTATGGTCGCGCCTGTATTTGAATGGAATCGGGCGCGTGTATTTTAGCATTTAAGTTCGCGTGTATGTTTGCATTTATCAACGCGTGTATAAACGCGTTTATATACACGCTGGAATACACGCATCTATACACGGTAATATTCACGGATTAATACTCGCTATTATACACGGATAAATACACGCTACTATACACGGATTAATACACGCATTTACAACAATGAAATATATTCAAAAATAAATCATGCATATGAGATGATAGAAATGTCATCAATTTAGAACATACAGTGACGGATTGGTTAGGGTTTGATCTCATCTTCAATAAGATCCATCCTTGCCAAACGATCAACATCAATATCCATTTGATCAATTGGTAAGGCTACGATTAAATTTATTCCACTATCGATATTCTGTACTCCATTGATAATGGTATCGATGTCCTGATCATCCTCATCAACATCACCATCATCCTCAATGGTAGGGTCATTCTCATGATCATGAGAAATGGCATGCTCATCCTCATTATCATGATCATCTCTTATTCCAATCTTTTGCACGAAGTGTTTGTGGAGGAATGTTACTCTTACTAGCAACATATTTAGGATGATCTGAGGGGAGAAATCGATGATGATTATCGAATATAGTCTTACACAAACCGTCAGCATACTCATGTACTAACGAAGGGCCACAAACAGGACATGCATGTTTACCCGATGTTTTCAAACCTGTTAAAATATAAATAAAAGTTAGAATAATAAAGTCAAACCGTCTAATTAATATATATAGCCAATAGTAATAGAGTAGGGAGGTAATTAGAATTCTTACCGGAACAATCGTTGTATCCTGGAAAGTCATGCATTGTCCACATCAACACTGCTTTTAAGTCGAAGTGTCGAGAGGAGGGAGGCCTACTAATGTCCAATATGGCAACACCTCTCCATAGTTCCTCCAACTCATCAATCAGTGGTTCAAGATAAACATCCATATGCTTGACTTTATGTTTCCCTGGAATTAGAAGGGATAACATAAGATGTCCCTTCTTGATCGCCATTGATGGTGGAAGGTTGTAATTCACCAACACAACTGGCTACACGCTGTATGCGGTGCTTTTGAAACCAAATGGATTCACTCCATCCATACCCAGGCCAAGTCTCAAGTTTCTGGGCTCTGTTTTAAAGCTGGGCCACTCATCTTCAATATGCTTCCAAGCAGGAGTGTCTGCGGGAATTCTCCACATGCCATCATCCGATCGATGTGAGGAATGCCATGACATGAGCTCTGCTATGGATTTGCACCTGAACATGTGTTTGATGCGAGGAATTATAGGAAAGTGTCGCAAGACTTTACGAGGTACATCAAAACTCTTCATATCTGTTCTGTACCTTGCTTCGCCACAAGTGGGACAATGTAGAGCCTCCTTATGCGTCCCACGAAACAGAATGCAATCATTGACGCATGCATGTATTTTATCATAATCCAGTCCTCCAAGAGATGTCACATAGCGCCTCGCTATGTCTCTTGAGGTGGGTAGTCTATTTTCCTTTGGAAGCATGTTTGATAATAGCCTGCATCCAATATCATCAATTATAATTAGTCTTAAATCCTAAACCTTAAACCACTAATTCAAATTTGTAAGTTAGAATGCTTACTTCAACAATGCGTCAAGACTTGCATTGCTCCATCCATAAACTGTTTGTATATTAAGCAGTTCAAGTGAAGCACGTAAAACTGAGAATGTGCACCCTTCAAACACCGGTGTCGATGAAGCCTTATAAAGGTGCTCTTGTTCCATATCATCGTCGTCCATACCTTTGGGATCATCCGTAAAAAGATTCCGCACCATATCATCAAGCACCTCCTCTTCCACAACTTCGTGGGGTGCAGGGCTATTGTCATCCCTTTCCCACTCATCTCTGACAATAGATCCCGAAGCTCCAGCATCATCTCGTCGATGCTTTACGTGCTCTCGTCGCGCGTAGGGTACCATGTTAGGGTGTGGTACTGCATCCTGCTTCAATTAGAGTTTATATATTACAACTCTATTAATTTAATTTGGATACCATGAGTCATTTGAATACCATCAATTTACATCTACTCACCTCTAAACCTGTTTGATTCCATTCTCCATACATGGAGATGTGATTCAAGGTGATTCGACATGCTCGTACAATGCATCCTTGACATCGATTACACATACATTTGATCCGTTGTCCCAACCACACATCGCGATTACGATGACGCATTGTCTCATCTTCCCCACAACTGCTTGAAGAGGTTGATGACATCCTGTGTACAAATCAGAAAACACAAAATCATAATATGTTTTTAATGAAAGCACAAAAATCGCGTGTATTGACGCGGCTATTTCCTAAAAATTGCGTGTATTAACGTGGCTAATTCCTAAAAATCGCGTGTATTAACGTGGGTAATTCCTAAAAATCGCGTGTATTAACGCAGGTAATTTCTGCAAAACGCGTGTATAAACGCAGCTAAAATCTTATACCCGCGAATATACACGCCTTTATAAACGCGCATATAAACGCGGCGATATATTTAAACTAAAAATAGCCCGCCTTCCCCAAATATAGATTTTGAACAAACAAATCAACATTGTTTGCGTTTTTCGCCTGTTTTCGCCTCTTCCAACAGCAAAGAGGGAGCAAAGAGGGAGCACACACACGGGAGAAGGAGGGAGCAGAGAAGGAGCAGAGAAGACTCACTTTTTCAGAGGTGAGTCACTTTGTCCTGTGCCTTGTCAGATTTGTTTATGCTATTTGCTCTTTGCTCTTTGGGTTTGTCTCCGTCCTTTTGTTTATGCTAGTTGCACACGATTGGGTGAATGGTCCTGACAATGGTCCTTTTATAAGGACATTCTGTCTTTGTAGGGGGTCGGTCTTTTTGAAAAAAAAATTTCGCAGGTCGGTGTAAGAACGCGTGTAAAACCGCGTGTAAACTGTCTGCAGTGTTTGTTCACGCGGATATACACGCGTTTCTGGACGGGTGTATACACGCTTTTTTTGACGGGTGTATACACGCGTTTCTGCAGAGACTACGTTTCAGAATTCATGATTTGCAGGCAACACAACTGACTTGAATGTGAGTCAAGAGATAGCCCATGATGTACATGAAGATGTTTGTTGCAGGTTCTTTATGGATATTCCAGGTTCTTCATTCGATCCATTTGCGTACAGCAATTGGCTGATGGAGATGCTGAATCATTTTGGGCGCCATCCTGGTCCGGTTGAGCTTACAGAGTATATGTATGCCCATCCCCCTCCTTCCCTGCCTGGTGTCTATACCCCTACCGCGAGTATCCAGGGCACTCCAGTGCCGTCTATTCCTCCGAGTCCGACGAGACGGCATGCAGCTTCTCCTCTTCCACGTCCACCGAGGAGACATACCTCTTCCCAGACACACTCACGTACACCCTCACAGCCACCATCACGTGATCCCTCAGAGCCACCGTCACGTCAGGGCTCACAGCCACCGTCACGTAGACAATCCCCCAGTGGTGACTCCACCCGCAGCAGTAGGAAGAGTGGGAGTGGAGGATGCGGTGGGTGCTTTGGTGGGGGAGGTGGGGGAGGTAGTAGGGCACGCGGTGAGAGAGGAGATAGAGGGAGAAGAGTTAGAGGAGACAGTTCGGAAGAGGAGGAGATGAGAGAGATGGAGAGAGTGGTTTGCTATGATGTGACGGATAGGGGCGGGATAGTGATGGATGCGAGGGGGAGGGAGGTAATGGAGTACATGCGTGGGGTAGTATCAAACTCATATAGAAATTGTTTTATTAAATTTAAAGATCAAAATAGCCGATTAGTTGGGGAAGTGATAGAGGCTGTACATAGTCGGTACCCCAATCCCCCACATGCTACATTCTCGGATGTATGGGGAAGGACGCGAATAAGGGAGATCTTAAGTAATAAAAGATCTCACCTTAAAAAACTCGCGTACGATGACCTGCTAAATGTAGCTGCGGGTGGCTATCCTGCCGAGAAACCTGCCACTGCGCACAAACGCGAGTGGAAGGAGGCAAAGAAACGAGCAGAGGGTGGCGTGAAGAGCAGGCAGCATGTGGAGGCACGACGGATCCAGATGGAGACCATTGGATCTTCGCATTTCGGATCTGGCGGCGTCGAGTCATGGGAGGCAGAGTTCGTAAGTATCTTGCCACTTTATTTGATTGTTTACTTAATTCATTGATTCTATGATTGTTTTAATCTTACTAATTGTGTTGATTATGATACAGCGACGGGTTACGGGGAGGAAGCCCACAACCCACGATACTGCGTATGCTCGCCGGCATAGCAGACGTGACACGTGGGCCATCTTCAGAGCCGAGGGACGTATTACGGACGCGCAGTTTGAGATGGCCATGAGACCATACGGTCGACAGGTACTTGAAAATTCTAAACGAATGGTTTTGGTTTATTGAATTACATATATATATACTTATATACTATATATTACTTGAACAGGCACAAGCTGCTGATGATCCACCGGCCGCCGCTGCAGAGGGTGGACGTGAGCACTACTCATCGGACATTCCGACCGATGTGAGCTCATCTGAGCATGGAGGGAGCAATCATCTGGGTCTGAGTAGTACTCAGACTTATAGTATCACATTCCATATTGAGGATGTGATTGTATATATTTTTTTGTAAACTCAAGCCATGGGCTACTTCGAGATATGGACTCCCTTGTATACATGAATGAAATTTTGATAGTAATATTGAATTGATTGATCGATAGTATTACATTCATGTCTGTCTTGAATTGTGTATTGACAATGTATGCATTCATGTCGTTCTTGTCTTAATCTCCCTCGTGCATATGTTCTTCGTGGATGGTCTAATGGGATGGTCTAATGCACAAAAAAAAAAAATCCAGAGAGTGCTATTGGGTGCTGGAACGCTGGAACAGTATTCAGGCACCAAATAGCACTCTCTGGATTTTTTTTTTGCTCTCTGTTCGCGTGTGTAAACGCGTCAAAACTGCTAAAACTCGCGTGTATCTACGCAGATACCCTGTAAAATACGCGTGTATTACTGCATCAAAACTGGTAATTACGCGTGTATAAGCGCATCTAAAGTAAAGAAACGCGTGTATAGACGCAGGTATAAACACGTCTGAGACATCTGAATTGAACAGGACGCGGCTATACACCCGTGTATAAGCGCGTCTAAAATAAGAAAAAGCGTGTATAGCGGCATGTATTAACGCGTCTGTAAAAAGAACGCGGCTACACACCCGTGTATAACTGCGTCTGAGGGGTGCTGTACACGCGCTTTTACACGCATGTCTGTGGCCGCGATGATACACGCGTTGATACACGGGCCCGCTACTTTTTTGCACAAGTCATTTTTAGCGGCTAGGAGCGCGGGTATGAGCCCGATCCCTTGTAGTGCTATCCAGAAGCTCATCAATTCTTGGGATAGGATACTTATTCTTTCTGAAAGAAAACTGGTGCACCCCAAGGTGAAACACCGGGTCTTACAAACCCTTGTTCTAACAGCTGTCTAAGCTATTCCTTGAGTTTGATGGCTTCAGGAACTAGCATTTTGTACGTGCACAGGGCTACTGTGGCTGAGCTCCGGGGGTCAATTAAATCACATGATCTACTTTCCAAATTGGAGGCATTTCAGTTAACTCTGTTGGGAATAGATCATCAAATTCACTTAGCCATTCTGGTTCTTTAGCCTTAAGCTTTGAGTCTACTGGGTTCATTTTGACAACATAAATTTGCTGCTTCTTCCTAAGTCCTTTCAGCAACCTGGAAGATTTTACTAATTGAAGGTCTGGGGATCCAAAAACTCCAGTTCCTTGAACTTTGTTCCCGTGAAGGTCATGGAAGAAAATGGTTCCATTGTGACAGTGTATGTCAGCTTGATTTTTGTGGAGCCAATCCATTCCAAGGATCCCGTCAAAAACTCCAAGAGGTAAGACTTTAAACTGACAGTCGGTTACATTACCATCTAGATTGAATTGGATAAGATCTGTCTCATGGTGAGTGAAAATAGTCTTTCCACTAGCCAATTCAACTTGCATAGGTTTCCCTGAGTTCTGTTCTAAGACTAGCTTACGCAAGCATCCAGGGGAAATGAATGAATGAGAACTGCCTGAATCAATCAAAAGCTTAAAAGGCTTACCCTGATACTCTGCTGGAGTATGGATGACTGAGAACTGATGGGTTAGGCCCTTGATTTTCAATTGCAGCATAGATCTGCCCTCTTTTCTCTTCTACTACATCTAAAATTGTGACTGCTCTTGCTACTGCAGTCTGAGGCGGAACTATTTCTCTTTGGTTGCCCCAATTCTGGGAAGGAGTTTTGAGGTTACTCTGGACAGAGGCAGTTGGCTGAGCTGGAGTTCTTCTAGGGTTACCCTAGCTTGGGCGAGACGAACCCTGATTAGACTGGTATGAAGGGGTTGGTCTCTGAACTCGGGGTCCTTCACTTCCGTGTCCCCTTGACATGGCAGGAGTCGGGTAGTCTTTTAACTGGTGACCAAAACCCTGGCATCCAAAACATCGATTTTCAGTTCTGAGCTCATCCCTCTAATTTCTTGAAAGAGGTGGGGCTCCTGAGAAAGTATTCTGGGGGAAGGGTCTTCCTTCACTTCGGAATCTTCCTGCATCCTGATTCTGATTCGGGCCTTACTGCCTCTTTGGGGGTGGAAAGTTTGAAGTACTTCCCTGGGCTTGGAATCTTTTAAAGTTAGAGGGTGCAGGCTTTGGCGGGACCTTTACTACAAAGGCTTTGGCAAAATCCTTTGCAATTCTTACTGCTTCAACCATGGACACAGGCTTGGCATTTTTGACCAGCGTGTCCAAGGATTCGTTCATTCCCCAAATGAACCTGCTTTAGCTCTAAGAATTCGTTCATTTTGATTTCCAAAAATCCAGGGAGACAAAATTTCTTTCTTAGATAGGTTTTTAGGTCGTTCCAAGACTGAGTATTTCTGTCCAGATGGTTGGTGTCACAGTGGTTCCTCCATGCTACCCTGGCTCTTTCCACTATTTTCAGCCGGGCAAGAGCCATTTTGCTCCGCTCATTGTAGCCTGTGACGTCAAAATATTCTTCCATGGCTTCCACCCATTTCTCCACAGCCTCGCCCAGGGTCTCCCCTTCTCCTTTGAAGGGTCCTGGGGCTGAGTCCTATGAAGAGCCTTGCGAACATCAGGGTCAAGCTCATCATCTTCAGAGAGAGGGTCTGGCTGATGGCAATTTTCCAGATCAATGTGGATAATTTTTGATCATTTTTGGGTCAGTTTTGCTCACTTTTTGGATCTAGTTGAAACAGGAGAGAGGAGAGATAAAAATATCTCATTATTTGGGATTTTAAAACTCATTCAAGCATGTGAAATAGGCGCCTCCTTCATGAGGGGAATTCCCCCATACTGAGGTGTCAAAAATGCATCATTTCACCTAAATATCTTCCTTTTTAAACTATTAATCTTGTCCTTAATCAACTCTTCATCTTATGTGAGTATTTACTCATTTTTGGGGGATTTTTCTTTTATTCTTCTATTTATCTCCTCCCTACATTTGGATGAATCTTATAGGTCCATAGGAACCTCAATTTAAAATTTTGAAAAAATCTTCACCCCCAGGATAATGCCTCTTGAACAGATTATACTTAATTTCTAATGCACCTTCTGAAAATCTTTTTTGACTTCTGTTTTAGGGGAACTTATTTTAATAACATGAGGTATTTTTCTATCCAAAAATATTAAAAAATTGAATTACCACTCTCTAAAAGATTTTCTCTCTCTAGGCCAAAACTGGTAGAAACAATCTTTTATATTTCTGAAGAGGGATTTGATTACAGGGGAAGATGTTGGACATCTTGAGAGGCTGGGGAGGAATCTTGCATTTGAGGACGAGGCCCCGAGTGAGAAACCCTGCCCCGCACATGAGGGGACTGCTTTCGCTGTCAGCTACTGGGAATCCGGTGCGGAGGGGGCAGAGGGATCTCAGAGAGAGAGAGAGAGAGAGAGAGAGAGAGAGAGAGAGAGAGAGAGAGAGCACGTCATTCAAATCACAAGCACGGGAAAGGAGAGGAGTGGCTGAACAACATGGGCCACTAGGCTGGTGAAGCTGTTCTAGGACAAGAAGACATTGGAGAAAAAAAAAGATAATTTTTTTTTCAAAGAGCATGCCATTCAAATCACAAACAGGAAAGGAGAGGAGTGGCTGAACAACACGGGCCATTGTGCTAGTGAAGCTGTTTGGGACAAGAAGACGTGAGAGGGGAAAAAAAAGATAATAATTTTTTTTTTGAAATCCTGAAAAATGTCCTCAAACCACCCTCAAAACCACTAGAAAAGGGTTGTAATGACACCACTTCATGGTAACACCTAAGCATGCTTCCACCCAAACAACTTTTATATTGAAATCAAAGGAGTAGGAGGCACAACGACTTAGATTCCAATCCAATGAAATACCACAAAAGTACACTAAAGTTTAAGAAAAATCTTGCCACAAAGGTTTCAGGTTATCGGTGAACATAACTTACTTTATTAAACTCATTAAGATACTTTCATAATCTTCTTATATTCAAATCAAAAGAGCCCCCTTAGTCTAGGAGCACTCTGACTTAAGATCCATTCCTTAAAAATGCCATAAAAAGTATAATATAGTTTAAAACACCATATTCGTGATTTTGGGAATCTCCCAAGTCCCATTTTTGTAATACTAAAAAGGTGGGACCCGATTAACATGTCTACAAGTTTCTCAAAACCCTATCATGTGACCTATCATTGGAAAGCGCTTGAAAAGAGGGATCTATTAAGCTTTAAAGCGCACAATTTGGAGTAATGGTGTTCAAGTTATGGCAAATCTAAAGTTTTGACCACGTGTCCCAAACTTATGGGAAATTCCCATATTCCCCAATATGGTGTTTTAAGAAAACTCTTACCATAGAGGTTTAAGGTTGTTTTGAGAACATAAACTTTAATACATTCATTCAAAGACTTTCTTCTTCTATTTAAATCAAAGGAGCCCCCTTAGAGTAGGATGCACTCTGACTTATGATCCAATCCAACAAAATACTACAAAATAGACACTAAAAATTAAGAGAACTCTTGCCAGAAGGGTTTAGATTGTCATGAACATATACTTTAATGCATTATTAGGAGAGAAGTTAAATACATTGGAAAAGTTTTTGAGATATCAGGAGTAATGTGACATAATGATTTTCCCTTTTGAAAAAACACCTTATAAACATTCTCAGCAGTGAAGTGTTCATGTCTATATATTTCTTTGCATGCACTTCTTATAAGATTCCTCCCTTCAACGTTTGTGTAAAGGTGTAAGAACCTCCCCTTTTGTTCTTGTAATTATTCCTCTCTCTGAAATAGAATAAAGATCTTGTTTTACCCTATTTTGGCCTAGAGAGAGGAATAGTCTAGAGAGAGATAATCCTAAATTAAGATATCTTTGGATATAAAAATCCTCCTAGTGTCTAAAATGTTGAGATATCGAGCTCATCTAGTGAGGTGGTGGACACAAATGACCCACCTGGGGGATAGGCCCCACACTTACACCACTGGCATGGTTGGTGAGATCATGGGTGATATGCAGCCAGTGGGATGACAGGATGTGTGACAGCCATTCTAGAGACTGGCATAGTAATAGCGCTAGCTCATTTAGTTGGGTTCACACTATAGAGAACCCTAGTATGTATTTGGTTGAGTACCTTTTCATATGGTGTATACTCTTATCTTTGTATATGGTGTGTTGAGTGTTGTGTGAAGAAGAATAAGATTTTCAGCTTCTCACCTTGTGTGTTCTCTTTTAGGGTTTTGTGAGTGTGTATGTGCTGCAAGAGCTCAAGCTCTCTTCTCCCCTGCATCTTTTCATGGTATCAGAGCCTGGTTCATGCTAAGGGCTAAGCTATACAAGCAAGAGAAGCACAGGAAGCGATACGAGGGTAAGAGCTTCAACTACTCTTTTCTATTTGTGTTGGACGACTACACCCTTGTCGGGAGATCTACGGGAGGCACTAGCAACAAACGATCTCTGATTGAGGAGCTTTCTTTGCGAGAGTAAAGCTATAGGGCAACTATATCGTCCTACTGGACAATATTTTTTCGGCCAAAAACGTGTTTCGAGCGCGTTAGGACCTCCGTTTTTCAGAAAGCAGGCAGTTTCAAGCACTCTGGGTAAGTCATCGATTCTCTGCAGAACTCTGTTTTAAGAACTGCAAGAAGATAGATGGGTTGTGCAGACATTGTGTGTGCTGCAAGGAGGTAAATCGTTGCCATTGGGTGTATGTTTGCACATTGAGGTCACTGGTTTTGTGACATTTGAGTGTAGTACAGTACCGTTGTTGCAGAAAATACAACAGTTTGTGTAGGACAAACCAGAGTGCTGGTTCTGGTAAATTTATGTGTCTGGCAAGATGTCAAATGATGGCATAAACCAGATTGTTGCTGAGAAGCTTGATAAGAACAACTTCCATGCTTTGAGGTTCACGTTGACGAGTTTCTTGATAGAAAAGGGTTATTGGGACTACATAGAAGGTGAGCATGAAGAGGCATCAGAGATACCGAAGATCAATCCGATTGCTGTAGATGTGAAGGAGTTCAAGGATTGGAACCAAGGAGCCAGAAACGTTATGTATTGGCTCTCTATCAATATATAGGACACCATGATTTGGCACATATAGGATGCCAAGTCCCCCAAGGAGGCATGGGACACCTTGGTAAAACTCTATGAAACGAATACCAAGGCACAAAAGATACAGTTGAAGAATGAACTTCATACTATGGAAAAAAAGAGTATGTCTGTGAATGACTATGCACTGAAGATCAAGGGTATTGTGGAATCCCTTGCATCTATTGGTGTTTTAGTAGATGATGATGATAAGGTGGAAGTTTGTCTACATGGTCTTGGACCACAATACAAGGCGTTCAAGATGTCTATTCAGACTCGGAAAAACATTTCTAATTTCACAGATTTGGTGTCTATGTTGATTATAGAAGAGAAGAGCTTGGGTGAAGACCAACAGCCTTCACAAAACAAAAATAGTTCAGAGCAAAAGGCCTTCTACACAAGTTCAGGAAGAGGACGAGGTAGAGGGGAGGCCGTGGATGTGGCCAAGGAGGTGGCCAAATAGGTAATCAGAATTATGGCTCCGCAATGCATGCGGATCTCTCTGAACACCTATCACTCTAGCATGTGGTGGCACATATCTATCCTGCCTTGCACCAGGTGTGTGTAAAACGGGTATGCCAAGTTCCTCATCCAAACTCTCTGCACTCGATGACTAACCTGTAATTCCAATTCCTTCAACTTTCTTTTTCCCTTTATCCACAGCACTGCTCCCAGTGCTCACACTCTCATGTCTCAAACGTACTGACCATGGACGTACAATGCTACTCTCTAACTCTGCTGGCCCAGACATAGAAGTAGAACTAGAACTTTCTTGTGGCAAGTTCACATGCACATCAGCTTCAAGAGAATCAATGATACCCTCATCCTTTGCTTTGTACCAACTAGCAAGTTCATCAAACACCACATCTCGTGAGATAACCACTTGCCTAGTTTGTGGATTGTAACATTTGTATGCCTTACGATCCTGTGCATATCCAGCAAACACACACTTTTCTGCCTTAGGATCCAACTTCCTCCTTCTTTCGTGAGGCACATGTACATAAGCTATGCATCCAAACACTTTGAGGTATCCAATGTATGGCCTAAAACCTGTAAGCCGCATCTCTGGTGTACTTCGATGTATGGCTGCTCTGTAGGTGTCTTATTGAGTATATACACTACTGCAGTATATACACTGCTTCTGCCCAATAATAGTCTGGCATGCTCTTTTCATTGAGCATTGCCCTGGCCACTTCACAAATGACTCTATTCTTTCTCTCAACAGCAACACCATTTTGCTGAGGTGTATACCTGCAAGAAGTTAACTGCCTTCTTATGCCATGCTTTCTCAAGAAATGTTCAAAAGCATGTGAAGTGTATTCACCACCTCCATCTGTACTCAAACATTTAATCCAAGAACCATATTGCTTCTCTGCAAAAGCTTTGAAATCCATAAACTTTCCCAACACTTCACTTTTCTCTCTGAGAAAGTATATCCATGTCATTCTGCTGAAATCATCAATGAATGTCACATAATATAAACTGCCTTTAATAGATGGGTTTTGTGCAGGAGCCCATACATCGCTATGTACTATCTCAAGTGGCTGCTACTCATATTGCCTTCTCTAGGAAATCGCAACCTCGCCTGCTTTCCAAACTGACAGGCTTCACAAACATGCATATTCCCATCATACTTGAATCTAGGCAGCCCACTAACAATGCCTCTTGCCTGCATGTTCTTTAGCCTTTGTATATTCACATGTCCAATCCTCTTATGCCACATGTCAATGTCCTATACCACATTTCGGCTTTTAGAGAACATGGCTGATTTTAACTCAGGAATCCCAGCATCCAGCTTAAACAACCTGCCTTCGTTCTTGCCTTTGGCAATGACTCTATATCCATTTTTGAACTCCTCAACGAAGCAACCATGCTCGTTGAAACGAACCTGTAATCCCTGTTCCACCAACTGAGGCCAAACTTTTTGTAAAAAATAAAAGGCACATACAATACATCTGACATAGATTTTGTTTCACCATTGTGCATAACCAATGGTACACTTCCAACATGTGTAATGGCATGCTGGGTATCATCTCCTGTCTCCACATAGCCTTTCACATCCATAGGCTTCATATGCTCAAACCATTCACCATAACAAGTCATATGGTTTGATGCTCCAGAGTCCATATACCAAGTGTCATCATTTTTAGCATTTGTCATCATAGATCCCACACATGTTTCATGGCAAACAAGTGATTTGCGCTGCCATCATTACTGCTTGATGCATAATTTCCACCACCATGTTGTGCATAATGTCCACGATGTTGTGCTCTACCCCCTCTCAAATCATTTTGTTTGCGGAAACAATCACGTGCCATATGACCAAATTTCCCACAGTAATGGCATTCCACATCTTGCATAGATGTTTGTTGGCCTTGCCAACATCCTCTACCACGAGGATTACCTCTGCCTCTCTGAGGTGTATATCCACGACCACCTCTAGCACCATATGTAGGCTGAAAATTCTGTTGTGGTGACCTGTCCTGCCATCCATGACCATTACAACGGCCACGTGATACAAATCTCCCCCTGCCTCTAGATCCTCTATGTGAATAGAAAGCCTGATTTCTGCCATTATCATCATGGCTAGTAGATGCATCATGAAAGGAATCACTGTTCAGTGCAACCAGTAGACAGCTTGTTTAATCAGCTCATTTTCAGCTCCATAGATCATAATTGCTTAATCTAATCATATAGCAACCTCCTTGGGTATGTGAATAGAAAGCCTGATTTCTGCCATTATCATCATGGCTAGTAGATGCATCATGAAAGGAATCACTGTTCACTGCAATCAGTAGACAGCCTATTTAATCAGCTCATTTCCAGCTCCATAGATCATAATTGCTTAATCCAATCATATAGCAACCTCCTTGGGTATGTGAATTACAAATTTGCTAAGCCAATTCTGGAATTAATCAACCAACTAGGTAGTATTTGGCCTCCTTGCATCAAAAAAATGAAAAAACTGCCCTATTTCTCTGTATGGGCTGTGTCGCCTACTGTAGAGAGGATTTGAGAAGGTTATAGTGCTAATTGATGAGGCAATTAGATGACCAACACACCTAGGCAAGTGTACAATCCATCAATGGTATGATTTTTGCCAAAAACTTGGTTTAATTTCATCAAAATTTGACCTCATTTGACCTACACTGATTTTGGAGCAATATTGATGCTCAAAAACCAGTAATATTCACTCATTCAAATGCATCAATATTGCTCCAAAATCCGTGTAGGGCTTGCACATGAGTTGCCAATACATACATCCTTGTCACATACATGTTTCTTTGCCAGATTTGCATCTATTTCACCATACATCATCGCTTCCAAGCTTCAATGGAAAGCTTCCAAAAAACCAATATTTTCCTTTGCTTTGGGCAACCCTAATTTGCTTTGTTTGTGTCTGAATCACCTGCAATCTGCTCAAGGGTGTTTAGTAGACCTTACTCGATAGGCCAAGCTCTCAGATCTGATAGATGGCAAGCTTCACAGCTTTTCTTCATAGCTTCTTCTCCCTCTTCTCTCACTCACTCATAAACCCTAATAGAGAGCACCAGGCTCTGATACCATGTTGAAAAACAAGTAGAGGGAGAGGAGACACACACACAGGAGCAAACCCTAACCATAGAGGGAAGCCATCTCCCTTCTCACACAATGCATAAAGCCATAATCCATAATACACTAGACACACTATGAGTTATGTCCACACACATCTAACCCTAGCTAATGTCCACACACTATGACCAGCTGGACGCGGTCATTTATGTCTCACACATGCTGTTACCTAACATGCCAGCACATAGCACAGCTGGCACACACTGACATCGAGCTTGAATCTCAACACTTGGGATACCAGCTATGAGAACACCTGGTGTAAAGAAGGCTATAGAAGCCATGAATGCAAAGCTGCGAAGATCTGGGAGAGTGAAGAATCCTGTGCAGAGGTTTACCTATGATGGTTATGTGGCACATCACTATGCACACATGGTAAAAGTTGTACAGGTTGTAGAGCCCACATGCATTGATAAGGCTGTTGGAAATGTGTGTTGGGAGAAAGCTATGGATGAGGAGATGGATGCACTATATGGAAATGAGACTTGGGATTTAGTGCAATTGCTTGAAGGCAAGAAAGCCATTGGATGTAAGTGGGTGTACAAAGTAAAACATAACAGTGATGGAAGCATAAGCAAGTACAAGGCTAGATTGGTAGCCAAAGGATATGCACAGACATATGGCATTGATTATGAGGAAACTTTCAGCCCAGTTTCCAAGATGGTAACAATGAGAGTTGTGATAGCAGTGGCTACGTTAAAGCAATGGTCTTCACATCAGATGGATGTAAAGAATGCATTCTTGCATGGAGATTTGCAGGAAGAGGTGTATATGTTGCTGCCACCTTGTTATGAGGATGTGAGTCACCCTGAGCATGTTTACAGGTTGAAGAAAGCCTTGTATGGCTTAAAACAAGCACCAAGAGCATGGTTTGACAAGATTTTTGAATATCTTGTCACTATTGGCTTTCATGTAGCCAATGTAGATTTCTTGCTGTATGTGAGACATAGTGATAGAGAGGTTGTGCTTGTTGTCATCTATGTAGATGACCTGATCATTACAGGGGACCGTGATGCAGAGATCTTTGATGTAAAGATCTTGCTTAGATAGAAGTTTGAGATGAAGGATTTGGGGGAGCTCAGATATTTCTTGGGCATTGAGGTGATTAGGTCACCACATGGTATTGGATTACTGAAGAGATAGTATGGCTTGGACATGTTGTCCAAGTATGGTATGACAAGCTGTAAGCCTATCTCAGTGCCATTGGATCAGATGGGCAAGTTGATTGCGGATTCAGGAGAGATTTTGGAGGATCCTACTGTTTATAGGTGCATAGTAGGAAGCTTGATCTACATGTTGATCACCAGGCTCGATTTGAGCTATGATGCTGGGTTGGTGAGTCAGTTTATGCAGGTTCCACAGAAGCCGCACTTGGATGCATTGAGACGCATACTGAGGTATGTGAGGTCTACTTTGCATTGTGGACTATTTTATGATTGGGTTGGGTACACAGATGTTGATTGGACAGAGATATGTGCACATGGATACACAAATGCTGTTTGGGCTGGTAGTACCTCAGATAGAAGATCTACTAGTGGCTTTATGTTTTCTTTGGGGAGTGCTGCTGTGACTTGGAGCAGCAAGAAGCAGCCTACGGTTGCTCTATCCACCACCAGTACACAGAGGCCGAGTACAGAGGTGCTGCTATGGCAGCATGTGAGGTAGCTTGGTTGAGAAAGCTACTTGCAGATTTGGGTCTATCAGTGGATAGACAAGTTGTCATTTTCTGTGACAACATTAGTAGTATACAGTTGGCCAGGAACCCAATTTTTCATGCTCGCACGAAGCATATAGAGATCCACTACCATTTTGTTAGAGAGAAGAAGTTGGCAGGAGACATTGACCTTGTTTATGTCAGCACACAGGATCAGGTTATTGTTGACATCTTCACCAAAGCATTGGGTACAGAGAAGCTCCACTGATTCAGGGCTTTGCTTGGTGTACATGAGATGGAGTTGAGCTCGAGGGGGAGTGTTGAGATATCGAGCTCATCTAGTGAGGCAGTGGACACAAATGACCCGCCTGGGGGATAGGCCCCACACTTACACCACTGGCATGGTTTTGGTGAGATCATGGGTGATATGCGGCCAGTGGGATGACAGGTTGTGTGACAGCCATTCAGGCATAGTTATAGTGCCAGCACATTTAGTTAGGTCCACACTATAGAGAACCCTAGTATATATTTGGTTGAGTACCTTTTCATACGGTGTGTACTCTTATCTTTGTATATGGTGTGTTGAGTGTTGTGTGAAGAAGAAGAAGATTTTCAGCCTCTCACCTTGTGTGTTCTCTTTTAGGGTTTTGTGAGTGTGTGTGTGCTTTTGCAAGAGCTCAAGCTCTCTTCTCCCCTGCATCTTTTCATAAAATGGATTCCCCTAAAACAGAAATTCAAAATGAACTTTCCAATATGCATTTGGAATTAATTGAAAATGTGTATAAGGGACCTTAGCCTAAGGGTCCACATTTTCAGAAATTTTTGGATTATGGTCCAATTAAGGTTCCAATGGGCCAATTGCATTAATCCAAGTGTTGGGATGAGATAAATTCAAAAGAATAAAAGAAAATACCCAAAAATGAGTAAATTCTCACATAAGATGAAGAGTTGACTGAGTACAATGTTTATTAGTTAAAACTATGAGATATTACTAAAAAAATGAGATATTTTAGAATAATGATACATTTTCGACACCATGGTAAGGAGAGGGAGACTCTTGAGGTAGGCGCCTATTTCACACATGTGGAAGGGTTTTTAATTTAAAAAAATTTGATATTTTTCTCTCCTCTCTCCTAGATCAAACCAAATAAAAAAGGGAGCCAAGCTAGTCCAAGTCTTGTCCAAATTGAGTCAAACTGAACCTGGAAAATTCTAGAACCAAGTTGGACTTGGTTAATGGACTCCCTCACCTATAAATAGATCCTTAGTCTTTTGTAAAAAAATCTGTGACCTATACCATGCCAGTATTACATTAAAATAATGATATTTTCTATTACCCCTAAAAAATCCTCTACTTTTGGAGAGCTTGGAGCTTCTCTCTCACTTGAACAACTCTTGGAGCTTTCTTCTCAACTTACTAAACCAATTGATTGGTTGGGGGCTTCACTTCTAGATAAAGAAGCAAGTCAAACCTTGAGATAAGAAGGAATTTTACGGTTTTTATTAATATTCTCAAATGATTTCACTTCTCAACCCCTCTCAAGCTTGAGAAGTTTCTAATTAGTTGTTTGTAATGCAAATCAAGCTTTTCTAATAATTTTAATGATTAATTACAAAAAAGTTAATCTTTATGCTTATTTAGAATGCTTTTTATGTATATCTCTCTCTCCTAAAAGAATAGTCATTACTATGGCTAATTCTTTAGAAAAGGAATGCTTCTCATTGATAAATTCTTAATTCAAAACCAAACTCTAAACTTGTAAAGCTAGAGGATAAGAAAATGGTATTTTCATGCTTTTATGATATCAAAATAATGGTAAATTCTTTTAAATTATTTATAAGTAGTTAAAAAACTACTTTAAGTAATTCTAAGTGTGAAAGAGATAATCCTATCATTTTGGGAAAAGAGAAATAATAGAAATAGCATAATCTAGTAGAATAATCATAATTAAGTTTATGATTATGGCTAAATTTATGATTTAATATCATAATTTGGATTTAAGTTTAAGAATAGATCTTCTATCATAATTGTATTGTAATGTGTTATTCTTTTTAGAAAAAAATTAAAAATTATCAGTAATAGCAGCGAAGCTATGGCAAAATTTTTAGAAAATAATACATATCTTATTTTTATGCATAATGATAAAAGAAGACTTCCTACCATATTCTAGGATTGGACATCCTATGCAAAAAGCATCATTTTTATAATTATGCATAATTAATTTATTATGAGAAAAGCGTAAATTTTGATAAATTTATTTTTATATAAAAAGAGGAATTCCCATGATAATTGAATGGTAAAAGAGGAATTTTTGATAAAAGAGAAATTCCCATGATATTTGAGATCCAACAAATTAAATGGTAAAAGAGGAATTTTTAGCATAATTCAAATTATGAGTATTTATCAAAAGTGGAATTTTGAGCATTATTAATTTTATTAGAAAATATGGGTAGAATTGATTTTTGTAAATCCCATGAATCTTTTACTCAAAAAAAGAATATTGAATATATTTCACTTGAGAAATTTGAGAAAGAATATGAAAGTATCCATTGAGAAAAAGTACCTTTACTAAGGCCAAGCAATTGGCAGAAATTTACAAAAGTCCCATCGGTATCCAAAGTAGAAACTATTACTAAATGTGAACAGATGTGAATAAGATGTTAATGCGATCTGATAAGATGTGAATACTATGTGATAAGATGTGAGTGGATGTGATGAGATTTGGATGGAAAATGGATGTGGATGTGAATGAAGAGATGAGAATGAGATGTGATGATATGTGAAAAGATGAGAAGTGATGTAAATGGATATGGATGTGGATGTGATAAGATGTGACGTGATGTGAATGGATGTGGATGTGACAAGATGTGACATGATGTAAATGGATGTGGATGTGGATGTGATAAGATGTGATGTGATGTAAATGGATGTGGATGTGGATGTGATGAGATGTGATGTAAATGGATGTGGATGTGGATGTGGATGTGATGAGATGTGGATGAGATGTGATGTGATGTAAATGGATGTGAATGTGAATGTGATGAGACGTGGATGAGATGTGATGTGATGTAAATGGATGTGAATGTGATGAGATGAGATGTGATGTGATGTAAATGAATGTGAATGTGAATGTGATGATATGTGATGATATGTGAAAGGATGTGATGTGATGTAAATGGATGAGAATGAGATGTGAAGTGATAGATGTGCATGTGGATGAATGGATGAATGTGGATAGATGTGAATGTGAATGAATGGGTAGATGTGGATAGATGTGCATGTGAATGAATGGATGGATGTGGATAGATGTGAATGTGAATGAATGGATGGATGTGGATAGATGTGCATGTGAATGTGAATGAATGGATGGATGGATGTGGATATATGTGAATGTGCATGAATGGATAGATGTGGATAGATGTGAATGTGCATGAATGGATGGATGTGGATAGATGTGCATGTGGATGAACGGATGGATGTGGATAGATGTGAATGTGAATGAATGAATGGATGTGGATAGATGTGAATGTGAATGAATGGATGGATGTGGATAGATGTGCATGTGGATGAATGGATGGATGTGGATAGATATGCATGTGGATGAATGGATGGATGTGGATGTGGATGAATGGATGGATGTGGATAGATGTGAATGTGAATGAATGGATGAATGTGGATAGATGTGCATGTGAATGGATGAATGAATGGATGTGGATGAATGAGATGAGATGTGAATGGATGTGATGAGATATGGATAGATATGGATGTGATGTAATGTGGATGGAATGAATGAGATGTGATGTGGATAGATGTGGACGTGATGTAATGTGGATGGAATGAATGAGATGTGATGTGGATAGATGTGGACGTGATGTAATGTGGATAGATGTGGACGTGATGTAATGTGGATGGAATGAATGAGATGTGATGTGGATAGATGTGGACGTGATGTAATGTGGATGGAATGAATGAGATGTGATGTGGATAGATGTGGACGTGATGTAATGTGGATGGAATGAATGAGATGTGATGTGGATAGATGTGGACGTGATGTAAAGTGGATGGAATGTATGTGATGTGATGTGGATGCAATGAATGTGATGGATGTGAATGGATACAATGAGATGTGAATGGATGTGAATGTGATGTGATGATATATGAATGGATGCGATGTGATGTGAATGGATGTGAATGTGATATGATGATATGTGAATGGATGAGATGTGATGTGAATGGATGAGATGTGATGTGAATGGATGTGATGTGATGTGATGTGGATCACGGTGGATGTGAATGGATGAGATGTGATGTGATGTGGATATGGGTAGATGTGAATGGATGAGATGTGATGAGGATGGATGTGATGTGATGTGATGTGATGAGGATCTGAATAGATGTAATTGGATGTGATGTGGATGAATGTGATGTAATGTGGATTGATGTGATGAGATGTAATATGATATGATTGGATGAGAATGAATGAAGGATGATGGGAATAGATACGACTGGATGTGGAATAAGCAAAGTGAATTGATTTAGAAGAATGTGGAATAACGAGAAGTGATGTGGAACAATGTGGAAAGATGAGAGTTCATTAGAAACTATTATTTATGACCTGTTTTTAAGTGACTGGATGAATGTGATGTAATGTGGATGGAATGAATGAGATGTCATGTGGATAGATGTGGACGTGATGTAAAGTGGATGGAATGTATGTGATGTGATGTGGATGCAATGAATGTGATGGATGTGAATGATGCAATGAGATGTGAATGGATGTGAATGTGATGTGATGATATATGAATGGATGCGA
Organism: Cibotium barometz; assembly: GCF_041138505.1. Lineage (NCBI taxonomy): Eukaryota > Viridiplantae > Streptophyta > Polypodiopsida > Cyatheales > Cibotiaceae > Cibotium > Cibotium barometz. Next base: position 23,496,220 of record NC_141056.1, read on the forward strand.
TGTGATGTGAATATGAATGGATGTGATGTGATGTGAATGGATGTGAATGTGATATGATGATATGTGAATGGATGAGATGTGATGTGAATGGATGAGATGTGATGTGAATGGATGTGATGTGGATCAGGGTAGATGTGAATGGATGAGATGTGATGTGAATGGATGTGATGTGATGTGATGTGGATATGGGTAGATGTGAATGGATGAGATGTGATGAGGATGGATGTGATGTGATGTGATGTGATGAGGATCTGAATAGATGTAATTGAATGTGATGTGGATGAATGTGATGTAATGTGGATTGATGTGATGAGATGTAATATGATATGATTGGATGAGAATGAATGAAGGATGATGGGAATAGATACGACTGGATGTGGACTAAGCAAAGTGAATTGATTTAGAAGAATGTGGAATAATGAGAAATGATGTGGAACAATGTGGATTGATTTAGAACAATGTGGAAAGATGAGAGTTCATTAGAAACTTTTATTTATGACCTGTTTTTAAGTGACTGTTTTATGTCAAGAATGCTGGGAAAGCATTTTGACCATCTTGTGAATGAGGTCGTGGAGACCTAAGTGATAAAGTTGCAATAGCTAACGGAGAGTCAATGGAGGACGTCTTGTGTAGCAAAGTCGGCCGAGGTCTTGACCAATCTCGATTCGATTTAAATGGTGAGCTTCCGGTACGGTGGATGATGGACCAAGGAAGCGGCCTATGAGTGAAGCACGGTGACTTGCAAAGGATCCTAGAGGGTGCTGACCATATGGTGCTCGGGCTCTGGGTCACCAAAGATACCCACGCGTGCGTCGAGGAAGAAAATGGAACAAGGTGTTAGAGTTGTTTTCTAAACTTGGGCATGGATCTGGTTGATTGGCCTTGCTGGTCCTCAACGGATGAGTCCATGACTCTTTTATATGGATCTGTTGGTTGATCTTGCTGATCTTCAATGGAGAGTCCATCTGATTTTCATAAGTGAATATATTTCCGGGTACTATGAGCTAGAAACTATTGAAAAGGCCCCTAAGTGGACAGGTGGTGAGCGTTCTGGTTGCCAATGATGCTATAGGTACACCGATGAAGGAATGATTGGAAATTGGAACTCAAGCTAGATTATTTGGAGGATTATGATCACTGATACTATGGTTTCATTAAAAGATTATTTTAAAGACAGCTAAATCTGTAAAACAGGGAATTTCATATTGGGTGTGTAAGTGGTGTGACTATCTTGAAGTTTGCTTGAAGCATCGGCTAGGGGGCCTGGGAACTCTTTTCCTTGGTACCCGGGGCAAAACATAACCAAATTCTAAAATGGATCCTATCACTATAGTGGTTGGGCGGTTGGCTAACCCATGGGACTAGATGGGGTTAGGCTGGACTGATGGATCCCTAAAAAGAGACTCAATTCTGTTATGGTTATTTAGATGAAGTAAATCTCGGATAGTCTTTGTTCTATGGAAAAGAATCAACGGCTGTGCCTCTTGATGAGGAAAAAAAGTGTTGGTCTCTATGATCCAAGTGCAAGTCTCTTCCTTGATCTGACCATGTGACTTACGGGTTCGGTCAGATCAATTTGGTAAGTTGAGGCTCTTGACTACGTTAGAATAAAAATATCCCAAAGGAATCGCCCGTGCTTTCTAGGCGAGGGAAGTTTTTCCGGGTTTGGTTTTGGAAGAACCAAGGGATTAGTCTCTTGTCTGGATATCCGTGGGTGAGGCCCCGAGTGAAAGGCTCTATCCTACGCAAGCAAGAAGTGCTACTTCCGCTGCTAGCACCCCCGAATTCAGGGGGCAGGGATCTTTTACTTCTAAACTTCCAAGTACTACCTTGGTTCAAAGTTCTTGATGCTATGCAAGCTATTATCATTTTGAGAACACCTCTTTGATCAATTAAAAGCCTAGAAAAACCTACACGAAACAAGTCGCTTAAGTTGGAATATAGATACTTTATAAACCATTGTCTTGCGGGTTTAAATTTCAAATAGAGTAATACCTTTGTGTTACTTGTTGATATTGAAGATACCATGATCGTTTAGCAATTTATTAATAAATGCCTTTGTAGGTTGAGCCTTCATCCCAACCTTTTAGCTAGTAAAATCAGTTGTGGTGCCTTCATGGTTGAAATGTGTGAATGTTGTTTTAGTAGACTATCTTATATTTCATCTCCTTTGTGTTGAGATAAACTACGGCTAAGGATTTACATACTCCTTGCACCAGTTGTAGCTCATTTATCACCTCTTTGACCACCTCTTTGACCACTGGTATCAACCAAATTTTCTTTTGAATTAATCTAAAAAATGTCATGTAATTGCTTTACAAGAGAAAGTCTAACTGTGTTGAGTCTTAATTGTGACCATTTCACATTATGCTCCTTCCCCAATAATTAACAACACCACTAACAAGGTTAAACTATTTGTGGTCATTCGACACACTGGGATCTAGTTATAACGGTTAGAGTTAATCATTCTACGTACACCCTCAGCATCAAGCCACATCAAGTAAGGTAGTAACTCCCCAAGAAGAATGTTGTCATTCTTCTTATCTATATCAAACTCAGATGGAAAGACTAGGAGTAACACATCCTTTATATGGAGAGTCATAAACACGAATGGTCCTCCTCGGATCACATTCAAAGACTTTGGAAATTCTAATTTATTCTTCTCATAAGTGTAACAAGTCTGTTGACACCAAATGAAAAAAAAGGAAGTATTTTTCCTACTTTTTTTGTAAAGCTCTCACCATTTGAATAACATTGTCCTCCATTGTCATTGACCAGATCCCAACATTACATCTTTTAAAAAGGGTCTGCAAAAAATTTATACATCCAGGTCAGAGTATAAAATATCTATTTGGACCATACATAGTGGATTGATGCAACATTGATGGTTGAATACAACGCTTCAATAGCAATCCATTCAATTCCAACACCACAGGCAACATTGATTTGTTAGGCATGTCTTGTATTGTACAACTTTCATTATCACCTATATAAGTGGCTCCTCCATAACTTCAATACCAATCCATGTCTTGTATTGTACAACTTTCATTATCACCTATATAAGTGGCTCCTCCATAACTTCAATACCAATCCATTCAAATCCAACACTAAAGAGAATGTGGGGGAGATGGAGAAATTCAAACCCTAGCAAGAAAACACACACCCACAAGAGAGAGCAAGACACAAGAGAGAGATGGATAGCTGAATTTTCTTCTATCTTCTTCTTCTCTACTCAACCAACATAACATAAAGATAAGACTACACACTATATGGGTTAGTACTCAACTACTACAACATACAAGGGTCGGTCCATAATGTGAATCGTGCTATAACTATGCCAGTCTCTAGTAATCCAAAATGGCTGTCACATAGCCTGTCATCCCACTGGCCGCATATCACCCATAATCTCACCAACCACGCCAATGGTGTAGATGCAGAAGCTATCACCTAGGCAGGTCATCAATGTCCGCCCGTAACACTAGTTGAGCTCGATATCTCAACACTCCCCCTCGAGCTCAACTCCACACATTGCACCCCAAGTAAGCTCCTAAACCTATGGAGCTTCTCTATGCCCAATGCCTTCATGAAGATGTCAGCTACCTGATCTTATGTGCTTACATATACCAGATCTACATCTCCTGCTAGAACATTCTCTCTCACAAAGTGATAATGCACCTCAATATGCTTTGTTCTAGCATGATATACTGGGTTACTGGCCAACTGTATGCTACTCATGTTGTCACAATATATGATAATTTCCCTATTCACAGGCTCTCCCATGTCACCAAGTAGCTTCTGAAACAAAGCTACCTCAGAAGCTGCCATAGTAGCACCCTTGTACTCTGCCTCTATACTCGACAAGGAAACTGTGGCTGTTTCTTACTGCTCCAACTCATAGCAGCACTCCCAAATGAGAACATAAAACCACTGGTAGATCTCGTGTCTGCAATACTACCAGCCAAATCAGCATCTGTGTACCCAAGCAACTGTATCTCTATACCACAGCCTCATAGAAAAGTCCATAATCAACTGTGGACTTTATGTACCTGAGGATCCATCTAGCTGCATCCAAGTGCGGCTTCCTAGGGGCCTACATAAACTCACTCACAAGTCCAACAACATAGCTCAAGTCTAGCCTTGTAATGGTCGTGTAGATCAAACTACCCACTATGCGCCTGTATATAGTGGGGTCCTCCAAAAGCTCACATGTATTTGCGGAAAGCTTTGTGTTCTACTCCAATAGAGCTGAAATAGGCTTATAGCTCTCATACCATACTTGGACAACATGTCCAAGCCATACTGTCTCTACAATAGCAAAATGCCATGAGGTGATCTCACCACCTCTATGCCTAAGAAATACTGCAGCTCACCCAAATCCTTCATCTAAAACTTTTGCTTCAAAAGCATTCTGACATCATGTATGTCTGCATTACTATCATCAGTGATAATCAAGTCATCCACATAGATGACTAATAGCATGATCCCTATATCTATATTTTTCACATATAGTGAAAAATCTGCATTGGATATCTGAAATCCAATGGTAACAAGATACTCCCCCATCTTGTTTGACCATGCTCTGGGTGCCTACTTCAAGCCATACAAGGCTTTGCATAACCTGCACACAAAATTTGGATGTGCATCACTCTCATAACGTGGTGGCTACATCATGTACACTTCTTCTTGAAAATCGCCATGCAAGAAAGCATTCTTTACATCCATTTGATGTAAAGACCAACCCTTCACTGCAGCCATAGCAATGGCGGCTCTCATGGTTGCCATTCTTACAACCAGGCTGAATGTCTCCTCATAGTCTATGCCATAAGTCTGCACATAGCCCTTGGCAACCAATCTTGCCTTGTACCTACTCACTGAACCATCAGCATTGTGCTTAACTTTATACACCCACTTACATCCATTTGCCTTCTTTTCCTTAGGCAAAGGCACTAACCCCCATGTTGTGTTTTCATCCAATGCTACCATCTCCTCATCCATGGCATCTTCCCATTTCTTATTTCCAATTACTTGCTCAAAGTAAGTGGGCTCAACCTCCTGTATTGCTTTTACCATGTAGGGATAATGATGTGCTATATATCCATCATATCTCAACCTGGCAGTGATCCAGGTTATCTAACCCTCGTAGACCTGCGTACACCTGGATCACTGCCAGGTGTCCTCGCCAGGTGTCCTCAAAACAGCCCTAGTACTCTTTACACCAAGAATAACCACAGATGGAATGCCAAGATCCTCATCAAGGCTCTACTTAGAGCCACTAGAGTCACCATCCATGTATGAGTGACCTGCTCTGACAGATTAGGTTGATCTACCTTTTCCTTTCCTTTCCCTGTGATACATGTGTACTTGCATCATTTCTCAACCTACCTGGCCATGGGCTAACATTGGATCCACTGCTCGAGGACTCCCCAGGTCCACTCAACACCTGTGATTACTGCTCTACATGTGGTGCAACATTAGCACTTCTTACATCTGCATCTTCTATTGCCTTCACTACTACTGGTGCATACCAGCCACTCATCTCATCGAAGACAACATCTCTGCTTACTCGCATCTCACGAGTGGTAGGGTTATAGTATCTATAACCTTTTTTGTCCATAGCATAACTAATGAAGATGCATTTCTCTACCTTTGGATCCAACTTTGTTCTCAATTCATCAAGAACATGTACATATGCAATACACCCAAACACTTTCAAGTGAGACACATCCGGTCTTATGCCTATAAACTTTTGTTCAGTAGTCATACCATGAATAGTTATAGTCGGTGTCCTATTCATAATGTACATAGTAGTTGCACTGCTTCTGCCCAAAAGTAATGTGGCATATTCTTTTCAGCCATCAAGGCATGTGCGACTTCTGCAATGTGCCTATTTTTTCTTTTTGCAACACCATTCTGTTGCACAGTGTACCTACATGTAAACTGCCTCTTGATTCCCTGCTTTCTCAGGAAATCATTGAACTGATTGGAGAAATATCCTCCCCCACTATCTAATCTTAGGCATTTTATTTGCATGCCTTTTTCCTTCTCAACCAAGGCTTTAAATCTCTGAAAGTGAGCAAACACCTCACTTTTCTCCTTCATGAATAAACCGATACTTTCTTAGTGTGGTCATCAATGAATGTAACATAGTACTTGCAACCTGCAATTGTTGTAGTCTTGGTCGGTCCCCATGTATCACATCCAATGGCCTTGCACTAACATGATTTTCATGTGAGAAAGCATGTTTGTCATGCTTACCAAGTTGGCATGCTTCACATACCTTTTGCATATCGTCAATCTTAAACTTTGGCAAACCTACAACAATAATGACACCTGTTCCATGCACAAACAAGGTTGCTTTTATCGCAGGCGGAATGCTCACATTTAAAGTAAACTCATGACTCTTGACATCTCCGCTAAAGGTTTAAAACCTAATAATACGTAATATATAATACTATCCTGTAAAACCCTAGGTTTTACACCTGGTGATCACGGTGGACACAAATTTTTCCAAAATTTTACTAGTCTGATCCCACTTTAACACATCCACCTAATCTTTCAGGTATTGCTTTAACAAACTCAGATCTTCCCTTTGTATCTTTAGTAAGATCCTTCATAGTATCTTTATCTGATTCCTTCTCCAGTATAACTGATCTTGCATATAAGCAATCTCCTGAACCACCTCAGCCAACATTTCTACATGTGGATCAGAAAAACAAGGCCTCTGGTTTGGAGACTCGTACTGTGTCACCATCAGTAATCTTCAAGCTTTCCAGTTCCAGATCATCTTATTCTTCAACAACTTTGTTCAAACCTACAAAACATGAAATAAATTTGAAGGATCTTTGGCTTTCTATTGACAGCCCTTCATCAAGCTCATTTTGTTCCAAGGGATTCTCCCAAGTGGTCTGACATGGAAACTCCACCTGAAGAGGTTCTATATTAACAGGAGAATCAATTGACTGAAATTTTAGGTTTTTCTTCTATAAGGTTGCTATCTAGGCCTTGAGCATTTCAATTTCTGTAGTATGCTCTCTATCTACAAAAGCTTCCCATGGCCTGGTCAGCACCTTGTGAATTCTGTCTTTTATGCCTGTCCAAATGAAATTGCCTGTATTCATCAGCTCTGATTTCATAACTATCAAATTTGCATTGCTCATGAACACACCATTAATGTCCACTTCCTCATCTTCAACCATAGATTTCATCTGATTTTGTACAGTCTTCAGTCCTATGAGAGCTGATTAATGAGAACTTTATTACTAGTCTGCAACTCTATATTCTATTTTGCCAGTTCCTCTAATTCAGTGCTATATGACACCTTGATTTTTGTCAGCCAATCTATAAGGATCATCTCTGTTTGTACTCTGACTGTAGCTTTTTCTTGCCATTTTCTCAAGTCTTCTTGTAGCTTTTTTTGATCCTGCAAATGAGACTGCTCCTGAACATGCAATTAAGCTTCTAACTCTGTAACCCTGTCATTCTTGACATCCTTCTCTACCAGCTGTCTTTCCAAGCTGAGCACTTTTCCTTCTAGCTCCCTATTTTTCTTTTTATCTGCTCTTAAGTACATCTATTTTTGGATCAGAAAGTCATCCATCAATTTCCAAGCCTTCTTAGCTTCTGCTAGAGGGATCTCTTGTGCCACACTTGCATGCTGTGTTTCATTCTTTTCAGGTTTCCCTGACATCTCAGGAAGTCCCTTCTTAATATCTTCTGTATTCACTTGAATACTCTGCCCTTTGTAGATCCCTTGATAATTCTTATGTATTCACCACTACATCCAGCTTCAGTGTTTTTCTTCTAATTTGTGGGGGTTCATCATCTAACATCTCTGAAGTTCTTTTAACGCTCCTAGCATATGGCCTGATTTTTGAGATGAAGTTTCACCCATACACATGCTCCAAATTCTTCATGGTTCGAAAAATAGCTGCTAGCATGGGACCTAGCCTAGATGCCTTTTCCACCTTCCTTTTATCCTTTTCCTTGACAGACAATCTTTTGATGGACTATATGGGACCAACAAGCCACAGTCTTGCCCCTCTCTGTAGTGTAGATAAGCAAAGTTCTTGTCTGACATATATTTTGACTTTATCAATAACAACACATTTTCTAAAAACCATTCCATTTGCATCCTTCTTTTTGAGTCTCTTGCCTTCTTGACATACCATAGTATTTCCTTTATGTTTCAGGCGTACCAAGTTCTTTTTCCAAAGCTTTCAGGGATGCCTTGTCAAACCTCAACTCCCCCATGGATAGCTTAAATACATAGGAAACTAATTCTACTGACAGAAATACATTGGGTGAGACAAAACCATCACTATTTTGCAAAAATTTAAACTGCTGCTTAGCCTGCTCATTTCCCATCCACTGATCCTAGGGTAATAATGCAAAATCCAACAAGCCGACAACCTGTAACCATGCTCTATTTTTGGATTGAGTTAGATCTAATGTTACCTTTGAGTTGATGAAAGTTGCTGATGTATCAAGCTTGTTGGAGATCTCTTCGTCGACAACGTCATCATCTTCAAAAACTACATAAGAACTGTCTTCTCTTGCTGGTGTGCCTCCGCTATACGAGGGATGCACCTTACGAGGCCCTTTTGCTTGGGGAGGTCCATGAATGCCTCAATGATTTCGTCGTCCAGGCTCACAAAGCTTTTGTTAATGCCGGACATCTCTCCTCGCCAACCACGTGTGAGGGCATCTTTTCGAACAAGATGTTGGCAATTATAAGCTTGGCTTGTGTAACAACTCACGTCAAGTGACTCCATTTGCACCTGTTCATCCCTTTTTATAGATGCATGTTGATCTTGATCGACTGCCATGATGAGTCACACACCTATAACATTATCAGTCGGGTATGGCCCAAAATACTTTTTCTGTCGAAACCCATTGACAGGTTTACCAAACTGATTCCCTGATAAATCAGATAACAGGAACGTGCCTTGTCCCATAACTTGTTTTATCAAGATAGGGCCCACATATTGAAGTAATTTCAGCTTCCCTGGATGTGGTCCCAGCTTTGAATTATAGAACATCACTAAATCACCTTCCCTGAACAGCTTAAACTTTATATTTCTATTAACCCATGCTTGTCTTCTCTGCTGAATGACCTCTGAAATATAAGCTAACTGAATTCTGGTCCTGTTCTAACTCTAGCAATTTTTCCAATCTGTAATCCAAGGATTTCTCAGGTGATAGCTTATGGGCTACTATGATAAATTGGTAAGATTTTGACATCTTCAGAGGGTGTCCCATCTCTATGAAAAATTGGTAAGATTTTTGACATCTTCAGAGGGTGTTACTGGTATGACAGGTTCTTCCACCTGTTCCCCTTATAACTTGTTGAGTTCCTTTAAAACTCATGTTCTTATTTCCTTTTGAGCTTCCCAAACAATAGGTTCATCTTTTTCTCCTAAACTTTCAGTTGGCTTTTTGCCACCCTGATTTTTGGATCTTGTAACAACCAATACTTAATGAACATCCTGAACTTTTTCCACCTTCATACATTGAGTACAATCACAATTCCAATGTCCTCCTTGACTATTTTTGTTTGTTTCAGTGATATTTGGAGTTCTTGAATTGTTTTCTCCAACATTACCACATTCAGTTGGGTAGGAGGTTGAGTTTGTTGATTTTGATTTTCTTCTGGTGTATCATTGTATTTGATGATAGGAATCCCCCTCTCATTCCTATGCTTGCACCACAATTCACAAGATGGTCCTTGTCTATGTCCCTACACACCACAGTAATTGCAAGTATTATTGTTGTTAAATCCCCTGTTTTGATTATTATTCCTCTGTTGTTCCCCCCCATTGGTTCATATTTGGATTCATGGGTTGGAATTTGTTTTGATTGAAATTGTGATTTCTCCTAGGAGGACCTGTGGCTCTCGTGTTTTGTTCCACCCCAACCTGATTGGCTTGTGGGTTTACAGGTTGATTCATTGACACAATATGTGGAGGTAATCTCCCCCTATATTGTGGATTATACCAACAGTTGGCTGCTGGCAACATGCCCCAATTTTTTACATATCTCACAAGATGGGCTGGCAACATGCCCCAATTTTTTACATATCTCACAAGATGGGCTGGCTAACTCCACCACAGGTTCCATGCCCATATTCTTGATTTTATAAAAAATCCTCTTTTCCAAATCATCTTCTTTGTTTACTTTAATCTTTTTCTTTTCTTTGCTTTTGCTTTTCTCTTTTTCCTTTGTCTTCTTTGTTTTCTTTTTCTTCTTTTTCTCTACCCACTCTTCTTCATCTGAATTATCAAATTCAGTGTCCTCTTCTTCTAAGTCACTGTCATCCTCTTCATCAAAATCTTCCTCATCATCATCAGAATCTTATGATTTCTTCTTGCCTTTAGAGCTCATTCTCCTTTTAGCTTTGAGTGTCATATTTACCATGTCAGTGAAATCATTCTCATTTTGAATGTCCCTGCTAGCCACTGAGCTCTACAGGCCCTTTCGCAGACCCTTGCAAAAGAAGTCCCCCAACTGTTCAGGTGTAGGTCTCTAATTTGCCAACAACCTATTGTATAGGGTTTTGAACTTCTTTGCATAGTCTTCTACTCCCAATTTCTTCTATTTCAAGCCCCTCAGCTTCTTTAGGACATCTTCAGGGGTTTTCTCTATCCTCCAGAAAAGCTATTTTTAGGGCATCATAGTCAACAAAATGTGCTAACCCATATTGGGTGAACCAACTCACTGCCTTTCCCTCCAATGTTGCTGCAAAACCTTCTTCACTGCATCTGGGTGTACCCCATAGCCGCTAGCCTGCCATCTTGTCTCAAACTCACCTACATGGCTTTCTTTGAGCCGCTGAACTTGGCTATGCCAACCTTAGGGTTCACTGGGGTACCTGGTGCAGGGTTTGCTGGATTCCCTTGCTGCATGATTGGTTGTGGGTTTCTTGGTCTGGGTGGTACTCTTGTCAATGGATTGAAACTCAATTGTCTTCTTACTCCCAGCAGTTGGGCTTCTAGGACTCTTGCTCCAACCACTCTGATCAGTCCCCTATTTACTAAAGAATTTGGAGAACTTGGAGCCTGGGCTGTTGATCTTCCAGGTCCAAGTGCTTCTTCTGCATCTTGTCCTATTCCTATTCTACCATATGTATTAGTGCCATCTATATTAGGAGAATTTGGTGGGTTGGGAGGATGCACTCCTTCTTCCGTGTTTTCCAACTCTACTCCTAATCTTTCTCCCAAATCGAAGTCTCAAACGCGTGCCATAACTGTGGGTAGGCCTCTGAAAATTCAAATCTTCTCCGCTCATCCACTGGTTTTCCTAATGCAATGCCTGTGACCACCACAAACCCCACATGCATGAAATTTCTGATAATAGGACTCATGGAGAATTCTTCTAAACCTTCGTGGACTGTTAACCACCCCAAAAGGCAAAAACTCCTGCTTTTGTTTATTCCACACCCGGGTTCGTATATGCACCTCACCACGTCTGCAGGTAAGGAAGGAAATTGTTCCTGCAAGAATTTCTCTGTGTACGCGGCATATTCTTCTTCTTCTGTCACCCTTACTGAACTCTTGTCTCCATTCATCCATCTTAATAGTTCTTCTATAAATTCCTGTTGTCCTGTCCCTTTCCCATGAACAAGGACCCTAGGTTTGATATCGCAGGATCGCCAAAAGTGTTGAGGGATAACTCAGCACACTAGATAATCTTTACATTAATTCTTCCTGTCATTTCAAGTATTCTGTCTTCTGCACACAATCTGAACATTTACAACACTTCATTCATTGGTAATTCTTAAGCATACATTGATAGCTTTTCAATTGAAGGCAAACATGTCGGACATAACACAATAGTAAAAACAGTAAAAAACTCCTTCCAAGATAACAGATGTTTTTCCAATAGCTACACACATTTCTATTTCTATGCACAGCATTCGAAGCTTAACCGCCTTCACCATGAAGATCCCAAGAGACATAACATGACACGACTCTTCAACTCATGACTCCTCACATCTCCGGTAAAGGTTTAAAACCTAATAATACTTAATACTATCCTGTAAAACCCTAGGTTTTACATTATCATAGTGTCTATGACACTAATTGAAAGCCAGTACATGACTTTTCTTGCACCCTAATTCCAATCCTTGAATGCCTTTATATCTGCAGGAGTGGAATTCTCCTCAGATAACTTTGGAGGCTCCTCATTGTCTCCTTCTACATAATCCCAAAATCCTTTACCCATTAGGAAATTGGTCATTCTGAACTTGGAAGTTATTCTTATCCAGCTTCTCACTAACAATCTGATTAATTCCATGAGACATGTTTTCCTACAGTAATCAAATAACTTGCAAACAGACAACTTTTGTATGCAACCTGTAATACAGCAGTACCTCCTATAACTGTTGCAAAACAACAGTACTTTAGCACAGCCTGTGTGTCACCAAATGTGACCAGAGTACATGTACATACACCCAGTATCAACAATACGTATATATACACCCAGTATCAACAATATATGTGCAAACCTTGTCTGCACTTCCAAAATGCATTGCTGCACTACAATAAGCAGATTTCAAGCAGAAACAGTTCTCTACCAAAACTTCCAGAAAACTATCAAAAATATCCTACAGCAACGAAACAGGGCCCGTAAACGCACCCGAAACATGAATCTGGCAGAAAATGTTTTGTCCAATAGGACACTATAATTGCCTTGTAGTTCCACTCCTGCAAAGAACTTCTCAATCGGAGATGTGTAGCTCCCAGAGCTACTGAGGGGGTGTTGTACCTAAACCAAGAAGGGGAAAGAGATGATGGTACTCTTACTCGTGTAGTACCGCTTCCTTCCTTTCTTGTTCTTGCCTCCTTATCTCTCACACGAGCCACGCTCTAATACCATAAAGAGAATGTGGGGGGAGAGGAAGAACTTCAAACCCTAGCAAGCAAACACACACACACAAGAGAGATGGATAGCTGAATTTCCTTCTATCTTCTTCTTCTCTACTCAACCAACATAACATAAAGATAAGGGTACACACTTTATGGGTTATCACTCAACTACTACAACATACAAGGGTCGGTCCATAATGTGAACCTGACTACATGAGCTCGCGCATAACTATGCCAGTCTCTAGTAATCCAAAACGGCTGTCACACAGCCTGTCATCCCACTGGCCGCATATCACCCACAATCTCACCAACCATGCCAATGGTGTAGATGCAGAAGCTATCACCCAGGCAGGTCATCCCACTGTCACACAGCCTGTCATCCCACTGTCACATAGCTTGTCATCCCACTGGCCGCATATCACCCAGGCGAGTCATCGATGTCCGTCGTAGCACTAGTTGCGCTCGATATCTCAACAAACACCACAGTCAACATTGATTTCTTAGACATGTCTTGTATTTTACAACTCTCATTATCACCTGTATCACTGCCTCCTCCATAACTTCAATAGCATTTTCATCTATAGGAATATTGTTAAGCTTCTTAGTAATGATCTTTCATCGTGAATATCAAATATTCTTGTTCAATTCCAATCTTTATAATGTTCATATCATTTACAACATTAAAACACTAGTGAAACTTCATTATCATAAAAAATCTAAACACCACATAAAAAATTAAGCTAAATTATCCCAGGGCCATTCTCTACATGAGCATGCATAAAACATCAAGAATGTGCATGGTAGAATAGCCCTAGGGCCATTCTTGCCTGAACAATGTGTTTTAGAATGGTCCTAGGGCCATTCTACCATGCAAAATGTGCTTGAAAGAATGGCCATGGGGCCATTCTACCATCCATAATGTTCTTTTTCCATGGTAGAGTGACCTTAGGGCCATTCTAAAGCACATTGTGCTTCTAAAAGAATGGCCCTAGGGACATTCTCTACTCTTGTGTCAACTATTGATAAATTTTAGAAGTCTTAGGGCCAACCTCTACATGTGTGCATAAAATATCAACATTGTCAATGATGGTAGAATGGCCCCAATCTACCTGTACAGTGTGCTTGAAAGAATGGCCCTAGGGCCATTCAACAATCCATGATGTGCTTTAAAATGGATCTAGGGTCATTCCAAATCACATTGTCGATGGTAAAATGGACCTAGGGCCATTCCAAATCACACTGTAGATGGTAGAATGGCCCTAGGGCCATTCTCCACCACCCTCTTGTGTATACATAGAATAGCTCTAGAATGGTCCTAGGGACATTCTCTACATGTGCATGCATAGATGATCAACAAAGATTTTTCTCACGCCTCTAATTTTTTTCAAAGAAATATCTTTGAAATAAACAATTTGCATTTATAACCATAATAAAACACAGCATATAAAAAGAGACAAATATAATCTAATATAAAAACATATGAGAATAATCTTTCAATTATCAATGTAGAATGTACATTGTGTCATAGAATATGAGAATAATCTAATCTAATATAAAAACAAATGAGAATAATCTTTCAATTATCAATGTAGAATGTATATATGAGAATAATCTAATCTAATATGAAAACATATGAGAATAATCTTTCAATTATCAATGTAGAATGTACATTGTGTCAGAGAAACTCGTAGTCGCAAATTAGCTCCTCCTCGACGTAAATGTCGCATAAGTTTTCAACACATATGTAGCCATACTCAGATGAATTGACATTTATGTATGCTATACACCAAGGTGATAATTCTGGGGGGACAAGAGTGTAACATACATTTGGTCTCATGTTCGTACTATGAGTGCTGGTTATATATCCTCTACCATATTTTCATACTCTATATCACCAACAATATACACCATATCATCTAGACAATCTACCTTTTGGATCCTCTTGAAATGAGTACTTCAAAGCCCTAGGATACACCTTGCACAAATCCTTCCAATCATCGTGTGACAATACTTATCTCCTCAGTAGTGGATAATAGTTATATCTCTTGTGAGATGAGTGTGCACAAATAGCCCAAGACCAACACCTTGTAAAGTTGATGCATGGACCATAAATGCTACAATATTTATCTCAAATATCTCACCAATTGGAATAGGGAATGTTGGTGGTCGGACAACCACCACAGCCGGCGGACCAGTGTCGCTGGATGTCAGAGCCGATGGAACGGTGCACTTTATTATAGAGTCGACGTACTAGAGTTAGGTGTGCCCTCCTAGCTTATATGGTTAGGCATTAAGATCATTCACTATGAGAGGTTGTGTGTGTGTTGGTGTAGGAGAGTATTCACAATTAGGGATTTGAGAGAGCTGCAATGGATACTTTTCTTTGTTTTTTCTCTGTGTTCTCTTTTCTTTGTTTTTCTATGTTAGGGCAAGAAGGCCACTAACACTTTGGCAACCACGATCTAAGAGTCCTTGACTCTCTTACACGGACCTTTCTCAATGATGGACGTCGCAATGTCTTTTTGCTGCTGCTGATGTCTCCTCCTCACAGATTAAGGAGCACTGAAGGGAATGAAGGGCCTTATAGGGCATTTATATTGACCCTAGCTTTATAAAGCTCATAACGATCTAGAGGTTGATATGGTTGAAAAGCACCCTTGTTTTGTCCAAAAGCACCATTTTTGGGAGCTCGGGGGGCTCTTCTTTCTGTGCGTTTATCTTGATCTGCGTAGAGGCAGGGGGGCTTCAAAGAAAGGAAGTCCCCAAGGCATAAGGGGGCGGGCAATACCGGCCCAGGCAGGCATTGGGGTCACACCTGCTCCTCTGTCAAGAAGGGTTGCGTGTCTTTGGCCGTGGCTACGGAAACCACAACCCCCGATCAACGACAACAATGTCTTCGACACAGTGAAGCAAACATGGCCGCCGCCCTGGTGATAATTCCGTTTCCGCCACCTGAAATGCTACTTTCGCATCCGCCACAGTTCAAGACTCTAGAATTCCACCCGGATTAATTCCGCACCTTCCGAAATCCACTTCCGCATGAAGGCCGACTTCTGGAACTCTTCCACCACCCTTACTTTGAATTTGCCAGACAGTTGGTTCCGCCCCGAAACCCGAATTGCCAATACCCCGGCTAGATTCCCGGTGATTCTCCCCTGCCACAACTTGAGGCACTAACCCAGTGCTGACCCCAACACTACGCTTGATAAACCCAGAGAGTGGATGTCGACTCCACTTGCCAACCCAGAAGCGGATCACTCTTCTGCGTGATGCACACGGAAAAATTAGTCTTCCGCTTATGACCCAGAAGGCAGAGATGGGCACCTCATCACTCTAGAGAAGATTTCTTTTCTCGAATCTACCTACTGCAGCCGCTTATGAAGCTCTGTGACATACACTGATGCACCTTGCTCACGTGATAGGTGATAGGTTAAACTATCCTTATCTTGCCTACCTCCTTGATCTCCTCCAATTTCTAGTCTCAAACCCTTGCCAACTCTTTCGCTTAGGCTAGACGTCTTTGCTTCCAGATATTTTTGGAATTGCCACCCTTCCCTCTGATGGCCTACATCTGATCCCACCAATGTGTAAATCCAGCTTTGTCATTGGCCCAGTCACTTGGAAACCCAAAACAGAGGTCAGACACGGCACACCTTCTGGCAGTTGGGACACACACAGTAGGTGCCTTGCTTAATACAGCCCTAGACAGTCTGCATGTGCATGCGACATGGAAACCCGAGTACGCAAACAATGAAATACAAAGGCACTTGGATGAGGAGCAAAGAAGTTTCGAATGATCCAAATGGTAGTTCTAGCCATGATGATGGGCTCGTTATGCTGAGGATTGAGAGAGCATGGAAGGAGCATGAAGGCCAGAAGAGCCAAGTGATGGATGTCTCTAATTACCTTGCAATCAGGTTTCCCGCATGGTGTAGATAGTCCAAAAAATCTAGTTTCCAATTTTGGTCAACATGATGACATAGACTAGTTTGATATGTTGCTTGTCGATGATTGTGTATCTATCCATGGTGATAGCCTTGCAGAGGTTGATGCAACTTGGTTTAACACCTTGATGCGGATCATTCAAATTATGCTTGTATGCTGGATGCACTAAAGCATGGACTAAGTGTTCTTGTGATGAGCCTACACAGCATGATGTAGATGTGGATCAAGTGCTTTAATTGTTGCTTTTAGCAGTTTTTTAAGGAGATAATGTGCCATGTTCATAGATTGAGCTCGCGGTGTTGTGCCATTTGGGGTACGTCAGCATAGAAGATGCTAGAGCTTCATCCACCTATCCTTTTGATGGGGGTAGTGTTATGCCTACCCCGTCTTGTGTCTACTCCATGCCAGTGGAGTATGGACTTAATTGTGACAATCTGATTTTATGTTTTCATTTTGTATGGTCATGGCCAGATGGCCTTGTATTAGATGGGTTCCCAGCCCTGACATGTTGCCATGAAATGGTTGCACTATACTTGCAGTAGCTACATATCATGTGCACGACACTAGCATGACCTTGATTATGGGTTTGGGTCATCGGATTGGGAATCAAACCCATCGGGTGTGCCAAGTGTTGGCGGTCAGATAGCCAGAGTCGGATCAGTGTCACACTGGATGTCAGAGTCAATGGAACGGCACACTTTATTATAGAGCCGGTGTACCAAAGTTAGGTGTGCCCACCTACCTTATGTGGTTGGGAATTGGGATCATTCACTATGAGAGGTTGTGTGTGTGTTGCTATAGGAGAGCA
Source organism: Cibotium barometz (assembly GCF_041138505.1). Lineage (NCBI taxonomy): Eukaryota > Viridiplantae > Streptophyta > Polypodiopsida > Cyatheales > Cibotiaceae > Cibotium > Cibotium barometz. The sequence continues at coordinate 23,513,836 of NC_141056.1, forward strand.
TTCACGAGATTAGGGATTTTGAGAGAGCTGTAATGGATACTTTTCTTTGTTTTTTCTCTGTGTTCTCTTTTCTTTGTTTTTATATGTGTTAGGGCAAGAAGGTCACTAACAGGGAAGATGGGGGTACTAAGGGGATCATCTTTTCTCACATATCTTGCAACACATGAATTCAATAGACCTATTGATTGCCCGGGGCTGAAAAAACAAGCAATATAAGTGTTGTTAGATATATACAATGATGAAGCCCATGCAATCATTGCTACACCATACCCGTGCTACTAATGCTATTGATTTCTTGGAGCTACAAAAACAAGCCATCCAAGTGTTGTTAGAGATATATATGCCGCTTCCTCGGTCAAGTGGGTAGCCAACTTGGGAAGTGGGGCCTCCAAAGATTCCCACCTTGTGTGACTGGTGAGTGGCCTTGTGGGTGCCCTTGAGGTTCATGAACTTGGGATGCCTAATCTTGGGGGTGCCTGATCTTGGGGGTTCACGAGCTTGGGGGTTTTTGACCGAAGGCAGTGATGAGGGATGCCGACTTCGAGATGCCCGATTTTGAGGGTTCACAGGCTTGGGAGCCCGACCACAGGAAGTGAGGGTAGCTACAGGGGGATGCCCGATCTTGGGGGTTCACGGGCTTGGGAGCCCGACACAGGAAGTGAGGGTGGCTACAGGGGGATGCCCGATCTTGGGGGTTCAAGGGCTTGGGTGCCCATTGACACAGGTAGTGAGGGTGGCTACACACATCCGACAAGAAGATTACCTGTCAAACCGTAACTTTCGTGGTGGGGATCTTTTCCATGGCCGAGCTTGTCACCCTTGAGGTCTCCAGTAGCAATTCCAACGTAGCCTCCCCCGCATGCCTTGTCATATTTTCGCATTGCACTATATGTGCGCTCTTCCCTCCTCTCACCTCACTTCACTCACACACTCACTAGCATGCATTAGAGAGAGATCAGCAAGATGATTAGCAACATCCACACTCAATTGCACAATGGGAGAGTTCTTCGTATTATGAGATGTTTTCACTTATGTACATGGCCATAAGTGTTCACACACACTTAAACTATGGCTAGTTGGGTACTTTAGGCTCATAAGAGGCCTAATGCTATTACAATGACTACTCTCATAATATATCCACGAAGTAAATCACTTGAGACTTCATCCTAACTTGCTACCACATGCTCTTGAAGTGGAAACTGCCATAAGTATTCCGTCAGACCCTTGTGGGCGCCCGTCCAAGTTGTAGATTTGGACACCGTCGCTTCATATCTTGAATGATGACCTTTTGGTGTGACAACCTTGACTTCTTGATGTAAGATAATTGCAATATCTCTTGTTAACCCTAGAAATGGGCTAACATTCCCCCCTTCCTAATCCCAATTGTGTCCTTGATTGCATTGAGACGACCCTTTTGTGGGGAGAATTGACACACTTTGTTGATGGATTTTGATGTTGAGTGACATTCAATGGTCCTTGTTCCTTTATAAGAAATAAGAAAGGCTAGTTAGTAAATTAAAAGGTTAGTGATTATTGGGAATTCCTAACTAGGGTGTGGAGTGATTAAATTTTTATATTTTTGTGAGCATTTTTTTTGTGTGGGTATATGTTTTGCTCACTTTATTTTTGGAAATCATAAGCAGAGCTACATGTTATTTGTGTTAGTTGGAAAACTAAAAGATATTAATAATGGGGGAAAAGAGAAGGAAGGATTTGGAGGAACGTAGACAAAATCATCAGAATGAGATTGTGATTCTTAGTTCCTCATTCATTGAAGCGACATTAATCACTTGAAGAGTTTGGCCTTCGATGATGTCCCTTTTTGTGGCAAGATTCTTGTCAAATGTTGTTGGATAGGACCTGTTTCTACATGCTTCTTCTCATGTGCTTTTTTGTATTTTATCTGTATTTAAATGTTCTATGAAATAGATATACATGAAGTACATGAATTGAGTCAAATAGTCTCTTATTTAGCTGCTACTTGTTGAAGTAGCCACTTGTTGGTGAGGCATGAAAGAATTATGTCAACTTGCGAGGCTAATATAGACATCTCCATTAAGGATTAGAGATCAATGTGTTGTGAGGATTCTATCTTCATTTGGAGAGTTTTGAAATTTGAAGGAAAATTCTAGGTGATGGGTTGTACCATTGAGAAGGCTTTTACCCACCATGGCCCCCCAATCCAGAGATGTACCTGGAAAGTTGTTGATGGTGAGGCTCTGGTGTAAATGTCCTCCAATGCATGAGTATGGATATGTACTCATGGAGTAGATACTAAATTAACTTAGCCCAAATAATAGTAAGCTATAAGCCTAAGAAAATGTATATCGGCTATTGAAGATCGTTGGGAGTTTGTTGTGATCTTGTACCATTTTTAGGTAGGCCATTTGTATGACTCCCTTGTATTTTTATCTTTTCTTCTTCTTCTTCTTCTTCTTCTTCTTCTTCTTATTTTCTTTTTTTTATTCTTCTTCTTCTTCTTCTTCTTCTTCTTCTTGGTTACCACCTTGCGAGAAATAGGTTCTTGTGGCTACTCTTTTTTTTGAGAGAATAGGTTCTTATGTCTACCGCGTGGCTTGTACACTCATGCTTCTCATCCAAAGCGGTAAAAAAAAGCATTGTGAATTTGTCCTTGATATACTCAAAGGTCTCCATTATAGATTTGGGGATCGATTCTTGAATTTGTGTCTCAAATGTTGTTGAGGTGATAGGTACAGCTTCTAGTTGGTTGCCATTGGTGTTGACTGAACACGCAAGCTCTTGTGTTGTATGCATGAGAGGGGCTGAGTGGCTTGCTGGGTGTTTCTTGGGCCTCCATTCTTGTCAAACTTTAGTCAAAGTTCTTGTAATTGAAGTCATTGTTGAGGCTTTGTTTGAACTTAGCAACCATATGATGGGATCTCCATCATATTATCCTTGTTCTTGAAGCACATGCATAGGCACCCATCTTTGATGAACATTATGAACTAGTGGTCGATGCATTTGTGTTGAGTTTTCTTTGTTTGTGCAAGCTTAGGTCACTTCTTGATGTGCTAGAAAATCCAAGCCGTGGCATTACCCTAGTAGTACCCTTGAGCTTGCAACAATCTTTTTAGTACCCACACTTGTTGAGTGGCTGGAGTTATTTGCGAAACTCACGTAGGATTTTGGGGAAGACATTGCAGAGTACTTTGATTATTCTTTGGCCTTTAAGTTTTGCATTGAGGAAGAGGCTTTGATTTTTGAGGCATCCAAATTGGATGGCACCTTCATAGTAACCTTGAGCTACAAGTAGCTTCTTTTTCACCCCACATTTTGATACCATTAAGATACCTTGATCTTGGCTATCATGGTGGAGTTTTCTTTTTGGCTGAAGCAGAAGGTTTGGGGCCCTCATTCACATTGGTTGGCACTCAGGTTGTGGGTTTGAGACTCATGAACATTGTTGACGATGAGGTTGGAATCTCTTGTGGAGTGGTGGTTTCTAACGATGAGGCTTTTGAGCATGCATCCCGCTCTCTGGTGAGGTTCGTTGATGAAGAGGAGTTGGGTGTGAAAAGATGCAAGGGAGAAGAGAGATTGAGCTCTTGCAAAGCACACACACACTCACAAAACCCTAAAAGAGAACACACAAGGTGAGAGACTGAAAATCTTCTTCTTCTTCACACAACACTCAACACACCATCTGCAAAGATAAGAGTACACACAATATGAAAGGTACTCAATCAAATACATACTAGGGTTCTCTATAGTGTGAACCCAACTAAATAAGCTGGCGCTATAACTATGCCAGTCTCTAGAATGGCTGTCACATAGCCATTCATCCCACTGGCTGCATATCACCCATGATCTCACCAACCATGCCAGTGGTGTAAGTGTGGGGCCTATCCCCCACGCAGGTCATCAGTGTCCACCACCTCACTAGATGAGCTCGATATCTGAACACTCCCTCTCGAGCTCAACTCCATCTCATGTACACCAAGCAAAGCCTTGAATCTGTGGAGCTTCTCTATACCCAATGCTTTGGTGAAGATGTCAGCGACCTGATCCTGTGTGCTGACATAAACAAGGTCAATGTCTTCTGCCAAAACCTTCTCTCTGATAAAATGGTAGTGGACCTCTATATGATTCGTGGTGTGAGCATGAAAAACTGGGTTTTTGGCCAACTATATGCTGCTAATGTTGTCACATAAAATGACATTTTGTCTATCCTTTGATAGACAAAGGACCCAAATCTGCAAGTAGCTTCCTCAACCAAGCTACCTCACATGCTGTCATAACAACACCTCTGTACTCGGCCTTTGTTGTAGTACTAGATAGAGCAACCGTAGGCTGCTTCTTGCTACTCCAAGTCACAGTAGCACTCCCCAAAGAAAACATGAAGCCACTAGTAGATCTTCTATCTAAGATACTACCAGCCCAATCAGCATCTATGTACCCATGTACACATATCTCTGTCCTAGTTTCATAAAATAGTCCACAATGCAAAGTAGACCTCACATACCTTAGTATGCATCTCAATGCATCCAAATGCATCTTTCAAGGAACCTGCATAAACTGACTCACCAACCCAACAGCATAGCTCAAATCTGGCCTTGTGATCGTCATGTAGATCAAGCTTCCTACTATGCACCTATACATAGTAGGATCCTCCAAAATCTCTCCTGAATCTGCACTCAACTTGCCATTCTGATCCAATGGCACTGAGATAGGCTTACATCATATCATACCATACTTGAACAACATGTCCAAGCCATACTGTCTCTGTAGTAATCCAATACTATGTGGTGACCTAATCACCTCAATATGCCCAAGAAATATTTGAGCTCCCTGAGATCCTTCATCTCAAACTTCTGTCTAAGCAAGACCTTTACATCAAAGATCTCTGTATCATGGTCCCCCGTAATGATCAGGTCATCTACATAGATGACAACAAACATAACCCCTCTATCACTGTGAATTGTGTCTCCATATAACGAGATCTCTGCATTGGTCATCTACATAGATGACAACAAGCATAACCCCTCTATCACTGTGAATTGTGTCTCCATATAACGAGATCTCTGCATTGGCTACATGAAAGCCAATAGTGACAAGATATTCAGAAATCTTGTCAAACCATGCTCTTGGTGCTTGTTTTAAGCCATACAAGGCTTTCTTCAACCTGCAAACATGCTCGAGGTGACTCACATCCTCATAACCAAGTAGCTGCAACATATACACCTCTTCTTACAAATCCCCATACAAGAATGCATTGTTTACATCCATCCGATGTAAAGACCATTGCTTTGACGTAGCCAGTGCTATCACAACTCTCACTGTTGCCATCGTGGCAACTAGGCTGAAAGTTTTTTCATAATCAATGCCATATGTCTACGCATATCCTTTGGCTACCCATCTAGCCTCTTGTACGTGCTTATGCTTCCATCACTGTTATGTTTTACTTTGTACACCCACTTGCATTCAATGGCTATCTTGCCTTTAGGCAATTGCGCTAAATCCCAAGTCTCATTTCCATATAGTGCATCCATCTCCTCATGATCCATAGCTTTCTCCCAACACACATTTCCAATAGCCTCATCAATGTATGTGGGCTCTACAACTTGCATAACTTTTGCCATGTATGCATAGTGATGTGCCACATAACCATCATAGGTAAACCTCTGCACAGGATTCTTCACCCTCCCAGATCTTTGCAACTTTGCATTCATGGCTTCCATAGCCTTCTTTACACCAAGTGTTCTCATAGAGCTGGTATCCCAAGATCCTCATCAAGGCTCATCTCTGAGCCACTAGACTCTCCATCAACGTGAGAATGCCTTGCAAAAATGTTAGGCATACTAAGGGGCTCAATCACTTTCTCTTTGCCTTTATGTGATGTACTAATCACATTTGCAGGACTGGTATTATGATGCAGCCTGTCTCTCCATGGTCTATCAACTGAACCACTAGATGAGGACTCTCCTGGTCCACTCAAAGACTGTGATTGTTGACTTGCATTCTGTGCAACCACATTTCCACTCTCATCAGTCCCAACAGCTTCTTTTCCAGCAGCATACCAGTTGCTCATCTCATTAAAAACAATATCCCTGCTTACCCTCAACTCACGTGTAGCAGGGTTATAACACCTGTATCCCTTTTGCTCAAGGGAATACCCAATAAACACATATTTTTTAGCTTTTGGATCCAGCTTAGTTCTCAGCACATGCACATATGCAATGCATCCAAAGACTTTCAGATGAGACAAATCAGGTTTTTTGCCAGTAAACCTCTCCTCTGGAGTTACATCATGTACGGCTATAATTGGAGTCCTGTTCATGATGTAAACTGTTGTATAAACAACCTCACCCCAATAGCTATATGCGGCATATTCTTCTCTCCCATCAATGCTCACGCAATCTCAGCAATGTGCTTGTTTTTCCACTCAGCAACTCCATTTTACTACGAAGTGTGTCTATATGTAAATTGTCTCCAAATACCATTCTTCTTCGAAAATTGAGAGAACTCATTGGAGAAGTACTCTCCCCCTCCATCTGACCTTAGGCACTTTACATATTTCCCTCTTTGCTTTTTAACCATAACTCTGAAATTCTGAAAATGAGTGAACACCTCACCCTTCTCCTTCATGAAGTATACCCACACTTTCCTTGTGTGGTCATCAATAAATGCAGCCTCCCATAGACATGGTCTTCGTAGGACCCCATACATCTGAATGCACAACATCTAGTGCATTTCTGCTCACATTTCTATCAGGTGGAAATATGTGCTTTGTTTTCTTTCCAAATTAGCATGCTTCACATATTTTTTGCATACCTTCAACTTTAAACTTTGGCAACCCTGTCACAATTCCTTTAGTCTGCATAGACTTCATTCTCTACACATTCACATGTCCAATTCTTTTATGCCAAATGTTTGTGTCTGTAACAATTCCTGAACCATTTGCAAACATTGCAGCACTCACTTCAGGCATGTTATGAGATCCCTGTCCCCACCGCGCAATGGATTCGGGATGCTAGCAGCGGAAGTAGCACATCTTGCGCGGGACAAGGGTCCCACACTCGGGGCCTAGCCCACGGATATCCGGACAAGAGACTAATCCGTCAGTTTATCCAAAACCGAACCCGAAAAAACTTCCTTTACCCGGAAAGCACGAGCGATTCCATCAGGATAACTCTTTACTCTAACGTAGTCAAGACCATTACTGATCAAGCTGATCCAATGCACCTATAAAGATACTCGATCAAATCAAGGAAGAAACTTGCACTTGGATCATTGGGATCAACGCTTTTTTCCCCATCAAGAGGCACAGCCGTTGATTCCTATCCATAGAACAATTACTATCCGGGATTTACTTGATCTATCACAATAACAAAATTTGATTCTCGATTTACGGATCCATCAGTCCAGCCTAACTCCATACGGTCCCAACCACTGTAGTGATGGGATCCAGTTTTGGATTTTTGGTTAGGTTTTGTCCCGGGTACCAGGTAAAAGAGTTCCCAGGCCCCCTAGCCGAAAGTTCATGCAAACATAAAACTAGTCACACCACTTACACACCCAATATGAAATTGCCTTTTTCTCAGCATCAACTAACTTTAAAACAATCCTTTAATGAAACCATTATGTCACTAATGACAATCCTCAAAATCTCTGGTTGAATCTATATTTCCAATCATTCATTCATCGGTGTACTTATGGCATCATTTTGGCAACCAGAATGCTCACCACCTGTTCACTCAAGGGCCTTTTCAATAGTTCCTAGCTCATAGTACCTGGCAATATTTTCACATATAAAAATCAAGATGGAATCCTAGTTGAAGATAAGTAAGATCAATCAACAGATCCATATAAGAGAGCCATGGACTCATCCGTTGAGGACCAGCAAGGTCAATCAACCAGATCCATGCCCGATTTCAGAAAACAACTCTTACTCCTTGTTCCAATATCTTCCACGATGCACGTGTGGGTATCTTCAACGACCCAAAGCCCGAGCACCATATAGTCAACACCCTCTAGGATCCTTTGCAGGTCACCTAGCGCTTTACTCATAGGCCACTTCCTTGGTCCCTCATCCACCGTACCGGAAGCTCACCATTTAAATCGAACCAAGGCTGGTCAAGACCTCGGTCGACCTTGCTACGCGAGACGTCCTCCATTGACTCTCTGTCAGCAGTTGCAACTTTATCAGTTAGGTCTCCATGACCTTAATCCACAAGACGGTAAAAATGCTTCCCTAGCATTCTTGACATAAAACAGTCATTTACAAATAGGTCACAAAATACAGTTTCTATATCGAACTCTCGTCTTTCCACATTATCAAAATACAATTTCTATATCGGAGGAATTTAACCTAAGGAGGAAAATTGTTGAGCACGTGAAAGTGCACGAAAACCATTCAGGACGTGAACCATTTTCCTATAGTTTCACGACGTGAACCGAGTCCTGCTATTTCACGACATGAAACATTCTCTGCTAATTCATGCCTCTCTTGAACACAGCGATAAAATCAAAAATTGAATCAATTTGGGCTGATTAATAACTTATCAAATCATGCATACATGCACTTAAGATCTAGAAAACTCATCGGAGACAATCTTACGCCTACTAACGATAGTGCATCAAATCATCCAGGAACTTCCTACTAACAAAGAAGTGTGGGATCAAGACATTCAGCAAGCACAGACTTGAGTGTTTTGAGAAACGTGACCACTGCAGAAACTAGTAGGAAGAATCCATGGAAGAAGGGCTGAGATAAGCTGGGTTTGGGAAGAAGATAAACCACACTCCCCAATCAAGTCCAGTGGGATCATTGATATCACACGGGGATTTTTCGGTCTCCAAACTAGTCATGTGATGAAGAAGCGCAATCTACGGTCATGGATCCGTCAACTAGCAGTGGACTCGGTCCAAGACAAGAAGTGCCATTCCAATCGTTGAATTCTAGACTATCAAATACTAGGACCCCTTGAATTAGACGAGATATGGAAAGTGCAGCTACGATGGGTCAAATATTCTTTCCTACCACCAAGGAAGTGGAATTGGACTTCCAACAAAGTGAGGTAGAATGACAACTCCAAGAATTGAGCTTAAGGAAACAAGAGCTTGATACTCTTAGGGCACGAGCTAGGTGAAAAGAGATGGGAAGTGTTAAACCACTCCAATCATGAAGAGGAAAAGAACCTGAAATTGCTACAGGTAGAAGTGATGGAGAAATTCCGAACTTGGAACCCATCAACGAGGAATCCAGAATGGAGGAAGGGTTTACAACCAGAGAAGAAGCGGGTGACATAGCTAACTTGGCTGTAGAAGTAGAGGACTGACTCTATACCAAGAAGGATATTGAGCTGATGATCAATCACCCTACATTTTTACATGACATGGAGCTCTTAATTACACAAAGACGCACAGAGGTGACTAACGGGTAATTCCACTAGGGTACCACAACCAGACCAGTCCATGAACCTGAGATACCTAGAAGGGCCAATCCAGGTAGGGGACAAGGTCTAGGAAGGGGGGGAGTAATTCCCCAGAGGCCTAGAAATGATCCTGCCATGGACCTTAATGTGGCCACAAGGGCAGACTTGTTAAATATGGCAGTAAAGATGGGTAGGGGGATGGTCAAGGAACTAGGCTCTACTCTAGAACCCCGAACTTCCTAGATGAAACCCCATATCATTTCAAAACCTTTCCAAACGTTCTCTAGGGATGGGGATCTTATCCAACATGTAGAGATTTTTGAATCTACATGTGAAACCTGCAGGCCGCTCAGTGACGTGACCATGATACATGCCTTCTCGCTGACCTTAGAGGGAAAATTTCATCAGTGGTTCAAAACCCTAAGCCTGAGGACAAGGTTAATTTTACAAGATTAAAGAATGTTTTTGTGCCCAGCTTTGCACGCAGTGACAGATGGAGCCCTGTGGCACAACTACATAACATCAAACAAAAGGAAGATGAGTCGATGAGAGACTATGTCTCTCGCCTAAAACACTTAAGATGAAAACTTCCGGAAAGATTGACAGATGATCAATTGTTACCTTGTTTCATGAGAGGGGTTAAAGACCATAAAATGCATGATTACCTAGCCCGGCCAGCTACTCTTGATGCATGCTGCAAATTGGCAATCGAATATGAAGATAATATGTTAGAATTGCCACAACCCGAAGATGTTAAAACATCTGCAGCAACCACGACTTCGCATATCTTGAGTTACCAAGAAATTGGAACTCGAAGTAAGCAAGTCGAAAATATGACTGTGGATGAGTTAAGTAATGCCATATTAGAAAAATCAAAGGTCAGGGAAGGAAGAGAGACATAGTCACCTTTACCCCCACAGGGAATTGGTGTGGTGCTCCATGTGTAGACTAAATCATACCACCATCGAATGTCCACAATTAAGGGAAGAACCATTACTTTATTGTGCGCACTGTGTAAAATTGGCAAATCATGACACGTCAATGTGTAGATTTCCAAGGTTTCAAAATGTGGCACAACTACCAGCAAATAGAGCCCCATTGGCTTTGCCAGCACCACCTATGCAGATCATTGCCCCACTACTGGACAACCCAACTTCCTACTTACCTAGGGGGATGTTCGGGGTACAAGACACTTCGCCCTTGTTGCCACCACGACACTATATTGGGGAATATGGGAATTTCCCACAAGTTTGGGACACATGGTCAAAACTTTGGATTTGGCATAACTTGAACACTACTACTCTAAATTGAGCATGCTATAGCTCACTAGATTCCATTTTTTAAGCGCTTTCCAATGATAGGTCACATGATAGGGTTTTGAAAAACTTATAGGCATGTTAAGTGGGTTCCACTTTTTTAGTATTCAAAATTGGGAATTGGGAGATTCCCAAATTCTCTAATATGGTGTTTATGGTGGCTGCGATAGGCCAAATCGAGTAGCCGAGTGCCTAAACAAGAATATGGCCTTCAACACAATGTGGGAGATGTTTGCTTACAAGGTCATGCCGTTCGATCTCACAAATGCCCCGACTACCTTTTAAACGATTGATGTGCACAGTTTTTAAGGACTACTTGCAAAAGTGGTTGGAAGTGTATTGATGATCTATGTGCACATGCTCGATGGGAAGATCATTTAACCTGTTTGAGGAAAGTGTTTGAACATTTCTTATTATATCGGATATCATTAAACCCTTGAAGTGCCAATTTTGGGTCAAGCATGGTGTGATACTGGGACACATAGTCTCAAAAAATGGTATATCCATTGATGATAGCAAGGTCAAACTGATCTTGGCACTACTACCAACTACAAAGGAGTGCAAAGGTTTATGGGTCATGTGGGGTATTATCGACGCTTCATCATATTTTATGCTAAGATAGCCCAACTCTTGTACAAACTTCTCATTATCTTTGATTGGATTGAGAAGTGTCAAGAGGCTTATGATCATCTGAAGCAAGCCTTGGCACACCTATTTTGCGACCCCCTAATTGGGATCTCATATTTCATGTACACATCGATGCATCAAATTTCGCTATTGGTTACGTGCTAGCCCAACCTGGTGAGTTCAAATTGGACTATCCAGTTTGCGTCACTAGTCGTCAGTTGAATGATACAAAGGTGAACTACACCACTACCAGAGAGAGAAGGATTGGCCATGGTCCACGCAGTCAAGAAATATTGACATTATCTCTTGGCCAACAAATTCAAATTTTTTGTAGACCATCAAGCTTTGCTATATCTAGTGAATAAACCTTGCACTACGGAAAGAATCACCCATTGGCTGTTATGATGTTGGAATTCGACTTAATTGTCCTAGTAAGGAAAGGGAACACAGCATGTGTTGGGGCTGACCACCTATCCAGAATTCCAAATGGAGAGTGTCGATGATGACCTTCCTGATGCTTGTTTATTCAAGTTGGATATGGTACGTGAGTGGAGCGAAGAGATCTCAGAGTATCTAGCTTATGGTTTTCCCACAGAACATGCCTTTGAAGAAGGATAAGATGCGATGGATTATCAAGCTTACGGCACCATATCAATTGATTACTGGAGAACTATGTAGGCTAGGCAAAGACAATGTGCTGAGAGGTGGTGTGTAAGAGAGGATGAATTCGTGACCATATTGGAAGAATCTCATTCAAGGATAGCAGGCGGGCATTTTGGTGGAGAAATTACAGCTTCGAAAGTGCTTCAATCTAGACTTTGGTGGCCCACGTCATTCAGGGATGCCATAGAGTTTGTCAAAAGATGCAAGGAATGCCAACGTTTCGTTGTTCCTCAATGAAGAGACAAGATGCCACTAACGCCCATCATTGCTCGTAAGGCAACCATTTGAGAAATGGGGGATAGATTTTGTGGGGCCGATTAGTCCAGCAGCACATCCATTCCAAGCTCGCTACATAGTTGTGGCTATTTCACAAAGTGGCGGAAGCCAGAGCTTTGAAGAAAGCTGAGATCGCGGCTCACATTTCATTAATGAGGTGATTTATCATTTGCTTCCAGGATTCTTAGTAATCCATAAAAAATCATCACCTTATTACCCACAAGCCAATGGTCAAGCAGAAAGTACCAAACAACAAGATTTTGTGTACCATCTTGACAAAAACATTGGAAGCAAATCAAACAGATTGGGAGCATAAGCTGATAGAAGCTCTTTGGGCCTACCACATATCATAGAAGGTAGCGACAGGATATACTCCTTTTCGTCTAGCTTATGGTGTTAAAGCAGTGATGCCCATCATGGAATACCTAGTCCTAAGCTTAAGGATTGTTGTACAGGAGCATCTAACTGAGAATGCATTAACTGAAAGGCTAATTGACTTGGAAAAACTGGATGAGACCCGCCAGTTGATAGCATCACATGGGCTTGTGGTCGAAAAGTTATGCAGGAAATAGTGGTTTGATAGAAACCTCAAGCAAAAAGAACTCAAAACGGGGGACCTTGTCGACATGTATGGTGTGGGAAATGCCAGGAAAGAAACTTAAATACCGAGGCCTGGGACCATTTCGAGTACCACACCTCAAGGGTCTTTCCGAATAGAAACAATTGACGACATCCAAATGGAGGGCTATGTCAATCAGAGTAAACTGAAAAAATATTTGGACCATTAACTCAAGAGATGCTCTTGCAAGAAAACCTCTTAAAACAACAAAAACAGCTCTGGCAAAAGAAAAAATCCAGCAAGCACAAGACGAAGCTAAGGCTAGGCAAGTCAAAGCTAAGGCTAGGCAAGTCAAAGCGCCTAAAATACAAAAAGGCCTGATTCATGTCAACATGCTGTTCGTAACCCTGGTGGGGATGAAGGGGATATAAACATTGAGCCAGCACGACTAAAGTTGGGACTCACAACAACTAAGGGCATTGCAACAAGTTTTGCATTAATAGATATAGGGTCCAGCCACAACTTAATCTCATATGATACTTGGATAGCCTTAGGGAGACCACACCTTGAACACACAAATGCGCAAGTTCGTAGTGTGCACCTAGCAACCACAAAGGCTGAAGGGTATTTAAATGTTAATATTTCCATCAGTAATAATCCCTTGGTCAGAAAGGAGTTTGTGATGCATGCAGGTACAATGGAAGAAGAGATGATCCTAGGATGATCCTGGATCTGTGCCAAGAAGTGCAATATTATACAATGGGAAGAAAGAATAGCATCGGTGAGCATCGGTGAGAAGGTCATGTCCATACCATTATGGAACTCGGCAAATCAAGGGAAACAAATTACTGCAGAGGCAATACCTTGAAAAATAGAATCCGCACCCATGGTGTTGAATTTTCCTACACAATACCCAACATACAAAGGCACACCTAAATGGGTGCTCAAGAATCAACTTAAGGATCAGAGAGGAAGGAGACAATGAGTAATGAATATATTCAGGGACAAAAACAATTCAAAAGTCAGCCATTGCCAACACCTACTAAGTGGCAGAACTCCAAGCACTTGTTGCAAAGGCCTCATGATTGTCATCAGCAGCAATGGGTCCAAAAGGACCTACTGCGAGCAAAAGGCTACAATCAAGGCAATACAACAATATGGGTACCCAAAACAAATCCCATGGCCAAAACCACAATAGGTTCGAATCAATATACAAAGAAATGTGAGAGCTTGAAGCATCAACTCCCCGATAGAGCCAACACCACACCTACTCTTATGTGGAGGATAAAGAAAATTCAGCCAACTAAGTTGAAAATGACCAAGGCAACAACCATACCTACTCTGAATACAGAATGGAACAAGATAGGTGAAGGTAGAGGCAAAGGTATTCCCACTGAGTTGAAAATTCAGCCAACTAAGTTGAAAATGACCAAGGCAACAACCATACCTACTCTGAATACAAAATGGAACAAGATAGGTGAAGGTAGAGGCAAAGGTGTTCCAAATGGAAGCCATACACAACTAAACATAGCAAAAAAAAAATTTAGTTGGGTGGAAGCAACAATAAGAAGCTTCCAAATAGAATAAAAAAGACTACATCAGCAAATGCCCAAAAGTGCCAAGGTGAACCCTTAGTTTTCATGGGGGTAAAAATAAAAGGGACAAGGTAAGCAATGCATCATCATATGCATGTGTGAGTGTTTGAGCAATGAAAGATAAAAATTTGATCTTATAAACTCCACGTGTGAAACTGCAGGAAAATGGTTCATGCCGAACCACCCTACAGCCGTTCACACGGTTCGTGTTTCACGTCGTAAAAGAGTTCGAAGAAATTCACGCCGTGAAATGGTAAGAACTGCGACAGCCAATTATAAAATGACATGTGGCTTCTTCATTAAACCTAGCTACCCTATTCGACAGCCACGCTATAAAATCAAATTTTTTGTCTTCTTTTCATCACTTTGCCTTGTGTGATTCGTGTCTTCTTCTCACGCCCAGTCATTCTAGGGAACCCTCATCAGGAAGGATGTCACCACATCACATGGAAAGGTAACTCTCCAATGCCACAGCGAAGAGTGCCTCCATCTATTAGAGGATGCTGAAGTCAAAGCTAAGCTCGACAAAGTCGGCCTCGGCAGAATGGCAGAGGTACTACCACAAGGAGTTGACACCAACCTCTATGTTGTGAGTACCTAAGGACATACGACAAGCAGACAAAAAAAGGTAGGATTACAAAAGCGGATGGCACCACACAGAAGAGCTAATCATCACAGAAGATTTAATCAGAGAATCTTTACAACTCCCAGAGTGAAGGCACACAGGCACACCCTTGATACAATGCCAATCAAAGAAATACTAAAGAGAGATTCTTACAACTCAAATGGAGCAGAATATGAAAACATCAGAGATAAAGCCACCAAAAAAGCTTGACAATGTAGAGCAATGTCATTAATGATGCAAATAAAGCCGATTGACAAGTACAACAGGGTGGGCTTGAACAGGATAGCTCAAGCTTATGAGGAGAAGGAGGAGGACTGGGCCTTTTATATGCATAAGGAGATGGTGGAGGGCAAATTACCTAAAAGCCCATCAATCAAAGATAACTCAGGTACTTAACCATGTGGCAAAGAGGCCTTTAAAAGAGCCAAAACTAGAGGAGAGCCTGCAGCTAGCTATCATCCCCGACCAACCTAAAGAGGCTACTAGAAGGATAGAAGAGGATTAAGCAGTGTTAATGGAAATGCAGGAGCTCATAAAGACAATAGAAAAGAATCGATGGAAGAAGACAGACAAAAAGATGAGAGGGATAATTGTAGATGTCACAACAGAGTCACAAAACTGGAAGCAACAATGGCACCTGAAATCAGAACATACCAAGAGGCCGTGTAGGAAAAGCTACTAAGCCCCAGTGTGTAGGAACAACAACAATAGCTCACCCCTCCAACGCACCCTGCACAGCTCATCTTCAAAGACCTCTCTCCTCTCCAGGATTCACGCCTAACAGATACACCAACTTATGCAGTTGAGGAACAAGCACAGAAGGACCAAGCTGTGGAGGGACAAGTAGTCGAGGAAGTACCTAGGAATAGGAGCAAAAAGTGTGGCGTTGCCACCTATTGACAACACACATGTTACATGATAGGAATGCCAACCTATGGAAGTAGCTGAAAGATGCCATTGAAAAAGTACAAAGCGTAAAAGCAACTCTAGCGGCAACAGAAGAAACTCACAAAGAAGTGATCATTAAGAGCTTAAAGGCTACAGAACAATAGGAGGAAAGCATATGCAATGCCTTGGAAGGTAATAATATCGTGTTAAGTACAAAAGATCAATGAAAATGCTGACTTAAATGCAAGGCTGGAGCAGGCAAAAGAATAGCTTCAAAAAGAGATCACCCACACAAAGAGCCTCACAACTATGCATGCCAGGAAAATCAAAGAGTACCAAGACAGAGTACCAAGACAATGCAAAGATAATGAAGATATGCTTCAACAACAAATAAAGCTACTAACAGCCCAACTCAAGGTAGAACAAGAAAGAGTGCAAGGTATGTAATAGGAAAGAGAACAGGCAAACAAATCACATGAAGAAAAGATCAAGGCCCTCAACGAAACCATCAGCACAACCCAAGCAGAGGTGCAAAGGAGTCAAGAGACCATATCACAACTGACAGTACAGTTACAAGACACACAAAGATTATCAGCACAACAGCTCAATCAGATTACTGAGGCACAACAAAGGGAAATCACTGCCAGGAGAGCACATAAGAAACTACAACAAGAAGATTTGAGGAAATGGATGCTGAACGATGATCCGGGAAACTGCCATCTCTAACCAACTGAGCAATGCCGACATCCGCATGAAGGATCTGGCTTGCCAACTAGCCACACAAGAAAGGAATCTACACCTAGAGCCCACAGATGATCTGCATACCCTCCTCAAGTGTGCCTCAAAGTTGAGGCAGCTGCCAGTAACTCCTCGAGCCCCTCCTCAAACTCTTACTTTGTTTTTATCTACAATAACACTCTCATTACTTCAATATGATATCAACTTAGCTGAAGATATAGGCTTAGGAGAATTAACCCTAATTAAACAAAATACTGAAAGGGATGCTGACCTAACAATCATTATGGGCATTTTGAGGGGAGACCTTATATTAACTAACCCTCAAGACATCTTCTTCTATCCCTTGCATCCTATAGTGTGAAACCTATAGGATGCAAGGGATGCTGACCTAACAATCATTATGGGCATTTTGAGGGGAGACCTTATATTAACTAACCCTCAAGACATCTTCTTCTATCCCTTGCATCCTATAGTGTGAAACCTCCATAGTTGGTGTCGCGTGCTACAAAATTCTGACATCCTAGACAACAGTGTCGACAAACTCGATCTGTTTGTTCCAAATGGCATACCGGGGATGCCAGCCAACTACGAGGTGGTAGCAAATACTTATCAATGGGTAAAAAGTCATGGGTGGCTAGAAGTATACAATACTCACCAACATTTAAATCTTTGTGAGTCTACCTTATATCACCCTGTAGGAATCCTCAAACTCTATACTAATATCCACAAGCATTTAGAGGCTATGATCACCAATGTAAGATATAATTTTGATTTTGATACCACTCACATAAACTACCCGGATATTGATAATGAAGAAATTCTTGAAATTCAGAACTTTTTAAATCTCATAAGCCTCCTAGCATGGGTCAAGGAGAAGAAGAAGGTCCATCTTCAGTTTCCAAAAACACTTACCCTGTCTATTCTAATATCACCATTAGGCTTCTCAATCCTTATCCTATCACGTTGCCTACTACATCTTCCCAAGCTGACTGCATCTACTCTTCTTTCTCCCTGCCAGAATTAGATTTTCCCACTAACACTCTCACCCCGGAGGAGGTATTGGCACCTATCCCATCTCCACCACACGACAACCTCAGGAGGTACGTGATCTGCCTCCACATGATAATATTGTGCCTTTCATTGAAATGTTTTGGATTCTTTGATAGCTGCAGAGTATGAGGAGTTCATTCAAGCAGGCAATCCACTTTTAAAGCCGAAGCTCATGTTCAAGGTACTGATGATTACTCCATTTGATCCTACATGCCAGATCCTGCCAGAAGCATACTCTGCAGTCACACTGTGAGATCCCTCTGCCCCCTCCGCGCTTCAGACTCCCGGTATAGCCATTAGGGAAAAACGGAGCTCATTTTGGGGCCCTGTAAGAAATTCACTATTTTTCGATTTATTTCTCTCCTAAAAGATCTCAAAAATAATAAAATATGGAAATGTGGCTTAGAACTGTCAGTAAGGACCATTGAACTGTCAGTTCAGAAAAGAATAAGATAATCTTTTGTCTAACTAACACGATTTTGCATTAAATATCTCCTTAATTTTTTTTGTTTCTCGAAGATTTCGCATCTCTTTTGACGACGTGGTGCAGGCCTCTCATAAAGAATCCATCACTGAACTTAATGATTGTATGGATACCGCCACACTTCCACAATTCATGTTACAAAAAGACTATGAGATTGACAAGCCAACTTTGCAACCTCAGAAGCACAAAAATGGCCGATACTAGTGAGTTACAATCTCAGAAGAAGCGATTATACCATCTTCACATCGACTTAGAAGAACAATATGCTCCAGCACAAAAAAGACGAAAGGATACGGTGCTAAATGCTCAACAACGGGAAAATATGAGAAGAGAAGGGCTCCAACATATTGACTTATGGTGTGATGGAAGTATATATCCAAAATGTCTAGTAAAAAACTCTACACCTCCATTTGTCAATCCAACCACACTACTGAGGTTTGCGGGCGATGGACAAAATGGACTTCTTGGTTATATTTCAGCACAGTCTGCATTTGCAGAAACATATAAAACAATGTACCTACAAGAAAAGGGAGCCAGGATTCAAGAGATAGCTATTTGTGCAAAATTGGAGCAGCGGTTGCAGAATGAAATTGAGGAGCATTCAAAGAGTAAAAAAGAGTTAACAAGATCAAGAAGGAAGAGAACCATGCTTGGAGACAGACAACGAAGCAGGAAGATTAAAAACATTGCAAATTTGAAGGCTGGGACTGGTGGATGCAAGCGAAGAATTCAGGAAGCAAGGTTAGTTTGTATTTTTTTATTTTTTAAACTCAAAAATGCTCTCAAATGACTATATCTATTTTGTCCATTAATGCAAAACAGGATTGGAAGTGTTGAATAATATAGGCATATTGTGTTGTTACTATATTGTTACTATAGGAAATTATTGGAGCCTGCAAAAGAAAATATGGATCCCAACCTTCTTCCAGTTAAACAAATGAAAGGATTGCTTTCTTGTGGTGTAGCAAAAGGTTTGATTGAAGAAAAAAAATACAAAACAATCAAACGCAATGTTGTAGAGGACTTTATATCCAATAATCAAGTTGATGGTACTACAATCCAAGAGGCTCTTAATGTTAGTGGAGTTAGCAAGAAGGGATATAGTTCGATTTTCCATGCGATATCCTCAACTTTGAGAGATCAAAGGATTAAACGAGTTTTACTGCCAAATCCAGCAACAGTGTGGAAGATAAGAGGTCATTTGAATGAAAGTATAGATGAGTTTATTGGACCATATATCCATATTGAAGAAATATTTCATGCTGCTAAAGGAACCACTATGTATGACCCTTGGAACAATATATTTGTAGATCTATAACAACTTCAAAGAAGAATGGTCGAGTTTTATGGAATAACATTTGAAGAGTGCAAAGGCATTTTGAAATTTGTTATCAAACTGGATGAGTGTGAGGTTGTAAAGGAAAAGAAAATGGAAAGGATTACTATCACATTGATGAATGGAGCACTTGATACATCATTGAATGAAGCGAGTTTGAAGTATTTTAGTGTGCAGTCGGAGAAACACATATGGTGGTTGGGCTCATTCCAGGTATGATCATTTCTTATTTCGTACTTGATTTTAGTTAATGTTTTCAAATCTTTCATAGTAAGACTTTTGTTTTGTATAATCACAGGTAAAGACAGAAGACCATGAAACACTAGATTGGGTGTTTCACCACACGGAAATACCAAGAATAATTAAAAGACAAGTGCAAGGAGAGAATCTCCATGTTGCAGGAAAAGGTGATTTTCAAGTAGAGTGACATATGGCGGGGGATCTTAAAACACTTAAGTGCATGTATAACGTTAGTAAAGGAGGTAACTCAAAGTCTCCTTGTCTTTACTGCAAAGAATCAGCTCAAGTAATGGATTCCAAATGGTGGAAGAGAGCACCTAATAGAGATAAAGTTGACCCTGACTTCAAGGCCATTCTTGACATTCCACTATGTAATGTTCACATATGCACATTGCATGCTCTATGTCGAATTATTGAGAAATTGGTATTTTTGTATATTGGATTTGCTTGGAAACTCCGTCCCGAAAGAAATAGAAAGGATGCTCTTCATGCATTGGAAAAAGTGTTATCCGATATAGGTCTGCATGGAGGTGATGTTCATATCACAAAGGATTTTAAAAAGTCTACCAATGGCAAGGAGGTACCAATCAAGCCCTCTATTGGTGGTGTTAAGGCAAGAAGATTCTTGTCTCGACCCAAACACAATAGTAAGCAAGTAAGGCAAGGTAGAACAATTTCAAGGATTAGTTATGGATTGTGGAAGCAAGTCCATAATGCCGTGAAAGATCATGAGGCAGATGGGGAAGCACGAAATGTGAAGGCAGAGGTGTGGAGGTCTCTTAATCAACTCTTCATGTTCTGTGACAATGTAACATGGACAAAGAGTGATTACAAGAACTTTGAAGAGGCAATTAAACATTTTGGGAAGTCAATGAAAGACGCATGGACAGCCTGCAATATAACTCACTACATGGTAAAGTGATGTCTTCTTCTTTTACTTAAGTGTGATCCTCTTTGTTACCATATTATAGTAGTGATGTGTGTGAACACACTTAGGACCGCCGGGGTACTTTTTCCCTCACTAGGAGGTTTTTTCCCCCGTGCATTGTATATATGCCCATTATCTTCTAGGGCTTGTTATCTTTCATTTTTGGCACTCATAATACACTACAGTGTTGTGCTCAAGCTTCCTCATCTTCTTGAAGTTGTGTGTGCATTCCTGCAACCCTAATTCCAACAATTGGTATCAGAGCAGGCTTCCTCCTCCCGGGCAGCATCACCGGCACCTGCCGCTTCATCTCCTCCGATTGCGACGAGGTTTCACGAGCGTTTCAGAATTTTGATCTGAAGTCATTTCGCCCTCCGTTTTTGCATTCCAAGTACTGCGCAGGCAAAATCGTCCTACTGTGCAGATTTTCTGTCAAGATTAAAATCTGCAGGACAGGTGCCCATTCGTCTGTTTTGGGCTGTGCTACATAGCACAGGTTGATTTTATACAGGTTTACCTCTTACAGACAGCATTTACATCTAGTAGTACAGTCATTGGCCATGGCTGACAACAATGATGTATTCCGCATGTTGGCTGCTGAGGATAAGTTGGATGGCACCAACTATCCATTGTGGGCATATATGATGCGACATGTATTGGTAGCAAAGGGGTTATGGAACATTGTGCAGGGTATTGATGCACGTCCTATTGTGGCTGGGAATGCTGCAAACACATCAGAAACAGGTACTGTTGATGATGGTGCAGGCACAAGTGCTGTAGCAGCTGTTCGAGAACCACCACTTTCAGCAGAGCAGATTCGTTGGGATGGTAGAGATGCGCAGGCTCATGCCTTGATTGCGTTGTCTGTCAAATGTACCATTATCCCACATATTCGCTCCTGCAGGACTTCTAAGGATGCTTGGGATGTACTTGCCACATTGTATCAGGCAAGAAATGAGGCTCGTGTTGCTTATCTCCGAAAACAGTTGGAGAGTGAGCATATGAACGAAGGTGATTCTATGGATAGCTTTTTGACAAAGATCAAGGATTTCAAAGAGCAGCTCATTTCTGCAGATGAAATCCTGTCAGACAGTTCACTTGTGCAGACTGTTTTGAATGGTCTACCAGATTCTTATCAGGGTTTTGCTTCCACTCTTCGCTTGATGATGAAAGGCAATCCCAATGCCTTATCATTTGAGGAGTTAGTTTCTGTTTTGCTGCAAGAAGACCAGTCAAGGCAAAACAGGAATATTATGCGTGTCGCAGATCAAGCTTTCGTTGCTAGTCAGAGAAGCGGGAAAGGTAAAGCTGGCTTTTCTTCTAGTAAGCAGAAATCTGCAAATGCTGCGCAACCAAAGAAGGAAGACAAAGATGAGAAGAAGGGTGACAAACAGAAGACATTTTGCAAGTACTGTAAGGGAAATGATCATGTCATCAAAGCGTGTCCTAAGCTGGCTGCGAAAGAGGCTAAGAAGAAAGAGGCTGGTATGGCTGTTGCAGATGCCTCTCCTTCTAACAATGAATCTGCTAATGTTGTGCTAGATACAGAATGGGCATTCAATGCGCAGTGCAGTTATGACCCATCTTTGCATGACACATGTATGTCCGCAGTAGATTCAGATGTATGGTACTTTGACAGTGGTGCCACTAAGCATATCACCTCGCAGCGCAGTTTATTCACTTTCCTTGAGTCTGCTCCCACAGGGAATACTGTCACTTGTGCCAATAACTCCTCTTATCCCGTTAAAGGAGTTGGACAGATTGTGCTGAATGTTGCAAATTGCAACACCTTTACACTTTTTGATGCATTGTATGTGCCAGGGATCAAAAAGAATCTGCTGTCAGTCTCCGCATTTGCCAAAACAGGTTTGGTTGTAAAATTTGTGGATGACAGATGTACTGTTCATGATCTCTCTTGTGGTGACATCATTGTAGCATCTGGTTCACTATGTCGAGGGCTGTATAAGCTCAATATGGATGGCAAATGTGTAGAGGATTCAGCATGTGCTATTATGGATACGCAGGCTATTTCAGATGCAAAACTGTGGCATGCACGTTTTGGTCATCTGAATTTTGCAAGTTTGCTGCGCCTGCAGAAATCTGAAATGGTGTCTTCTTTGCCTAAGCTTGAGGCACCTGTTAAGCATGTTTGTGAGGGCTGCATATTGGGTAAAATGCAGCGTGCTTCCTTTCCCAAAGATGGATCAGTGAGAGCTGAACGCAGATTGCAGCTTGTTCACAGTGATGTTTGTGGTCCCATGCAAACTCCATCATTTGGAAACTACCTTTACTTCGTGACTTTCATTGATGATTTTACCAGGCATGCATGGGTATATCCTTTGAAGGCAAAGTCCGAAGTGTTTTTGTGCTTCAAACAGTTTTTGGTTATGGCTGAAAATGTGTCAGAAAGTAAGATGGGCACCCTCCGTTCAGATCGAGGGGGGGAGTATATGTCTTCAGAATTTAATGCATTTCTGGCTGAGCGTGGGATAAAACACCAATGTACAGTGCCGTATACACCACAGCAAAATGGTGTGGCTGAGAGAAAAAACAGGTCTCTCATGGAAATGGCAAGATGTATGGTTAAGAGTCAAAGTCTACCACATGGTTTTTGGCTTGAGGCTGTCATGTGTGCCACTTATGTACTAAACAGGTGTCCCACCAAAGCATTACAGGTTGTCACTCCATATGAGGCTTGGCATGGCCGCAAGCCATCTGTTGGCCATTTACGTGTTTTTGGTTGCCTGGCATATGCATTAGTGCCTGTGCAACATCGCAAAAAATTGGATGACAAAGCTGTCAAATGTATTTTTGTTGGATATAGTGCTGAGAGCAAAGGCTATCGTTTGTATCATCCACAGACAAAGCGCATTTTGGTTAGCCGTGATGTTGTATTTGTGGAAGATGCAGTTCAGCCCTTGGTTTCATGTACTAAGGAGACAGATATCAGCTCACGTGATGTCTATGATACATTGTTGCCTCTTTTCAGTGGTGCACAGTCAAGTGCAATACCTCATGAGGCAGTTTTTCAGCCTATGCAGGTTTTAAATGATGGCACAGATCAGCCTATATCTGATGCAGATGTGCATGATGCACTTGAGGATGAGAGACAAGAGATTGAGGGCTCTAGGAATATGCCTAGATGGCTGGTGCAGACTTTGCGTGACAGCAAGTTGGATGCCCCTTTGTCTAGTCGCACTCGTTCTGGCTCTCATGGTGCCTCTTATGCGTCAGATTGTTATGCATTGGCTGTTTCTAGTATGTGCGATGAAAGTGAGCCTGTTTCATTTGATGAGGCACAAAGTTCAGAAAATTGGATGGCTGCTATGCAAGCAGAATACGATGCTATTATGAAGAATGGTACATGGTCTTTATGTGACTTGCCCCCTGGTTGGAAGGCCATTGGCACTAAGTGGGTATACAAATTGAAGCGTAAGCCTGATGGCACAGTGGATCGCCATAAGGCTAGGCTTGTTGCAAAAGGTTATGCTCAAGAGAAGGGCATTGATTTTGATGAGACTTTTGCTCCCACATGTCGTATGACCACTGTTCGTAGCATCTGTGCATTAGCAGCTCATAATGGTTGGAATGTACATCAGCTGGACATAAAGACTGCGTTCTTAAATGGAGATTTGCATGAGGAGGTGTATGTATCGCAGCCTCGTGGTTTTGTTCAAAGAGGGCAGGAAAACAAAGTGTGCAGGTTAAAAAAGGCTTTATATGGTTTAAAGCAAGCTCCACGAGCTTGGTATGAAAAAATACATGCATATTTGACTGCACATGGGTTTCAGAATAGTCCAACAGAAAGCACTTTGTATGTTAAACGTGTGGATGGTGTACATCTAATCATTGCTCTCTATGTCGATGACATGCTGCTCACAGGACCAAATGAGAGTCATATTGCTGATTTTAAGGCTGATTTGAATGCCTCTTTTGAGATGTCAGATTTGGGGCATTTGCATCATTATTTGGGGATACAATTTAAGCAGTGTGATGGAGGTATTGCTTTGTGTCAGACAAAGTATATTGAAACATTGTTGCGGAAATTTGGCCTTGAAGACTGCAAGCCTATTGCTACTCCAATGGAGACAGGTTTGAAGTTGAGTCTTCATGATGCTGGAGATCACTTTGATGTCACACTCTATCAGACAGCTGTTGGTTGCCTCATTTATGTATGCATTACGAGGCCAGACATTCAGTTTGCAGTCTCACAGGTGAGCAGATTTATGCATAGCCCAGGCATTAAGCATTGGCAGGCAGTGAAGCGTATCTTTCGCTATTTGAGTGGTACTCGGCATCTTGGGTTGTTTTATCCCAAGGGGGGATCATTGCCGCCAGATTTACATGTTTTTTCAGATTCTGACTGGGCTGGTTGTTATGACACACGTGTGTCCACGAGTGGTTTTTGCTTCATGCTTGGAAGCTCATGCATATCATGGTTGAGCAAGAAGCAGCCTACTGTGGCCACTTCTAGTTGTGAAGCTGAGTACAGGGCAGCTTTCACAGCTACGGTTGAGTGTGTGTGGCTCAGACGCCTTATGGCTGATTTGGGTGTTGGGCAGCCATCTGCCACCACCATCTTCACTGACAGTCAGAGCGCATTGGCAGTTGCGCGGAACCCAGTGTTCCATGCTCGTACGAAGCACATTGAGGTGCACTACCATTATGTCAGGGAGAGACTCTCTGCAGGAGAGATCAGTTTGGCTTATGTGCCAACACAGGATAACCTTGCAGACCTTTTCACAAAGGCTCTGCCTCGTGAGAAGTTCGAAGCTTTTCGCAAAGCTTTGGGCTTACTCCCTTTTGTGGATTCGTCCACATAGCTAGACACTTCCCTATACACGAGTGCTAGCTCTTGTTCACCGCATCACTCCAGGGGGGATTTGTTACCATATTATAGTAGTGATGTGTGTGAACACACTTAGGACCGCCGGGGTACTTTTTCCCTCACTAGGAGGTTTTTTCCCCCGTGCATTGTATATACGCCCATTATCTTCTAGGGCTTGTTATCTTTCATTTTTGGCACTCATAATACACTACAGTGTTGTGCTCAAGCTTCCTCATCTTCTTGAAGTTGTGTGTGCATTCCTGCAACCCTAATTCCAACACTCTTTTCTTTTATAACTTACTATGCATTCTTATGTCTTTGTGAAAATAGCATATCATCTACAACCACCTTCCCTATTTTGTCAAAAAGTATGGATGCCCAGAAATTTGGTCTACCCAAGGCATGGAGAAGTCTCACTACATGGCACGTAATGCATTTTTCAGACACACACAACACTATGGAGGGAGTCAAAAGGCAAATAGTCTGAAGGAAGTATTCCAATGGTTTTACCGAGGCATTCTACAAAGGCTGCATGCTAAAAGAAAAGTTGCTAGTTCCAAAGTCAAGCTTGCTTTTATTCTAGCCCAAAAGCAAAGACGAAGACAAACTTTGGACAATTCAATGGCAGCAGAGAGACATAGACAGTGGAGGGATTCGAAGATATTTAGAAACCATAAATGGACAAGTAAACATGAATAGCAGTTTGTAACTTATTGGTGTTATGTCCACATGTTTTCAAACTCAATCAATAGATTTTAATTCTGTGGAACAAGTGACTCTTGGTGTTATGCCTATATGTTTTGAGACTCCATCAAAAGTATTTCTTTTGTGAAACATGTGATCTATATTAACAAGCATAAATACATCCATATATTAACACACAAAAAATTCAATCAATACTACTTAATTATGCTAGACATACTGTTGATCCTTACCAATAAAGTACTGAGTGTCAAACGCTTTTAGAAGCTTTTGAGTGTGGGAAGAGTACTGAAGTGTCGTACGGTGATGGGACAAATGCAAAAGGGAACTGATGAGGATCAAAGACTTTGTACAAATCAGTTCAACTTCAACATAATGTTTGTGCTATATTTGATGACTAAATTCTATTACTCCCAAGGCTTGCGAGTCGGAACTCTCTTTTTGAACTTGATTGGACTCTTTTTCTTCCTTATTGGCTTGATGTCGACTTTCTGTTTATCAATGCTTGCCTCTGTTGCTTGTCTGAGAGGGGTATCCTTGTCTTCAGCTATCTCCACGTGTTCTTCTTCTTGGATTGTGTGGCCTGATGCAATCATGGGTGGCTCTCGAAACCTTATGAGCTTGTGTTTTCCATAGCCCTCTAGACATTTGGGCTCCTTAACACCACATGCTAATGCATAAGAAGTGTAAGACAAAAAGTAAGAGGCCCTAGAGGCCTGCTTATTCACATAATCCCCAAATATATCTATGGCGGACAACCTCTCTATTAAAATGATCTTTTCCTTTTGCCATGGAAGATCATGTCCACCTAAAACCCTAGACAAACATTTAAAGAAGTAAACAATGGCTTCTCCATTGTTGCTCAACTGCCTATGGTAAATCAAGATCTTAGCACTGCCTAGATCATGAATATAATGAGCTAGGCTTGACATTTTGCCAAACCCAACCGGCCTGCTTCCACTTGATCTCTGGAGGAATGTGTCATCCTCAATTTGTAGCTGCCATGTATCAAAAGATTGTAGTGAGACAATGATACATAACTACAAAATATTTAAACACAAGATAAAGTATTTGATTTGAAGTAATAATATCATACCCTCTCATTTTCATCAGCAACAAGAAGTTCATCTTTCCAAAGATTTATTCCTCTCCCCTCCAGTCCAGCCTCTTCTTTAAGTTTTTCCTTATGAAGTGCTGAGAGATTCATAGCTTCCTGGGTGAGCTGGAAGGCAGCTTCATCTGGCTCTTGGAAATTTTCAGCCTCTTTGAAACAAACAGTAAGGGCCTCTGCAGGATCAAAAGTTGTTTCCAAAGCTAGCAGTGAATGGTCATCCTCTATGCCAACCTCCTTGTCAAGCCTTGAAGCCTGGGCAATAAGGGAAATGGCATAGTCCTCCCTCAAATTGAACATACACTCTATGTCATGGAGGAAAACATAATCTTTACCACCAATCAAGACACCTGGAAGCATGGGCACTGCATAGTTGCTGCTCTGAACATCAAAATCTTCAACTGGCTGTGCTGCCCTAAGAGTTTCAGTCCTCAGTTGAACAAGGTCAAGAGCAGCCACTTGCAGCCCCTCATCCTCGAGGTTGATATCTTCTTCCTGCTCTGCCATATCTGTTGCCATAGGAATATCCTCTCATTAGGACTTGTTTGGGGTCTTCTTGGGCCCTTTAATTTGCCCCAAGCCTAATGACAGTCATTAAGGAATGGTGCAATGGGAGAAGGCCATGTGGAGAAAAATGTTGGGTTTCCCTGCCCCTAATATGTAGGGGTCAAACTTGAATCATACGTTTTTTTTTTAAGAAATTGGGCTGAAAATGCAAAATCTTTCAATAAAATCAGATTTCCCACCTTTTTTTAATAAAGACAGCTCAAACTGGCATAAATGACCCCACCTCAAAAAGTGGGCTAGGGCCAGAAACGCCCCCCCATCATTATCCCTCATTTAAAGCTACTTTTCCCTCTCCCCACTCCCTCTTCCTCTCTCTAAAACTAGCAATTCGGTTTTGAGTCTCTCTCTAACTAAAAGAATCTTTTTTGGCCTCCTCCCTCCCCATTCTGCCTTCCCCTTCCCTCCTAAAGTTAGATCTATCTTTCTGTGCCTTCTTGGCTATGGAAAGCTTGGAAAATAGTCCACTTTTTCCCCCATCAAGTCCATCCTCTCTTGCTTGCACACATTCTTCACTCTCCTCTTGCTAGCTTATACACATTCTTGACTCCTCTTGCCAGCTTATATGCTCTGCTAGCATTAGGTTGCAGAGATCTTCTTGGCTATGGAAAGCTTGGAAAACAGTCCTTTTTTCCCCATCAAGTCCATCCTCTCTTGCTTGCACACATTCTTCACTCTCCTCTTGCTAGCTTATACACATTCTTGACTCCTCTTGCTAGCTTATATGCTCTGCTAGCATTAGATTGCAGAGATCTTCTCACACACCTACAACTTCATAGCATTTAGCTTAGTCGGTTAGCCAAGCACAATGAGTCGCCGACCTCGTTCAAGGGTGGAGTCCTTTAGCAGCAGCAACGAACAAGACGACACTGGCTTGTGGGTTACAAGCACCTTTGCAAAAGGAATGTGGGTGACGATGCGTCCAAGCACAAGGGGAGCCCACAAAGTCTCTCGCAGATACATAGGGTTAAAGTCACACCATTGGAAGGGTCACATAGTGGATCTCAAGCAGGGGGCTGACGGAAGCAAGCAGGTGATGATCCAACACGTCTACAAGGCATCGCAACTCCGTGTTGACAATGCCAATCACAAACGCTTTCCTGCAAATTGTAAGTTTTATTTGTGCTTCTTGTTTTATGGGCTGCACTGAGACATGCTAATATCATTTCATGTTACGGAAGCTTGATTTTTTCAAGTGTGTTCTTGTAATGTTCTGTGCAGACATCTTTCCATCGACATTTGTGGAATGGGAGCCTTTAGAGGCCCTTTCTGGAACCTTTGAGGCGCACCACTTTGAAATCGGCAAGCTACTATATACTGGTTGTTCAACATCAGAGCTTTTAGAGCGCTCAGTTTTCTTCTTTCATGCAGAGTATATTGTACCCACGTCAAGAGATGGTTCTGGGACTCTACGGAGGCTCCCTACACCAAGTCTCATGGACCATGATTGGCCAAAGCCCGACAATACTTTGGTTGCACTAACCAGACGTCGGATTGAGATTGATGTGTGCAATGCAATGAAGTGCACCTATGGGTCACATCGTGCGACTCTCACGTTCTTCATGCCTTTACATTTGTTTGTGTTTTTGTTCAAGGAGGCTGATGTTCACCGGACTCCTACAATGTGGATTGCAAAGGGAGGCACAGTAATGAGTGCCTTTTTGCCACCTTCATGGGATTTGAAGGTTATTCAACATCAGGGTGACAAGATAAAGTGCATGGTGGTGTCGGAGAAGATGGTCGTTCGGTACCAGCTTGGAAAGCAACAACTCTCTATTATCTTTCCTTACAGACGTTGGAAGCTGACTGGAGGCGAATGGCAAGCACTCGATTTGGACATCAACGATGCAGAACAGCTTGATGTACATGTTAGC
Source organism: Cibotium barometz (assembly GCF_041138505.1). Classification (NCBI taxonomy): domain Eukaryota; kingdom Viridiplantae; phylum Streptophyta; class Polypodiopsida; order Cyatheales; family Cibotiaceae; genus Cibotium; species Cibotium barometz. The sequence continues at coordinate 23,543,635 of NC_141056.1, forward strand.
ACGCAAGCTGATGTGTGGGATATCGTAGTAAATGCTGATTGGAATATGGCGAACCTAAGGGAGTACTTAGGCCTTAGGTTTGCACTGAAAGGTGACTTTTCATTTGTGATTGATAACACACCTCTACGTAAGAGGAAAGAGGCATCTTACTTTTGTAAAAGCATTCCCTTCCCCAGATGTATCCATATCAAGCAAGCTATGTAACAGATTTTGAGAGATTAATTCAAAACAATTTTGGCTACTCGCAATTTGCGTTCAATTTTGTGCACTTTTAAGTCTTGTCGCGTGTTTTTATTTTTTTGGAGGTTTTAAGTGAGTTTTTAAACATAAAAAAATTTTTAAAGACCTCTTTATAAGTCACTTTTGGCCACTTTGAGTTCATCTCCTCACTCTCGGCATCTTTGCGGTCCCCTCGCCTTCTTCGCTACTCAAGCATGGCCACCCCCGCCCAAGCTCTCCTATCTCAATTGCACAAGCTTGACCTCGATCACTTGATCGAGAAGCTTGCACCCATCTTTCAGACATCTATTGACATGGAAGGCACCGCCGAACTCCATAATGACGTGTTTGGGGCGTTCACTAGCTACATGGACACATACATGGCTGAATATTGTGTCAACTTTGAAGACGAGGAGGGAACTTGGGTGCCTGTGGATCTTATCAAGCATACCTACAAAGCGGACAAAAATTTCAGGTTTAGGCTTGCAAGATTCCTCAAAGGCCTTAGTAGCGCATATCTAAGGGAGGAGGAAGAAGATAACCTCGTAGGTCTTGGAATGGGCAACATTGGCACAAGTTTTTTGAGGTGGGACATGACTCTTGCCCTCCTGATCTTAGAGGGAACAGAGAAAAGCAAGGGAAAGAGGAAGGCCACTCCTCCAAAGAAAGCCACACCTTATCTCTTGATCAAGGAAGCTGACCCAAAGGAAGAGATTGTCACCCCAGTGCAAGAAGCATCTCTTGCACTTGTGACTCTGGCGGAAGAGCTGCAAGCTGAGGCTGTGAAACGGGACATCGAAGGGGACGATGTCATGGATGAATTTCCAGAGCTCGAAGTGCGAACTCTACACCCCATCATAGTAGAAGGTGTAGAGTTCTTATTTTTGGATGACATCGCCCATGTCCTTGGGCTACACCAGGATGAAACTCTCTCAGTCATTGCTATGTACGCGGGCATGCGAGACACACAACAGCCGTCCAAAGATGATGACATCCACATTGACTTCAGTTCCGCAGATGTCACAAAGGTGCTTGCGCTCCCGGAAAATCATGTCTCAATAGAGTCCCTTGTGGCAGAGACTCTTGTACAAATATCCCAGTGCAAGGATTTCTACGAGAGTGTGCCAGAAACTAGCTTTGCCCCTCACAAGCCGCTTGCCATTTCGGATTCTGTCAGCCTCGGGAGCATCAATATTAGTGATGCAGACCTTGCGGATCATGATGATGCCACTGAGGTAGTACACCCAATTTCTTCCCTTCTTAATTTGTAATTTTTTGAAGTCAACTCATTCTTCTATCTACTTTGTAGACCGCAAGAGAAATGGACTGGTTCGCAAGCCGAAAGGGTGGAGCACGAAAGGAGGTGGAGGGGAAAGATGCTGCGCTATGGCACTACATCCCGAGCTTCAATGCCGAGATGCTTCGCGTAATTCACAACGACTTTTCAAATGATGCGCAAGCTGAATTTTTGAAGTGCAGAGCCCTAAGCGCCGTCCTGTCTGAAGCCCCTATAGCCCAAAATGCCCATAAATGTATTCTTGTAAATAGGGAAGCAGCTATCTATAGCTTTGGTGATAAAGGTGCAGGGTCTTTCCTAGGATTTTGTGGCCTTAGCCTTGGACAAGGCATCACTGATGCCAAAGAGATAGCCGAACGCATTGGTGACAAACCATCAGTAAAGACTCTCACCCACGAGGCTTTCACCAAGCTCATCAAGCGAGTTGGCTAGATCCAATGTAATCATTTGCCTTCTGTGAAAATCAAACAATTAATGACATCAAGATGTTTTTCGAGCTGATTTTAAGTTTTATCTTCTTGATGTGTTTATATGTTGTTGTCGTGTCCTGTCATGATGTTTCAATCAATTTTTGTGAACGCTCGTCTGTGAAAATCAAACAATTAATGACATTAAGATGTTTTTCGAGCTGATTTTAAGTTTTATCTTCTTGATGTGTTTATATGTTGTTGTCGTGTCCTGTTATGATGTTTCAATCAATTTTTACGAACGCTCGTTTGCCACCGCCCGTCCGACTTTGGCTCGACTCGACGGGCCAATTTCTCCCGCGTATGGCCCCAGAAGGGTATATCAGCTGTGCGGGGTGCGCCGGGGCCGAGGGGGGGGGGGCCGGTGGTCGCTCCGTGGAGCCTGTGTGCCACGGAGCGACTTTTGGCTGTTTGACCTGGGGGGCCGAGGGGGGGGGGGCCGGTGGTCGCTCCGTGGAGCCTGTGTGCCACGGAGCGACTTTTGGCTGTTTGACCTGGTCAAACAGCCAAAAGTCGCTCCGTGGCACACAGGCTCCACGGAGCGACCACCGGCCCCCCCCCTCGGCCCCGGCGCACCCCGCACAGCTGATATACCCTTCTGGGGCCATACGCGGGAGAAATTGGCCCGTCGAGTCGAGCCAAAGTCGGACGGGCGGTGGCAGACGAGCGTTCACATGAGGTCGAATGTACATAGCGACAACAATTACATGCAAAAGACTACAATTACCTTGACAAGACAACAATCACTTGCAATAGAAAATAACTTTTTTGAAAATAGACATGGTTTTTCATTAATCAAATTGAGATTACAAAACACGGTTTGTTGCATTACAAGGCTTCCCCTATCTAGTGAAAGAGAGCTTCCTCTCCACGGATACGCCTAGCTAGATGAAGATCAGATGGCTTCAAAGTGACACGTTTTGCATGCACCATGCACAAAACCGCGTCTTGGAAAAGCGAAACCAAAATATCCTCGGCACCTTGTTGCAGAGCGCCTAGTGCCGCCGCTTGCACACGATTGACATCCCGGCGCTGGTCGTGGATAATCTCTTTGACGAGACGCCCAAAAGGTGCCTTTGGAATAATTGGTGTGCAGGTCTTTTGATATTTGCGAATTTCTCTAAGGGCAACTGTCCCTGGTCTCCACCTTTGCTTCTTCTGCGTTGTTGGGGGCGGTGGTGCTTGCGCGTGGCGAGTCCAAGCTGGCGTGTCATTTTTAAACTTCTGTCGCTGCTCTTGGAAGTTATCGGAAGGGAGTTTTGAGCGTTTAGGAATGGTTTTCCCCTTCTTAGCCTTTGCAGGTGTTGGAGTTTTCTTTGTCTTTGCAGATGGAGTCTTTGGAGCTGCTCGCTGCTCTGCCTCCTTCCTTACTTGCTCCTCTTCATCTTTCCTGTCTTTTTCCTCACGAAGCCTCCGTGTGTTTGCTGCCCTGGCTTCTCGTTCAAGCTTATGTCTCTTATTTTCTACTTCCTCAGCTGAGAGTTTTCTCTTTCCTTTACCAAGTGCACGAGCCAATACTCTGTCTAGCATTGCATTGACAATCCTATTGCTCGGCAGGTGCTCCCTTTCTACTGTGTCTTCATTTCTCCTCTTTGTATATTCTGCTCGAAGACTTTGTATGGCCGCTTCCAAAATTGTGTCATCTTCGTATCCGGCCATTCGCAGGTCAGCAACAAATCCGTGAGCTTTTCTGTTAAGCCAATCCTCCTCCGCAGCAAAGAATGCTAATCTTCTCTTGTTGCTTGCGGCGGCCTGAGCTTCTTCTACAGCCTTCTTATCTGCCTCCGCCTTCCTAACTGCCTCGTCTTCTTCCTCCTTCTTGGCAGCCTCATCCTCCTGTGCTTTCTTTGCTGCCTCGTCCTCTTGAGTTCTGACCGTCTCTTCGGCTTCTTTTCTTGCTCTCTCAGCTGCCTCCATGTCCTCTGCTTCTTTGTGTAATCTCTTCGCTTCTTGGGCTTCTTGGGCCTCTTGGGCCTCTCGCTCAAGCCTCACACGCTCAGCTTCCAGATCCACTTGGGCTTGTGGGTAAATGTTTGGGATTGCAGTTCTATGTGCCACCGGTAAGGGCCCAAGGTCTTTGAAAATGTCATCCTGCGTATTGGAGGGAGGATCATTTGGGGGCTCCATGTGCGTGAGATATTACTGCACGAGCGAGAGAGAGAGAGAGAGAGCGCGCGCGAGAGAGTCAAGGGGAGAGGAAGAGAGAGAGCTCACAAGTCAAGACTTTTAAAAATGACTATAAAACTCATTGATATTTATAGGAGGCCAAAATTACAAAAAAGTCAATTTACAAAATGAACGCGCCAAAAAGTGGCGAACAAGAATTATTGGGTGGGTAACCACACACGGCCATTTCTTAGTCGACCACTGTGCCATTGCCTTGCTCTTTCACGTGCCATTGACGCATTGCACCCTTCTCTTTCGCCTTGCACCTAACACCTTCATGATTTTGCGCCTCAAAGACAAATTTCCGGCTCGCTTTTGGGCCTTTCTCCCAGTAAGTGCACGGTAAAACCAATTGAACATTTCCTGAAACGCATTGCTGCGAACCTTGCCACCACCATGACCCGTGTTCTTAAAATAGGCTGCCTTGGCTTGGTAATGTGATCGTTCCATGCCTTGGTTGCTCCAGAGTGCAAGAGACCCATATTCATCTAGAAAGAAGGAATTGTGCGCATAGAGAATATGCATGTAGTGTGTTATATGAGTTTCCCCCCAAGCATCGATCATTTCTTCTGTGAATCTGTCAATCGAAGTCTTGAATGTAGCTATCTCTGCTTCATCAAGATACGGGCGCTCAAGAAGCCTCATCATCTCATCACAAGCTTCCCACACATGTGCACGCTTCAATCCTAGTGTCGCCTCATTGCCTCGATAGGTTGTTACATCACAAATCTGCTTCCATAATTCAAAATGTGTATGGCTTTGAGCCTCACCATAGTTTGAGAGCAGGTGTCTTGCTTTTGCACCACCCATACATATCTTATTAGGGTTATCTTGGGTACTTGATGGGTTTTTGCGATCCTTAGAGAGGGTGACAGCACCTGCGTGAAGCCCCACGGATGATAAAACAACTTCAAGCTCTTGGATGCCCTGTTCTCGCCGTGACTCTGGCTCCATGTTCCAAGCATAATTGATGTGGAGCATCAACAATTTGTCCAAAATTCTAAGTCTTACGTGCAAGGTACACACATGTACTCGCGACAGTGGAATTGAAAGAATAGGGTTCCAAGTAGCATCCTCCTCTGCGCGAGATGGTGCCTTGCTTTGATTGCAACTCATAATTCCATTGAGCCAGACGTGCATACCCTTCCCTTTTTGTAATTGATTTGAGCCCTTTGCACTTGCCTGCTTACGACCTTTCACCTTGGTTGCTTGTTTGGCCTTCCCCACTGCGACACTTGGCATCCTTGGATGACAACAAAAGATGCATGGAAACAAAGTGTTAGCACCGCTTTTAGTTCCCAACATGCATTTGAGGGTCTTGAGATCACCACCAAGGTGCCACTCTATTTCAAAGTGACCAGTGCCAGGCACATGCAAGACTTCACCATTTGATTGCCTGTGTATCACTCCTTGAATACCTGTACGGGTGAAGTACCACCTCAGACTGTCATGGTCCTCGTGCGGAAGGGTCCATGCCGCCTGCCACCATATGTTCTTCTCAGACTGCACTCCAAAGTAATCTTGCTTGCGTCGCTTTGTGTGCAAGTTATTCTCCGCATCACCTGTTTCATCTTCGCCGTCTAAGCTCTTTCGCTTCAATGCCCTGCTCATGAGTGTCAGACTTGTACGTTCCACCCTTTGGCCCTTCACAACCTGACATTCATCCAATTTGAGGACAAATATAGCCTTTCCATCCGTCTCCTCTAATGTCATATCATAAAACTGAATCATAGCTCGTTGAAGCGCCTCCACCTCGACGTAAACATTGTTAAACTTGTTGTAAGCAAAATCTTTTGAATTTGACATTGGCATGCTACCATCCACCCATCTGTAGCCGCCTAGCAAGTCGGCAATATTGTTGTTTGCTGACTTCCTTGCCCTAACTATACTGTATGGTGTTGGAAGTATAGATCGTGTCATTCCTTTGTCTCGTAGATGTGCTGTGATGCAAGTATACAAAGCCCTGTATCCCTTATCACTGATACCTGCTGTGTCGCACACAGTGAGCATGTCAATGGGACTGACAATCTGCTCGAATTCCTTGAGAAAATACTTTTGAATCCTGTCACGCAACGCACCATTTATTGGATTGGTTATCATATTGATTACTTTTTGCTCTGGAATAATGTGCTCAAGGATAGACTCCTCAGTATTGGAACAACCTAATATTGCTTTAGCACATTCCCTGGACATCACATAGTTCAGAGTCAATGACATAACTATATGAAAAAGGAATGTAATGCTAGTTTTGAAGCTGTGATTACCTTGTTTGATGCACACGTCGCTTGCGAGCCCCCCCATCTTTGGAAAGAAGACTCAGAGGCTTGCGCTTTCGCTGCCTTGCATTATATCCCACGGGGAGGTGAGTGAAATGATCGACACGTCGGCGAAGGTTCCGAGTTGAGTTTCGAAGACGGAGATAGTTCTCTATAGCTCGATCCCTCCTTTCCACACCTTTATCAAGCTTCATCTTCTGCTCTGCATCCTCCTTCTCTAGATCCTTGACTCGAGCCAGCATATGTTCTTTTGTGGCCATGAAAGTTGACGCACATTCTTCCTTTTCTGCCTTGCATAATTTTAGAAGCTTCCTGAGGTGATTTTGATTTGAGAGTTCCTGCAAGTACAAAGAATAGAGCCTCTGACAGTACCCTAAGAAACCATTATAACCATCACCCAAGAAGCGTACGACCTGCGTGATATTACGAAAAGGGGGAGGTGCACCAGTCTGTGGATCAAGGGGATAAATGCTTCCATCAGTCCAAAGATCAATGGCTTTTGCACCTTGAAGTCGTAGCACCTCAGCAGGAATACATCCCTTCGTTCGATTACTTCGCATTGTGGCATACTCCTCGTCTAAGTCCACGTGCAAGCGAAACTTTGATTGCTTGTTGGTGATGTCCCGTAGAGCCATTGTACCTAGCAAATGGAGATGGAGATGTAGATGGATACAGAGATGGAAATGTGGATGGTGATGGAGATGGAGATGTAGATGGATACAGAGATGGAAATGTGGATGGTGATGGAGATGATGGAGATGGAGGATGGAGGTGGAGGATGGAAATGTGGATGGTGATGGAGGAGATGAAGATGGAGATGGTGATGGAGATGGAGGTGGAGGAGATGCAGATGGATATAGAGAAATGGAGGCCTTGAGGAGATAGATATGGAGAGCTTGCTAGTGATGGAGATGGAGAGCTTCAGCTTGCAAGGATGTGTAGATCTGTACCTTCACAGGAGGGGATGGTGAGCTCTTCCATGAGAGCTGGTGGAGAGAATGATAGATATGGAGAGCTTGCTAGTGATGGAGATGGAGAGCTTCAGCTTGCAAGGATGTGTAGATCTGTACCTTCACAAGAGGGGATGGTGAGCTCTTCCATGAGAGCTGGTGGAGAGGATGATGGAGTAGGAGGTCCAGATCTGCAGGCCATGGCTCCTAGAGAGAGAAAAAGAAGCCCTTACCCAAGTAAAACACCCTAAACGCGTTTTAGAGAGAGAGTGTAGAGAGAGAGTGGGATCTGCAACACCTCCAAAAAGGGAGGGAACAAAGTGACGAAAATTTTCAAACATTCTTTGTGAAAGGTACTTCACTACAAGACAAAAAGGCATTTAGGTCCATATTCCTTCCCAAGGACAGAAGATCTAATGATTAGATTACCTTTAGGCCTATTTTCTTTTTTGTAGAAAAGGAAAAATGCATTTTCAGGCCTAGGCCACTAGCTTGGTCAAAGCTTGATTAGCATTTTAAGCATTTCACTAAGTGTCCAAATAAAAGGGCCCAAGAAGACCCCAAACAAGTCCTAATGTTTACCTCCGCTACAGATATATCTTCTTCTTCAGTCTCCTGCCCTTGCTCTTCTAGAGATTGCTGTTGAAAGACAATGTACATAAGGAATGCCATGTTTTCCTCAAGCACTCTACACTTTCTGGTGTGCAAGTTACAGCTGAATTTATATTCCTCAGGCAGGCTGTCAAACCTTCTATTCACATGGTACCTCAGCCTGTCAATGGAGACAATATGATTCAAATGCACAAAAACCTTTTCACCTTCCACAATCCTTCCTGCCTCTGTCAGTTGTTTGAAGGTATCCCAATGGTCTGAAAGGAAATCTCTGTGATGGTCCAAAAGAGAGCTCATAGTGAACTCCCTGTTGAAAATACTTGGTATATGTGGAAGTTCCTCTGAGCCTTGCACTTGTGAAGAAAGTCAAATAGGAGCAAATCTGGAGATTTGTCCTCTTCTGGTTCCCTTTGTTTTGAAAGGGAAGACTCACCTTTCTGCTCTAGTCTCTTGCTTTTGCCTGAACCAAAATTTATATAACATGAATTCTATATGCTCACATATGCAATCAGATAATGTACAGGATATCACCAAACAACTCTCTTCATAAGCACACATGAATCACCTGGTGATTGCTGTGGTCTGAGAATCAACTATTCCAAAGCAAGAACCTTTCTCACCATCAAGAAAGACATCCCCATGGACATAGAAAGCAGAACAATGAGGAAACAGTAAAAACCAAAAGGGACACAAGAATTTGCAACAAAACGCGATGCGGATCCATTTGAAAAATGTCAAGTGCTCTCCTCGCATTTTGTTGCAAATTCTAAATTTCTATTGACATCCATCTCCAATCAAATGCTAGGGATATCTCACAATGTTCAGGGCAGTAAATGAAACCAAGAGGAATTCCCCAGGGCAAAAGAGAGCAAAAGAAAGAGGAAAAAATAAAAACCAAAACAAATATCAGAATTTGCAGGAAAACGCGATTTGAAGCATTTGGAAAATGTAAAGCACTATAATCGCATTTTGTTGCAAAATTCTAAATCCTACCCATATCCATCTCTAATCAAATCCTATGGTGATCTACTAGATTTCTAGGCACTGAGATTTAAGAATTCTACAGATGGAAGAAATATATATCAGAAAACATTGGAAAGGGTATAGATCTCTGACCTTTCTTTTCCTCTTCCATACTGTTGGAGTAGCCCTGGAGATTCTTCTGCTCTCTTCCAAACTTGAGCTGTAGCACTGGTAACCTGGAGATCTGGTAATGGTAGTAGTCTTCAGACAGGTTGCAGAGTGGATGGAGTGTGTTGGGTAGGAAGTGATGAGAGTGGGAAAGAAAAGGATGATGGGAGGGTGCTGGCAGGGATGGAAGACAGGGAGGGAAAAGTGTTAATGGATCTAATTATGAAATCATGATTGGCACAATTTCCAAGGCAAAAAGTGACCCACAAATTTCAAAATCCAAAAGATCTGGGTGGGACCCACACGTGTTAAAAAACGACTATATTTCACACGTGTGGTATTTATTAACTCCTTTATTTGTATTTTGCAATAATCTACTCTCCTAACTCAGTTCTCTTGCATCTCTACCTCCCTACTCTACACCATCAGCATCCAGACGAGCAGCAAAGGTTCATCCCCAGCACAGGATACTCATCATCAACACAGCACACTTGCAGATAGCTTCCAGGTTAGTAAGACAATCTATTTCCTTCTCTTCTTGTTCAATAGTATATTAGGGTAAGGAACTGATTGATGTGATGTAGGTTAGATATTATGACAAATATTATATGCATTTTTTAGATTTTCTCCACTGCATGTAGAAGCAAGAAGACTTTTTATTTGGGCCTGTTGAGTGAGAACATGATCACTTCTTGATGTCTATAGGCTCAATCCATGTTGCACCAAGCTCCATACACACTGAAATGACTAAAGGCATGTTGAAGTATGCAGTCTCTAAAATTTGCAGCAAAACGCGTGGAGAAGGCTTGAGAAATCTCAAACAGCCCAAATCGCATTTTGTTGCAAATTTGAAAATGCTTCTTCATCCACCCATTTTATTGTGATTTTGTAACTTTCCAGGCTATTCAAGGCTGCATAGTTCTTGCATAAACTCAATACATATTGTTTATGGTTGAAAAGACAGAGAATTCATTGCAGGGATGCAATAGCATGTTGTTTCAAGTATTTGCAGAAAAATGCGATGATGAGCTGTTAGAAATTTCAAATGATCATAATCGCGTTTTGTTACAAATTGTTCAATTTTGCTTTATCCAATTTGTCATCACCTTCTTTTATCATTCCATGTTCTCCATGGTTGTAATCTTTTTCTATTGCTTTGTATGGACCTTTTCAGAGTGATGGCAAGAACCAAGGCAACTGCAAGGAGGTCTGGCAAGGGCCCAGGGCTTGCAGCAGCAGCAGCTAGGGCTGATGTTAAGGAATCTATTATGCCTCCAAAAGGAAGAGTTGCACATGGCAGGAAGGGGAAGCCAATGAGCATGCTGCAGCAAAAGTCCAAGAGGTTAAAACATTCTGCAGGTGTGCTAAAGGAGATCAGGAAACAACAAAAAGCTATAGGCTTTGCAATCCCCAAGGCACCTTTCCAGAGGCTGGTGAGAGAAATTTGTGATAGCTGGCACCTTGGTTTCAGGTGGAACAGGACTGCCATTCTTTCCTTACGGGAAATGGCAGAGGATTACTTGGAGACGTACTTTGAAGATGCAATGCTTGTAGCAGCCCATGCTCACAGGGTAACTCTGATGGCCAAGGACTTCAACACATTCTCCAGAGTGAGGTGGAGGTATGACAAGCTGGTCCATCCTGTGGAATGGCAGGACATAAAAATGAGAGACATATTATTAATTCCACCTACAAGGAAATTGAAGGCAGACAAGGTGAAGGTTGTTGAAGTGACCCACTCACCAATGAGCACCAGAGAGAAAGCTGCTTATGAGGAGTCACTGAAGAAGCAAATAGAAGAATCCAAATCTGCTATAGATGTGGAGACTGTACAGCTGGAGCTACAAATACAGAGAAGGTTGCAGGAGCTGGGCCCTAACATAGTTGTCCATATTGAAGATGATTTTTCAGAGAATAATTTTGACTTGACAAAAGCATGCTTGGTAGCATTGGCTCATAAGAATGAGTATTGCTCAGATACTATCATTCTTGCAATGCTCTAGTAAGTGTCTTTTATTTTATATTTGTTTGCAAAACAATCCTTATTGTACCTCCTCCCTTATACCTTACCTTAATTATTGTTTTGTCCAATGTAGCATGATGAGAAGCTGGCTGAACCATGATGTACAGCATACAGTTTATATTATTGATCCTGCAATTTCCTTCAAGTTAAGAGATCCAAAGGAAACTCCCATGGATATTTCCAATTGGTTCAGACACTGTGATTTTGATCATGTTGATATTTTGCTACTTCCATACCATAACAAGTATGTGTGTGGCTGCTTCTTTTGGGATTTTCCTTCAAGATTAAGTACTCTTGTAGCCTTTGATTTCTTAATGCTTTTTTCCTTATGCAGTGACCACTGGAGCTTTGCTTCTATTGACATCCAGCAGAAGCAATGCTTTTTATTCAGCTCTCTTAGAAACACACACAGAGAGGTGAAATTGTAAGTGGTTTGTGTGCTATTTTCAACTTTAAACTTCATTATTTGGATTTAATGCACACTAACTGAATTATATGTATTGCAGTTGTATTAGAAGACTTCTAGATGCATTAGATCAGTGTCCTCCTAATGTCAATCTTTTGGATTCAATAGAGCCAATAGATTTAGAGGTAGAAAGTTGTTCCCTCTACTGATGTCTATTTCATGCTCTGCCTTTGAACTTATTGAATAATTTTATTTTGTTCAGACATTAACAGTTTCTAACATATCTTTCCAACTATCCAGACACCACAACAAGATGATTCAAGTAGCTGTGGCTGGAGAGTGCTGATTAGTGCCAAATATATACTTTCAAGCTATTTTGAGATAGGACAGCCAGAGCTTGTAAGAAAAAATAATTTTCATTTAGCTTCAAAAAATTTGATATTGGTACAAAGTGTTCTAAATCATCATATCTCATTGCAGATGAGAGAAGATAGCTTCAACTCGAGCTATGTGTATAGTTTCAGAGCTGATATAATTTGGAAGTTTTTGAAGTATGCCTTCCCCAAACCTATTGTACCAGCTACTGTCGAGTTGGGTGAGAGCTCTAAAGTCCGAGAAGGTGTCATACACCTTGATGACACAGATGATGCAGATGTGGTGCCACAAGAACAAGGACCTAGTACTGATGAGGAGAAGCCACAAGAACAAGGACCTGCTGTGCTGCTGATGTTATTGAGGAAATGATGGAGCAGCAGCAAACAGATGCTCCAGGGGCAGTAGAGGAGACAATGGAGCAGCACCAAGAGACTGTACACGACAGGATGGAGCAGCAGAAAGTAGATTCTCCAAATAAAGATGATACGGTGAGCTTGGACCATGTAGAGCAGCCTCTAGATCAGCCTGTAGATAAATAGAAAATTGTTGTCAAGAATATGTTCTACATATATAATTAAACACTTCTATACAGAATTTTACATTTCTGAATATAATACCTTTGTTTATGGAGTTTGTGTTATCTCAATTTTTAAATTTTCAATGTCTTTGCATTTTATTGATCTCTCTCTTCTTTTGAGCACCTGCAAAAAAGCAATATAAAACAATAGGGTAAAGTAAACTAATAGCAGTGCTTAATGAGACTAGGATAAGTCACATGGTATACCTTCTTATTGTTGTAGATAAATAAAAAGTCCTTTGAAATAGAACCTTCTGTCTCAAATAGAATGTCATTGCGCAATTGAGCTAGGGAGCAACATTGTCTTAATGTGATATTGACTAGCACATCACCATTCTCAACAACATCAATATCAAGAAGTTTATTTTCTGCACCAAAAGAATCTTCATCTTGATCCATTGGGACTAGTTTTGTACCTAGCATTCGACTGCGCTTATAATAAAAAGAAAAAATGAAATTTTGTGATGCAACCATGTACTTCAGTTGCATAGAAGGTTGGACAACCTCACAAAACACTGAACTACATGTCTTCTTATCCCAACCTTTATCCAAAAATTGTGGCATGCATGCCAGACTTGTTGCTTTTAACTGTGAACATTGTTTTTGAAACCTTCACTGGAAAGGTATTAAACAAGTCTACAAAAACTGTGAGAGGCATGCATAAAGAAATTTTTATTATCCTTGTGGCAATATTGGGCCTCAGAGCTTTCTGTACTTCTTTGAAAAGCTTGGCTCTATATGCCTCTGTAACACTAAAATGTGGGAGAGGCCAATCCACTGAATTCCATGCTGGAAGGTCTTGTTTTCTTAACACACCATGTGTGTTTGCATTGTCCAGCAAACAACTGATAAAAATGATCAGTAAAAAATATACCGGATTGAGCTAGCTCTGTTGCACATCGACCTTGGTATTGTTGTTCTCCTATCGATCCATGCAAAACATCTATAAATCCCAGAATACAATCGATGTTTTGCCATGTCTCATACGATGAAGGGTATAAATCTGAAATAAAATAACACAAGAATATCAATAAGCAAAGAAAGAAAGCTTTGTCTTAAAAATCCATGCACCTCATAAAGAACAAAACCACAATAGAAAAATATACAATTAGGCCTGTGTTGCGGAAGATCATTTGGATAGTCTCGCAAGACAAGTTCTTTATGCATGTACACATGCTGAATAAAAACTTCTTTCACCGATATCTTTCCTCTGGTGATTTTAAAATCTCGTACTCTTCCCTTCCATGATGCCAAGAAAATATTTTTTGTCTGGGGTCTCTTTCTTTTACTAGGTTGCATGAGCACCCATGCTCCTTTCGAAACAGTAAACCTTTCCCAAGTTCCTTCCGTTTTGACTGTACTTGAATTCTCTACCGAAGAAATAGAAGAAGCAGGTTGACGGGGTAAGGATGTGTGGTATAATTCTGCCTTCATAGCATTATCATCCACAGACCGTCTTCCACAAGAACGACCATAGTTTTTATTCACCATGGATACCTTGTGAATCTGTAACCACAGCAAAGTAATGTAAACAAGATAACAAAGTGAAGTTTCAAGAAAGAGAAAGTGGGCAGACAGATAGTTGACAAGAAACATCTTACTCTAAGCCAAACAGGATCAAGGGAGCAGTTTTGGAAAAGAAGAGGTTGCTGCACAATGATGCAGTGGTGTAGAATGGTAGACCTTTCGAAGGAAAGGCAGCACAACAATTCAAAGTTCAAAGGGAGGTGGAAGCGGGAAGGCCCTTGTCAGAGAAAATGTCAGACTAGATTCTATCTTCATGTCCAAAGATCTTGTGAGAATAAAAAACCAATCTCCACATTAATGTAGCACGCTTGTACCTACATAAAATATTGTTTCTTTTATCTATTTTCTTTTATTTTTGTGAATTTCCAACGTTACGTTGGCCCTCTGTTCATTGGTTGAGAGCTTATTTTTCCAAACCGTAAAAGGCCCCAAAATGAGCTCCCTTTTTTCCTAATGTGACATCGGAAGCAGCCCCCTCATGCGCGGGGCAAGGTTTCTCACTCGGGACCTCGCCCTCGAATGTCCGGGCACGAGACTAGGCTGGTGGTCACTCCGAAAACCAAAACTGGGGAAAATTCCCATGCCCAAAAAGCGGGGACGATTCCACCTTTTTTTTTTGAATTTTTCTTAACGAGTTCTCTAACGAGATCAAAATCTAAACTATCCTCCACCTGAATTAAACCAGATAGAAGGAAACTATCACTGATATAAATTGATCATCTAAGCAATTCAACGCTTTTTTCCTAATCAAGATTAGGCACAGCCGTTGATCCACTCAATCAAGAATTTTATCAAGGAATTAACTATCTACTCGAATCCTAGCGTAATCCTAAGATTTTTCAGTTTGATTATTAAAAACTCCATGATTCCAGCGCCTAACCCCATCCGGCCCATGGGTTAGCCACCACCCTACCACTGGAATCGGTGGAACCAAACAAGTACTCACCCACCCATAATTGAAATGCCTTTCTTAACTTTAGCTTTAGAAAACAGATACGCACATAATCCTCTTTATTAAAACTTTAATAATTAAAAAAAAACAATCCATTGACATTCAATTTACGGGTTACACATGTCATACTTCAAATTTTCCATTAAGTCTTTGTTTCTCACAAAACAGTATCACTCCGGACTCTCCGTTGAGACCAGTGAGTCAACAACAAGATCCAGTGTGATAGATTACTATAAACATAGGTCCATCATATAATATCTTCCTCGACATACGCATGGATATCCTCGGAACCACGAGCCCATGCATCGCCTGGTCAGAACCCTCCAGGATCCTCCTTAGGTGTCCTAGCACTTCACTCAGGGACCGCTTCGTCGGCCCTCGTCCATCGTACCGGAAGCGCACCATTTTAACCATACCGAGGCTGGTCAAGACCTCGGTAGGCTTTGCCGTGTGAGCTGTCTCTCGAACACTCCCCGTCAGCTGTTGCAACCAAACTTCTCTTAGATAAACATATATGCCAAATGCTCCCTCCAGCATTCTGGCGTAAGACAGTCTTTTAAGAAGGCAGGGTTTCTATGCAAGTTTACAGTTTTGATTTTGTTTGAATACCATGAGCATATCTTAAATCCGTATCTCAATACTTCTAGATCCAGGTTTCAATTCCAAATAGAATTCCTCGATTTTTGTTAACTTGATCCTCAGATCAAATTCAAAAGTCTTAACTTAGTTTCAGATTCGTGGGTGATTTGCATACATTTTCCCTGAACTGGGCACATCGTCATTTATTGAAGCTGAAGGAATTAGGTCTTTGGTCAATAGTCTGAATCAGAG
Organism: Cibotium barometz; assembly: GCF_041138505.1. Taxonomy (NCBI): domain Eukaryota; kingdom Viridiplantae; phylum Streptophyta; class Polypodiopsida; order Cyatheales; family Cibotiaceae; genus Cibotium; species Cibotium barometz. The sequence goes on from NC_141056.1 coordinate 23,559,444, forward strand.
TTTAGGTTTGGAAAGGTTCTTCCTAAAATTATCTTTCTCGAAAGGTACTATCTCAATTTCTCTTTTTTCTAAATTTCTTTCAATGAATATTTGTTTACAGATTTCAAAAACATGGATTTCTTGAGGAATATTCATTTACCTCAATTTTTGATTTAAAAAATTATCTTTTATGCATACTTCTATGCATGAAAATCAAATATGATAAAAGTAACACTTTTATAATAAAAAATTTATCTTTTATGCATTCTTTTATGCATGAAAATCAATTATGATAAAAGTTACACTTTTATAATTAAAAAATTTATCTTTTATGCATACTTCTATGCATGAAAATCAATTATGATAAAAGTAACACTTTTATAATAAAAATTTATCTTTTATGCATACTTTTATGCATGAAAATCAATTTTGATAAAAGAAACACTTTTATAATAAAAATTTATCTTTTATGCATACTTTTATGCATGAAAATCAATTTTGATAAAAGTAACACTTTTATAATAAAAAAAATATCTTTTATGCATACTTTTATGCATGAAAATTAAATATGATAAAAATAACACTTTAATAATAAAAACATAATATTTTATGCCTAAAAATTTCATTTTGATGAAAGTAACACTTTCATAAGAAAATTATTCCTTTGTGCATAAAAATCTATTTTGATGAAAGTAACACTTTCATAATAAAAGAAAATTATTCCTTTATGCATAAAAATCTATTGTGATAAAAGTAACACTTTCATAATAAGAGAAAATTATTCCTTTATGCATAAAAATCTATTTTGATGAAAGTAACACTTTCATAATAAGAGAAAATTATTCCTTTATGCATAAAAATCTATTGTGATGAAAGTAACACTTTCATAATAAAAGAAAATTATTCCTTTATGCATAAAAATCTATTGTGATGAAAGTAACACTTTCATAATAAAAGAAAATTATTCCTTTATGCATAAAAATCTATTGTGATAAAAGTAACACTTTCATAATAAAAGAAAATTATTCCTTTATGCATAAGAATAACAATAATCAATAAGAAATTTCTATGCATGAAAATGACGCTCTTAGAGTATAGAAATGATAGGAATTACTCTTTTAGCGTAATAAAAGATAATTCTTATTTCTTAAAATTTTCGCCATAACCTCCTTTGTATGGCTGACCATTTTTCAAATTTTCCTACTTGATTTTGTCATAAAAATTGATTCTAATTGATTTAAAATAATCTATACCACTCAAAATTCACTTATACAAGAGAAAACATTATAAAAAGTTTAATTCCATCCATTATCACTTAGCTAGGATAAAGAAGGGTTGATTTACTAGAGAAGAGAAGGGAATGCCTTTTGTAATGAGGCATAACATTATTTGTAATTTTTGAGGACGTAAAGCATAAAAACCATTTAAAATCATAAAAACCATAAAATAAGTGTAAAAAGAGAAGAATTCCAACTTACTAATGACTTTGAGAGATTTCCTTTGGCTTGATGGTTTGAGGGTTCAACTCTTGCTTGAGACAAGAGTGGCCACCAATCTTTGGAAGAGGGAAATGTCAAAACTAGTGAATTATTAATTAAATTCACAATTCTTGGCTTGGGATGAGTAGAGTAACAGTGCATAGAACACTATTGAATTTCAACAAAGGAGAGGGCTTCTTTTTATAGGAAAAAGTGAGCTCCTAACCAAACAAACTGAATCTAGAATTTTCCAATTCAGTTTGGATAATTTTTGACCATTTTTAGGTCAGTTGAGCTAACTTTTTGGAACTAGACTTGAATTAGAAGAGAGGAGAGATGAAATATCTCAATTTTTGAAGATTTAAAACTTAATTGCACATGTGAAGTAGGCGTCTCATTCATGAGGGAGAAATCCCCATGCAGAGGTGTCAAAAATGCATCATTACTTCTAAATATCTCCCCTTTTTAACTATTAGCCTTGTCCTTAGTCAACTCTTCATCTTATGTGAGTATTTACTCATTTTTGGGAGATTTTTCTTTTATTTCTTCATTTATCTCCTCCTTACATTTGGATGAATCTTATTGGTCCATTGGAACCTTAATTTAAATTTTTAAAAAAATCTTCACCCCTAGGATAATGCCTCTTGGACAGATTATACTTAATTTCTAATGCACCTTCTGAAAATCTTTTTGAACTTCTATTTCAAGGGAACTTATTTTAATAAGATGAGATATTTTTCTATCCAAAAATATTAAAAATATGAATATTCTCTCTCTAGGCTAAAACAGTTAACAAGATCTTTTATATATCTGAAGAGGGATTTAATTACACAGGAAGATGCTGGACATCTTGAGAGGCTGGGGAGGAATCTTACATTCTCTCCCACTTGAAAAACGCGAGATGTCCTCATCTCGCAAACTGGGGGTAATCCCGCCAATAGATCGGCTTCAGTCTCCCAGGTGGCATCTTCAAAAGGATAGAACTTCCATTTTACTAATAATTCTCTCATAATTCTGTTCCTGAGAATCTTTTCTCGAACATCAAGAATTTCTTCAGGTTGGAGTTCCATCTGCCCTTGGGTTGAAGAGGTTAGGATTTCATCATCAAGCATATGATTTGGGCTTGGAACATATTTCTTTAGAAGGGTTACATGAAATACATTATGAACTTTGAGATGAGGAGGTAGAAGAAGCTCGTAGGCTAAGTCACCTACTTTCTTTGTAATCAGATATGGCCCACAATATCTGGGGGATAACTTCTTGTACTTCCCAAGAGATAAAGAACTTCTTTTGGGCCGTACTCGAATGAAGACCATATCTGCTTCTTTGAATTCTCTCTCTGTCCTCTTCTTATCTGCATACTGCTTTTGTCGACCCTGGGCAGCTTTTATATCTTTACGAATGGCCTGCATCTGCTGCTCCATATCGTCAAGCATCTGTCTGGACATCTCAACCCTAATCAATGGGTCGCAGATCAAGCTAATGGAGTTAAGCAATCTTGTCCATACATGGCTTTAAAAGGGCTCATCCCGATACTTCGGTGATAAGAAGCATTGTAGGCAAACTCGACTAGGTGCAGATAGCTTAACCACTTCTTGGGTTCCCTGCCCAGCATGACCGAAGTATATCTTCAATTACTTGGTTTACTCTTTCAGTTTCACCATCGGTCTCAGGGTGATAAGTTGTGCTAAGATCCAAGAAAGTTTCCACTGCTTCGAAAAATGCAGTCCAGAACCTTGAAGTAAACTTTGGATCTCGATCACTTACTATTCTCTTGGGTAGTCCATGCAATATGAAGATTTCTTTGAGGAACACTCTGGCCACATCCACTGCAATGTAGGTTTCTTCTACTGGGATCAGATGGGCAACTTTGGTTAGTCTATCAACTACCACGAAAATGGAGTTGTAACATGATTGCACTGAAGGTAATCCAGTAATAAAATCGATACTGATACATTCCCACTTCATCTGGGGGATGTCCAATGGATGTAACTTCCTAGGCATTTTTACTCTTTTAGCTTTGACTTTCTGGCATGTTAGACATTAACATACATGATTCAGCACATCCTTCTTTAAACCAGGCCAAAAGAAGCTTTTCTTTACGGACATGTAGGTCTTGATGAAACTGTCATGGGCTTCATTCAGAATTTGGTCCTTGGTTCCCTCATCATTGGGAATGCATAGCCTACGATTATAATACATAATGCCATCATCCAGGTTGTACCCTTGAACTCTGTTCAACTCCTGTGGAGTTTTGCTTTCCTACATAAGTAGGGTTGCAATATCCTGCCTGATCTTCTCACTTGCTTGAATAATCAAAGGATTTGATATTACAGTAATTGCAAGCAAGGAGGCTTTTCTTCCGAGGGCATCTACTACCACATTCTGTTTGCCTGGGTGGTACTTGATTTCAAAATCAAATTCCTGCAAGGTCTGCATCCACCTTCTTTGGCGCATGTTGAGGTCCTTCTGAGTAAAGATCCAATTTAAGCTCTGTTGATCTATCATCAAAGTGAATCTTTTTCCCAGTAGGTAATGTCTCCACAACTTTAAGGCATAGACTACTGAAAGCAATTCCAGGTCATGGATAGCATAATTCCTCTCATGCGTTCTGAGCTTTCGGGATTCATAAGCCACTGCATGACCTTCAAGCATGAGTGCACCTCCCAGGGCAAAACCACTTGCATCAGTTACTACCTCAAAGGGTAGAGAGAAATCTGGCAGCTTCAGAACGAGACTGGTTACCAAGGCGGTTTTCAGCTTATCAAAAGCACTTTGGCACTTGGCAGACCATTGAAATGGGATATTCTTTTTGAGAAGGTTAGTCAAGGGGAAGCTATGAGAGCATACTTTGGTATAAAAATTCTATAGCAACCAGTCAATCCCAAGAATCCTCTTACTTCTTTCACTGTCTTTGGTTCGGGCCAATCTATGATGACAGCTTGGATTTTTGCAGAATCTGGAGAAATTCCATCTTTGGATACCAGAAAGCCCAAGGATTCAACGTGGTCGGCAGAGAGTGCATTTTCTCTTTTTGGCAAAGAGTTGATGCTTCCTTAGAATCTCAAGAACTTTTTGGACATGAGTCTCATGGTGGTCACCTGCATTCCTTGAGTAAATCAGAATGCCATCAAAGAAAACTAGAACAAAGTCATCCAAGTATTCTCTAAGGATGTCCTGCATTAGGCGATTGAATGTAGCTGGGGCATTAGTTAATCCAAACGGCATGACAGTAAATTCATAATTTCCATAGCGAGTATTGATGGTTGTTTTTGGTATATCTGGATCATTGATCCTGATCTGGTAATACCCGAATTTGAGATCTATTTTTGTGAAGATCTGGGCTTCATTTAGCCGCTCCATTTAGCCTGTCCAAAAGCTCGTTAATTCTTGGGATAGGATACTTATTCTTAACTGCGGCGGCTGATTTAAACCTTTGTAGTCCACATAGAGTCTAAGCGTTCCATCTTTCTTTTTCTGAAAGAGAACTGGCGCACCCCAAGGTGAAACACTGGGTCTTACAAACCCTTGTTCTAACAGCTGCCTAAGCTATTCTTTGAGTTCGATGGCTTCAGGAACTGGCATTTTGTACGAGCATAGGGCTACTGGTTGAGCTCCGGGAGTCAATTCAATCACATGATCTACTTCCTGAATTTGAGACATTTCCGTTAGCTCTACTGGGAATAGATCATCAAATTCACTTAACCATTCTGGTTCTTTAGCTTTAAGCTTTGAGTCTACTGGGTTCATTTTGACAACATAAATTTGCTGCTTCTTCCTAAGTCCTTTTAGTAACTTGGAAGCTTTTACTAACTGGGGATCCAGAAACTCCAGTTCCTTGGACTTTGTTCCCGTGAAGGTCATGGAAGGAAATGGTTCCCTTGTGACAATGTATGTCAGCTTGATTTTTGTGGAGCCAATCCATTCCAAGGATCCCGTCAAAAACTCCTAGAGGTAAGACTTTGAACTGACAGTCGGTTATATTACCGTCTAGATTGAATTGGATAAGATCTGTCTCATGGTGAGTGAAAAGAGTCTTCCCACTGGCCAATTCAACTTGCATAGGTTTCCCTGATTTCTATTCTAAGACTAGCTTACGCAAGCATCCAGGAGAAATGAATGAATGAGAACTGCCTGAATCAATCAAAAGCTTAAAAGGCTTACCCTGATATTCTGCTGGAGTATGGATGATGGAGAACTGCTAGTTAGGCTCTTGATTTTCAATTGCAGCATAGATCTGCCCTTTTTTCTCTTCTACTACATTTGAAATTGTGACTGCTCTGGCTGCTGCAGTCTGAGGTGGAACTCTTTCTCTTTGGTTGGCCCAGTTCTGGGAAGGAGTTCTGAGATTACTCTGGATAGAGGTAGATGGCTGAGCTGGAGTTCTTCTGGGGTTTCCCTGGCTTGAGCGAGACGGACCTTGATTAGATTGGTATGAAGGGATTGGTCTCGGAATTCGGGGTCCTTGACTTCCCTGTCCCTTTGACATGGCAGGAGTCGGGCAGTCTTTTAACTGGTGACCAAAACCCTGGCATCCAACCAAAACATCGGTTTTCAATTCTGAGCTCATCCTTCTGATTTCTTGAAAGAGGTGGGGTTCCTAAGAAAGTACTCTGGGGGAAGGGTCTTCCTTCACTTTTGAATCTTCCTGCATCTTGATTCTGATTCGGGCCTTGCTGCCTCTTTGGGGGTGGAAAGTTTGTACTTCCCTGGGCTTGGAATCTTTTAAAGTTAGAGGGTGCAGGTTTTGGTGGGACCTTTACTACAAAGGCTTTGGCAAAATCTTTTGCCATTCTTACTGCTTCAGCCATGGACACTGGCTTGGCATTTTTGACCAGTGTGTCTAAGGGTTCGTTCATTCCCCGAATGAACCTGGCCATGAGTTGCTCTTCATCTAGAGGTGGTGAATATTTGAGTAGAAGAGCAAAGGCCTGGTGATATTCCTCGATGGTTTTGCTCTCCTGCTTTAGCTCTAAGAACTCGTTCATTTTGGTTTCCAAAAATCCAGGAGGACAAAATCTCTTTCTTAGATAGGTTTTTAGATCATTCCAGGATTGAGTATTTCTGTCCAGACGGTTGGTGTCACAGTGGTTCCGCCATGCTACCCTGGCTGTTTCCACTATTTTCAGCCAGACAAGAGCCATTTTGCTCTGCTCATTGTAGCCTGTGATGTCAAAATACTCTTCCATGGCTTCCACCCATTTCTCCACAGCCTCGCCCAGGTTCTCCCCTTCTCCTTTGAAGGATCCTGGCTGAGTCCTATGAAGAGCCTTGCGAACATCAAGGTCAAGCTCGTCATCTTCAGAGACAGGGTGTGACTGACGGCCACGGTTTCCTCGTCTCATGATTCGGCCAAAAATTTATATATTATTAAATTTTTATTTTGATACTATCCACGAGATCCTAAGATTTAAGAGGTTCGAAAAACAATTTCTTAAACAAGACAATGATCTTATTGGAGATCTATGACATATGTTCGATAACAGATTTTTCTTTATCAGATCATCCGTAAACAATCACTTATACAACAGGAAATTTTTCTCCAGAAAACATTTCTTTATTTATATAAAAGTTGCAATATGTACATAGAGCAGCTCGGCTCCAGAATTCAAAATCTCCTCGGGAGACGCATATGAGGACGGTACTGGTGGGCCATAGCCATGCCCTGATACAAACGTCCACTTACTGACAAGGGAGCTATTATCTTCCATTTAGGAATAAAACAACTAAGGAGTCTGTAGACTTGGCATGAAAGTTTGAAATTCTGAGGCGTCGAATGATATAGAATGACGCCACGCACCATTTTCAGCTTTAACAGGATCATAGCCAATGAGAGGTTCTGCCACAGCATTGCACGACTATCGCAAGAGGCGTGGACATATTGCCCTGCAAACCACTTATGCTGAAATCTCTCCGCTGGGTTAGGAAAATATAAATCCTCGAAATGGCGTGCGAGCCTTGCTCGGCTTGTTCGAGTTAAACCGGAAGAGATGAGATGCTCGAAGGCAAACGCAATCATATCTTGAGACTGGGTGAGGTCGGGAATACCAGATAAATAGGGAACTTCCATCTATAAAAATAATTTCTTTGATTAAAATTTCTTCATTAAAGAAGCTTACATTATGAAAATGCTTTTTCTGAGTTCTTATTATCAATTTCTGATAAGAATTTATTTATCCTTATTAGCTTTCAACTTGGCTCTGATACCAACTATGAGATCCCTCTACCCCCTCCGTGCTTCGGACTCCCGATAGCTGACAGCAGCGAAAGCAGCCCCCTCATGCGTGGGGCAGGGTTTCTCACTCGGGGCGTCGCCCTCGAATGTCTGGGCACGAGACTAGGTTGGTGGTCACTCCGAAAACCGAAACCGGGAAAAATTCCCATGCCCGAAAAGCGAGGACGATTCCACCTTTTTTTTTGAATTTTTCTTAGCGAGTTTTCTAACGAGATCAAAATCTAAACTATCCTCCACCTGAATTAAACCAAATAGAAGGAAACTATCACTGATATAAATTGATCATCTGAGTAATTCAACACTTTTTTCCTAATCAAGATTAGGCACAGCCGTTGATCCACTCAATCAAGAATTTTATCAGGGAATTAACTATCTACTCGAATCCTAGCGTAATCCTAAGATTTTTCAGTTTGATTATTAAAAACTCCATGATTCCAGCCTAACCCCATCCGGCCCATGGGTTAGCCACCACCCTACCACTGGAATCGGTGGAACCAAACAAGTACTCACCCACCCATAATTGAAATGCCTTTCTTAACTTTAGCTTTAGAAAACAGATACGCACACACTCCTCTTTATTAAAACTTTAATAATAATAAAAAACAATCCATTGATATTCAATTTACGGGTTACACATGTCATACTTCAAATTTTCCATTGAGTCTTTGTTTCTCACAAAACAGTATCACTCCGGACTCTCTGTTGAGACGAGCGAGTCAACAACAAGATCCAGTGTGATAGATTACTATAAACATAGGTCCATCATATAATATCTTCCTCGACATACGCATGGATGTCCTCAACACAGCTAGCCCGTGCATCGCCTGGTCATAACCCTCTAGGATCCTCCTTAGGTGTCTTGGCACTTCACTCAGGGACCGCTTCGTCGGCCCTCGTCCACCATATCGGAAGCACACCATTTTAACCATACCGAGGCTGGTCAAGACCTCTGCAGGCTTTGCCGCGTGTTGAGCTATCCCTCGAACACTCCCCGCCAGCTGTTGCAACCAAACTTCCCTTAGATAAATATATATGCCAAATGCTCCCTCCAACATTCTGGCGTAAGACAGTCTTTTAAGAAGGCAGGGTTTCTATGCAAGTTTACAGTTTTGATTTTGTTTGAATACCATGAGTATATCTTAAATCCGTATCTCAATACTTCTAGATCCAGGTTTCAATTCCAAACAGAATTCCTCGAATTTTGGTAACTTGATCCTCAGATCAAATTCAAAAGTCTTAACTTAGTTTCAGATTTGTGGGTGATTTGAGTACATTATCCCTGAACTGGGCACATCGTCATTTATTGAAGCTGACGAAGGAATTAGGTCTTGGTCAATAGTCTGAATCAGAGTTTAGGTTTGGAAAGGTTCTTCCTAAAATTATCTTTCTCGAAAGGTACTATCTCAATTTCTCTTTTTTCTAAATTTCTTTCGACGAATATTTGTTTACAGATTTCAAAAACATGGATTTCTTGAGGAATATTCATTTACCTCGATTTTCGATTTAAAAATTATCTTTAATGCATACTTCTATGCATGAAAATCAAATATGATAAAAGTAACACTTTTATAATTAAAAAAATATCTTTTATGCATGAAAATCAATTATGATAAAAGTAACACTTTTATAATAAAAAAAATTATCTTTTATGCATACTTCTATGCATGAAAATCAATTATGATAAAAGTAACACTTTTATAATAAAAATTTAAAGTCAATATTAGATAAAATGGAAAAAATCTCTCAAAATGGAAATGTATTTAAAAATTTTATTTTGGCCATAACTTGAACATGCAAACTCCAAATTTGTCGGACAAAGTAGATCTAGATTCTACTTTTCAAGCTCTTTCCAATGATATGTCACATGAATATGTTTTGACAAACTTTTGGATGAGTTTACTATACCCCCACTTTTTTCATGGGAATGGGATTTTTCCCACTTTATCTAATATTGACTTTTTATTTTTTATGCATACTTTTATGCATGAAAATCAATTTTGATAAAAGTAACACTTTTATAATATAAATTTATCATTTATGCATGAAAATTAATTTTGATAAAAGTAACACTTTTATAATAAAAATTTATCTTTTATGCATACTTTTATGCATGAAAATCAATTTTGATAAAAGTAACACTTTTATAATAAAAATTTATCTTTTATGCATACTTTTATGCATGAAAATCAATTTTGATAAAAGTAACACTTTTATAATAAAAATTCATATTTTATACATACTTTTATGCATGAAAATCAATTTTGATAAAAGTAACACTTTTATAATAAAAATTTATCTTTATGCATACTTTTATGCATAAAAATCAATTTTGATAAAAGTAACACTTTTATAATAAAAAATTTATCTTCTATGCATACTTTTATGCATGAAAATTAAATATAATAAAAATAACACTTTTATAATAAAAACATAATCTTTTATGCCTAAAAATTTTATTTTGATAAAAGTAACACTTTCATAAGAAAATTATTCCTTTGTGCATAAAAATCTATTTTGATGAAAGTAACACTTTCATAATAAAAGAAAATTATTCCTTTATGCATAAAAATCTATTGTGATGAAAGTAACACTTTCATAATAAAAGAAAATTATCCCCTTATGCATAAAAATCTATTGTGATGAAAGTAACACTTTCATAATAAAAGAAAATTATTCCTTTATGCATAAAAATCTATTGTGATGAAAGTAACACTTTCATAATAAGAGAAAATTATTCCTTTATGCATAAAAATCTATTGTGATGAAAGTAACACTTTCATAATAAGAGAAAATTAGTCCTTTATGCATAAAAATCTATTGTGATGAAAGTAACACTTTCATAATAAGAGAAAATTATTCCTTTATGCATAAAAATCTATTGTGATGAAAGTAACACTTTCATAATAAGAGAAAATTATTCCTTTATGCATAAAAATCTATTGTGATGAAAGTAACACTTTCATAATAAGAGAAAATTATTCCTTTATGCATAAAAATCTATTGTGATGAAAGTAACACTTTCATAATAAGAGAAAATTATTCCTTTATGCATAAAAATCTATTGTGATGAAAGTAATACTTTCATAATAAGAGAAAATTATTCCTTTATGCATAAAAATCTATTGTGATGATAGTAACACTTTTATAATAAAAGAAAAATATTTCTTTATGCATAAGAATAACAATAAGCAATAAGCAATTTCTATGCATGAAAATGACGCTCTTAGAGTATAGAAATGATAAGAATTACTCTTTTAGCATAATAAAAGATAATTCTTATTTCTAAAATTTTTTGCCATAACCTCCTTTGTATGGCTGACCATTTTTCAAATTTTCCTACTTGATTTTGTCATAAAAATTGATTCTAATTGATTTAAAGTAATCTATACTACTCAAAATTCACTTATACAAGAGAAAACATTATAAAAAGTTTAATTCCATCCATTATCACTTAGCTAGGATAAAGAAGGGTTGATTTACTAGAGAAGAGAAGGGAATGCCTTTTGTAATGAGGCATAACATTATTTACAATTTTTGAGAAGATATAAAGCATAAAAACCATTTAAAATCATAAAAACCATAAAATAAGTGTAAAAAGAGAAGAATTCCAACTTACTAATGACTTTGAGAGCTTTCCTTTGGCTTGATGGTTTGAGGAAAAAGGGTTGTCGGAACCGATCTCAAACTGGAATTTTACTTGCATTGGAACCTCTGATTTTTTCATTCAAAGAACTATTTTACGCCAGAATGCTGGAGGAAGCATTTGGTTTATGTTTTTCTAAGAGAAGGAGGTTTGTTAGAACAGCTGGCGGGGAGTCATCAAGGGACGTTGCTCACGGCAAAGCCTGCCAAGGTCTTGACCAGCCTCGGTATGATTAAAATTATGCACTTCCGGTACGATGGGCGAGGACCGACGAAGCGGTCTGTGAGTGAAGTGCTAGGACACCAAAGGAGGATCCTAGAGGGTTCTTACCAGGCAATGCACAGGCTCGCACAGCAGGCGATCGCTAGGACATCCATGCGTACGTCGAGGAAGATTTCAGATGGACAAAAAGAAAAGATTTTTGGGAACCAAATTTTGATACTGGATCTCGTTGGTTGGCGAGCTGGTCTTCAACGGAGAGTTCAGAGGATACATTTTTGTAATACAATGGACTCAAAATTTTAAAAAATGATGATCAAAAATATTATGATTTCTATTGAAGGATTGTTTTTAAAGCCAGTTGAATCTGTTATAAATGGCAATTTCATATTGGGTGTGTACGTGGTATGCCTACCTTGATTTTTGCATGAATCGCTAGCTAGGGGCCTGGAAACTCTTTTCCTAAGTACTCAGGCAAAAACCCAACCAAATTTTTATAAAGGAATCCCACCAATTCAGTGGTTGGGTGGTTGGCTAACCCATGGGCTAGATGGGGTTAGTAGGCTGGATCGGAGGATTCCTGAGAAACAATTAGATACAATTAGTTACCTTATTTAGTTTTAAATCTTGAGAAGACCTTGTTTTGTGGGAGGAGATCATTGGCTATGCCTCGTAAATGAGAAAAAAAGCGATGATTCCATGGACCAAGTGCAAGTCTCTTCTTGATCTAACTATGTGACTTCAGGTTTGGTCAGATCAGTTTATCTAGTTAAGACTTGACTCGTTAGAGTAATTTCCCCGTTAGAAGATTTTTCCCAATTGGCGAAATCGCCCGTGCCTTCCAGGCGAGGGAAATCTTCTTGGCCCAGTCTCAGGGGGCCACCTGGGCTAGCCTCTCATCCTGGACATCCGCGGGTGAGGCCCCGAGTGTGTGGACCCTACCTTGCACGGGAGGCCGATGTCGCTTCCACTGCCAGTAGGAGCCCTAGAGTGGGCGGGGGACCTCACACGGCTGCTTTTGTGGTTGGCTTGTTTTCTATTTGCTCATCTGAGCTTGGATTGCCACCCTATTGATTGTAGGTGGACCAAATGGCGGAAGCCTAAGCTCCCTCTAATTTTGCTTTATGATTTTTCCATAGTTCGCATTCCGACTTCCGATGGCCTTGGCCATGGCAGTAAAAGCATAAGGATGGGTTTTGGGGAACTAGTCGCATCTTTGGGAAACCAGTCGCATCTTTGGGGAACCAGTCGTATCTCAAGGTGGAAAATTATTCGCGTTGGCGGAACTGAGGTCTACGAAACTAGTCTTGCACGGCGCTAATTGAGCTATAGCTGCTACCTGAGGTTGCATCACTGGTTGTTGTGAAGGGGCTCTCATACCATTGTAGTGGCATGTTTCAGTTGCATGTGTGGAAGTTCTACAAATGGCACACCAAAGGTCGTTTAAGACGAGTCTTCGGCTCCATGTCTTGGATTGGGACACTTTGCACACTAGATATCTGACCGGATGGTAGGGGTAGGCTTTGCACCTTCAGAGGCCAACTGAGCTATGGTGGCTGCACAGCCAATTGTTTGGCTATTTTCCTTGACTTCTTATGCTTGGACCTGGTCTTGTGCTCCTCCTTCAATTCGTCTCACTAGCTGTGGAATCATCGGAATCATTCTTCTCGTCTAAAGATCCGGATGAGGACTGCTTAGACATCTTTGTATTTTTGGATTTCTTTTTTATTTTGATCGGACCTACTAATACCCACTCTACTCTGAGAGCTGAATCTACCAATTGTTCCATGATAATGGTAGTCATGAACATTTGATTTGCTTGTTGGGGCCCTTTATGAAATAAGAACTTAGAATTTCTTTTGCAGGTTGATTAGCTGCATTCTAATTTGCAGAGAAGTTTGCGAAACTTTGCAGCATAATCTTCTACTGTCATTTTCTTCTTCTCGATCATTCTGGACAGCTTATCCAATACATGCACAGATGTCTTGTCCTCTCTGAAGCTTTGAAGAAATGCATCTCGGATGACATCATAGGAAGGAAAATGGGCATACTCATATTGAGTTACCCAGAGAGTGGCCCTTTTGGGGAACAAAAGCAGCCTTTTTGAGATTCTAGTCCATTGGTGGACCAAGAACATTGACACACCAAGCTGTGTCAAACATTAGGATGTGGGCATCTGCATCGTGTGAGGATTTGCTGGAGAATTTGGGATACTTCATAGTGACCATTGGTCACTGCATGGTGTTCTAGTAAGTGAAGGATTGAGGTTGTCGGGGTGGTGGGGTGAGGTTGGGGTGGGGTGGGGTGGGGGAAGTTTGTGGTTCTAATTCTGAGTGGGATGTGGATTGTTCACAGTCATATTCTTGGGGATGAGGGTGAGTGGTTCTTCCTCTGAGTGGGAGGTGAGTTCTTTTGGTTTTGATTTAGCGAGTTGGTTATCAGGATTGGCGAAGAAGATTTGGCAAGCTTGGTTACGCTCCAAGTAGGGTCGTTATTGTGCTAACATGAGGGATGTGTTTGAAAACAAGGGGGAGAGCTTCAAACACAACAGCAATAAGACAACAGACAAAATGGCTGCAACAAGCATCATGGTCACCAAAGTGTTAGTGAGGAAATTGACTACTTATTTCCCCCCCGAAAACCTACTTAAGTTCACTAGTTATTGGCACATCATACACTAGACTAATGCAACATTGAATCATGCAATAAAAATAGCTTACGAGTAACTAGAACAACTACTCACTTAATAGCAAAAAAGAAAACACACACTACTTTCTCGAGAACTAACAACTAGACACATACTTCAAAGACTTAGAAATAAAACATGATGACTCATGTACAATGAAGCTTAAAATGAAAAAGAGAACAACAGTCTTGCAATGTATATATATATATATATATTAAGAGGAGCAATGATACAAAATTAGCAGGCAACCTCTGCAAGGCTCAGGACTCATCCTTTTATACTACAGGCTTGCTTAATCTGTTAGTAGTATTAAGATTTCCTCTGGATGGTAAGATGTGCCGGTGAGGCAAGAGGCGTCGCTGAGTAATAATGACCTTTAGCTACCATCCAACTGGGACTAACAGTGCAGACCTGCAGCTGTGGTAGGGTGGCTAACCGGCTACTGTGGTCATTAGTCCATGGTGGCAGGTGGTCTACAGTAGCCCTTAGCCTACGGCTAACAAATGACCACCCCGACAAGCTTTGTCAAAAAATTCTCTCTTTTAGACACAAAGGCTAATTACAATTTAATGTCTCACAAAACATGGTGTTCCCTCAAGACTACACAAGACAAATGAAAGCATAAGCTTCACAAAGACATTCTAGCCCCCATTCTGATAAACATTACCAAATTATATACTCTCATCATCATCGAAAACTCCTCCACCCATTATGGTAAGGCTACCTCGGAGTACTCCAAAGAGTACTCCAAAGCCACTTTCAACCTCTTCAGTCTCAAGTACTCCTTTGGCATTAGCCATTGTACCCCACCAGGAATTGGACATCCCCACCTTGCCATCACCAAATTGGAACTGACTCCTAACTTTGGAAATTGGGCACATCGTTAGTACAAAACCCATAATGGGGTGCTAGTAGCATAGCCCATGGGTATAAAACCTGATTCAGGGTGCCCCATTTTTTTTAAGTGCTAGCCATATGAAATATGGCACATCCATACCATTAGAATTCTCCGTTTTCCACAGCCGCACCCTTTAGGACTTGAGACTTGCCCGGACCATTCCAAATTTGGCATGACCGTATATCAACCCACAAAGTGAAGTGCCCCAGCCAGTCCAAACCCATCTGTCACACGACCATTCCAAATCTTCCATGACTACACAAAATGTTGTTCAAAATGCCATGGCCGTTCCCTTCTCAGCCAATGTAAGATTCCTCCCCACTCCCTCAAGATGTCCAGTTTCTTCCCCTGTAATCAATCCCCTTTTAGAATAATAAAAGATCTTGTTTCTAGCTATTTTGGCCTAGAGAGAGAAAATGTTCTAGAGAGAGATAATTCAGTTTTTAGATATCTTTGGATGGAAAAATATCCCTTCTTATTAAAATAAATTCCCCCGAAATAGAAGTTTAAAAAGAAATTCCTAAGGTGCATTAGAAATAAATTATAATGTGCACAAAAGACCTTAGCCTAAGGGCCCCTATTTTCAAAAAAATTTGGATTAAGGTCTAAACAAAGGTTTGACAGGCCAACGAGATTAATCTAAATGTAGGGAGGAGATAAATTGAAGAATAAAAGAAAAATCCCCCAAAAAATGAGTAAATGCTCACATAAGATGGAGAGTGGACTAAGGACCAAAGAAAAGAATTAAAAAACTGAATTTTGACACCTCAATGTGGGGATCTCCCCTCATGTAGTAGGTGCCTTTTTCTCATCATTACTCCCAATTTTTAATTAATAAAATGAGACATTTTCATCTCTCCTCTCTCCTGTTTCAAATTTAGATCCAAAAAGTAAGCTGAACTGACCCAAAAATGGTCAAAAACTGACCAAACTGATCTGAAAAATTATAAATTCAGTTTGCTTGGTTAGAGGCTCATTTTTTCCTATAAATAGAAGCCTCCCCCTTTGTAAAAGCTTAATGGTGTTTATGCACTGTTACTCTACTCCTGTCCTGAGCCATCTACATTGAATTTTTTAATAAATCAATTGTTTTTGGCCTAATCCTCTCCAAAGTGAATTGGTGGCCACTATTGCTTCAAACAAGAGTAGAACCCTCAATCCCTCAAGCCAAAGGAGAGCTTACAAGCTCCATGTAAATTAATTTTCTTACTTTGTTTATGAATTTTAATGAAAAATCTATAGTTTTCTTGATTTGTATGTTTTGCAAATGATTGAATTGAATTGAAATGCTATGCCTTTGATGAAAAGGCCACCCCCTTCTCTTCTTTACTTCCAACCTTTCTTCATCCTAGAAAGATTAACTAAGTGATTGATTAAACTCTTCTTCTTATTTACTCTCTTGAATTTAGAAAATTGTGTAGATTAGAGTTCTATAATTCTAAATTGGGTTAATTTAGTTAAATGAAGAAAGATAAAAATGAGAAATGGTCAGCCATACAAAGGAGGTGATGGCAAAATTTTTCAGAATTTTGTGAAAAAGAAAGTTTATTTTTATGTTATTCCAAAAGAGTAATTCCCACCATTTTTGCATCTAAAAGAAATATCGTAATTACTCCATGTACATATTCACCTATGAATATGCATGGATATCATTGATATTAATTATTAAATTTGATTTCTATGCATAGAAAGATGCATAAAGGAATTTTTTTTATTACAAAAGTGTTATTCTTAGTAATTTTGATTTTTATGCATAGAAAGATGCATAAAGCAAATTTTTTTATTACAAAAGTGTTATTCTTATTAACATTGATTTCTATGCGTAGAAAGATGCATGAAGGAATATTTTTATTATAAAAGTGTTATTCTTATTAAATTTGATTTCCATGCATAGAAAGATGCAGAAAGGAATTTTTTTACTATAAAAGTGTTATTCTTTTTAAAATTGATTTCTATGCATAGAAAGATGCATAAAGGAATTTTTTTATTATAAAAGTATGATTCTTATTAAATTTGATTTATATGCATAGAAAGATGCATAAAGGATTTTTTTTATTTTAAAAGTGTTATATTTGTGGGATACCTTTATAAAAATTTGGTTATGTTTTGCCCGGGTAGTATCGAGGAAAAGAGTTCACATGTCCCCTAGCCCGGCGCTTCAAGAAAAATTTATTTAAGTAGGCATACCACTTACACACCCAATATGAAATTGCCATTATAACAGATTTGGCTTTTTTTAAAACAATCTTTTAATAAAAATCATAGTATTACTGAACATAATCCTCCAAAATATTGAGTACATTGTATTACAAAATATATCATCTGGACTCTCTGTTGAAGACCAGCTGGTCAACCAATGAGATCCAATATCAAATTCAGTTCACAAAAGTCATTCTTCTCAGTTTATCCGAATCTTCCTGGACGTATGCATGAGTGTCCTAGAGCAACCGCGAGCTTATGCATCACCTAGTCAGAACCCTCTCTAGGATCCTACTTAGGTGTCCTAGCACTTCACTCATGGACTGCTTTGTTGGTCCTTGCCCATCGTACCGGAAGTGCACCATTTTAACCATACCGAGGCTGGTCAAGACATCGGCAGGCTTTGCCTAAGCGATGTCCCTCGACGACTCCCCGGCCAGCTATTGCAACAACGAGCCTCTTCTTAGTTAAACACATACCAAATGCTTCCTCCAGTATTATGGCGTAAAAGAGTCCTTTAAAAGAAAATAGAGGTTCTATGCAAGTAAAATTTCCGGTTTGAGATTGGTTCCACAAAACCCTTTTTCCTTAATCCATAGTTAAACACATACCAAATGCTTCTATGCAAGTAAAATTTCCGGTTTGAGATTGGTTCCACAAAACCCTTTTTCCTTAATCCATATTTTCTCAATGAGAATCATTGATCTCTCATGAGGGTAATCTACCCATCGTTTGACTGAATTTCCAACTAGATTCTGGATGATTTCGGTCAAGGAAGAGCTAGGTTAATTCAAACAGTAGTCTATTCTTTGTCTTAAGAACTCGAATTGGTCACAAGGTTCTTGCTTGATTCAGATTGAGAGATAGACAAGTAGTTTGCTGTCCCTCTAATAGTCGTGGTCTAACCAAAATCATTCGGTTTACTTCTAACTCTCATTCCAAGGATTTTCTTCAAATAAACATCTATTGAACTTCTAACCGTAAGAAAATTTCAACTTTATGAATTTCATTCCTTAACCATAATAGATTAAAAAATGGTTTTATATGAGAGTATTGGATTTTTATGAAAATACTCTTGTTCCATTTCATCTAATTTTGGGTAAATATCACTTTGGTGATTTATCCATATAAAATATCTGTAAGAATGGCAAAGGACTTTGCCAAAGCCTTTGTTGTTAAGATTCCGCTGAAGCCTGCACCCTCTAACTTTAAAAGATTCCAAACCAAACTTTCCACCCCCCCAAAGAGGCAACAAGGCCCAAATCAGAATCAGGATACTGGGAGATTCAGAAGTGAAGGAAGACCCTTCCCACAGAACACTTTTTATGTAAGATTCCTCCCCAGCCTCTCAAGATGTCCAGCATCTTACCCTGTAATTAAATCCCTCTTCAGAAATATAAAAGATCTTGTTTCTACCAGTTTTGGCCTAGAGAGAGAATATTCAGATTTTAAATATTACGGATGGAAAAAATTCTCATCTTATTAAAATAAGTTCCCCTGAAACAGAAGTTCAAAAAGATTTCTAGAAGGTGCATTAGAAATTAAGTATAATCTGTTCAAGAGGCATTATCCTGGGGGTGAAGATTTTTTCGAAATTTTAAATTAAGGTTCCTATGGACCAATAAGATTCATCCAAATGTAGGAAGGAGATAAATAGAAGAATAAAAGGAAAATCCCCCAAAAATGAGTAAATACTCACATAAGATGAAGAGTTGACTAAGGACAAGGTTAAAGAGATATTTAGAAGTAATGATGCATTTTTGACCTCTCTGCATGGGGGAATTTTCCTCATGAAGGAGGCACCTATTTCACATGCTTGAATGAGTTTTAAACTCCCAAATAATGAGATATTTTTATCTCTCCTCTCTCCTTTGTTTCAACTAGATCCAAAAAGTGAGTAAAACTGATCCAAAAATGGTACCAAACTGATTTGGAAAATTCTAGAATCAGTTGGATTGGTTAGGAGCTCACTTTTTCCTATAAATAGAAGCCCTCTCCTTTGTTGAAACTCAATAGTGTTTTGCACTGTTACCGTGTCTCTCCCAAGTGTCAAAAACAGTGAATTTTACTCATAATTCATTAGTTTTTGACCTTCCCTCTTCCAAAAGATTGGTGGCCACTCTTGTTTCAAACAAGAGTAGAACCCTCAAATCATCAAGCCAAAGGAAAGCTCTCAAATTATCAATGTAAGTTGGAGATTCTTCTCTTTTCTATTCTTTTTATGATTTTTATCTTCTCTAAATTAAAAATAATGTTATGCCTCATTACAAAAAGGCATTCCCCTCTCTTCTCTAGTAAATCCAACCATTATTTATCCTAGATGAATGATTAATGAATAAAATCAAGTTTTCATAATGTTTCTCTTAATAAGTAGAAAAATGTTTACTTTAGAATAATTTAAATACTCTTGGTGCACTTTTAATTAATTTTAGAAACTTAAAACTTGAAAAATGGCCAGCCATACAAAGGAGGTTATGGAAAAAAATTTCAAAAATTTGGAAATAAGTATTATCTTTTATTATTCTAAAAGAGTAATCCTTATGGTTTCTATATTCTAAAGTGTCATTTTCATGCATAGAAGATGTATTTTGATTATTTGTATAAAAGAAATTTAGTTTTATTATAAAAGTATTACTTTCATTATTATTAATTTTTATGCATAAAAGATTATTTTTATTATTATAAAAGTGTTACTTTTATCATATTTGATTTTCATGCATAAAAGATTATTTTTTTATTATAAAAGTGTTACTTTTATCATAAATGATTTTTATGCATAAATGGGTGCATAAAAGATATATTTTTTATATTAAAAGTATGATTTTCATCATAAAAGATTTTTATGCATAAACATATGCATAGAAGTTATTTTTTTATATTAAAAGTGTGATTTTCATCATAAAAGATTTTTATGCATAAACATATGCATAGAAGATATTTTTATATTAAAAGTATGATTTTCATCATAAAAGATTTTTATGCATAAACATATGCATAGAAGATTTTTTTTATATTAAAAGTGTGATTTTCATCATAAAAGATTTTTATGCATAAACATATGCATAGAAGATATTTTTTTATATTAAAAATAAGATTTTCATCATAAAAGATTTTTATGCATAAACATATGCATAGAAGATAATTTTCATCATAAATGATTTGTATGCATAAATATATACATAAAAAAAATTCTTTCATGTTAAAAGAGTGATTTCCATCATAAATGATTTCTAAGATGATAAAAGTGTGACTTTCATCAGAATTGGATTTTATGCATAATTAGATGCATATAGAATCTTTATAATTAAATAAGGGTTCTCTTTAATCTTTTGTTAATTTTTGTAACAGTACCGGTCAGCATCAGAGGCTCAGGCAAAACATATCCTTGGCCATGATTCTGATAAGACACCGGCTTGTTCAACATGTTCAACTCTTTGATCATTCACCCAGGAACTTTAGAACTTCATGCCAATTTTTTAGACTTCTTAAGCGCTTTATCCCGAGAAATAGAATTACAGCACCTCTTTGTGTAATGAATCGTGTGTACCATTGTATGTCTTCTCTCTTCACAGTTTTGCTTCTTTATACGATTACGTCTGAGGCAGTGATTCTGGAGCTCGGGCTGCTCTATGTACATATTGCAACTTTTATATAAATATAGAAATGTTTTCTGGAGAAAAATTCTGTGTTGTATAAGTGATTGTTTACAGACGATCTGATAAAGAAAAATCTGTTATCGGACTTATGTTATAGATCTCCAATAAGATCATTGTCTTGTTTAAGAAATTATTTTTCTGAACCTCTTAAGTCTTATCAAAATAAAAATTCAATAATACATAAATTTTTGGCAGAATCATGAGACGAGGAAACCGTGGCCGTCAGCTAGACCCTCTCTCTGAAGATGACGAGCTTGATCCTAATGTTCGCAAGGCTCTTCATAGGACTCAACCAGGACCCTTCAAAGGAGAAGGGGAGAACCTAGGCGAGGCTGTGGAGAAATAGGTGAAAGCCATGGAAGAATATTTTGACGTCACAGGCTACAATGAGCGGAGCAAAATGGCTCTTGCCTAGCTGAAAATAGTGGAAATAGCCAGGGTAGCATGGAGGAACCACTGTGACACCAACCGTCTGGACAGAAATACTCGGTCCTGGAACGACCTAAAAACCTATCTAAGAAAGAGATTGTCCCCTTGGATTTTTGGAAACCAAAATGAACGAATTCTTAGAGGTAAAGCAGGAGAGCAAAACCATCGAGGAATATCACCAGGCCTTTGCTCTTCTACTCAAATATTCACCACCTCTAGATGAAGAACAACTCATGGCCAGGTTCATTCGGGGAATGAACGAACCCTTGGACACACTGGTTAAAAATGCCAAGCCAGTGTCCATGGCTGAAGCAGTAAGAATGGCAAAGGATTTTGCCAAAGCCTTTGTAGTAAAGGTTCCACCAAAGCCTGCACCCTCTAACTTTAAAAGATTCCAAGCCCAGGGAAGTACTTCAAACTTTCAACCCCCAAAGAGGCAACAAGGCCCAAATCAGAATCAGGATGCAGGAAGATTTCGAAGTGAAGGAAGACCCTTCCCCCAGAATACTTTCTCAGGAGCCCCACCTCTTTCAAGAAATCAGAGGGATGAGCTCAGAATTGAAAATCGATGTTTTGGATGCCAGGGTTTTGGTCACTAGTTAAAAGACCGCGCGACTCCTACCATGTCAAGGGGACAGGGAAGTCAAGGAAACCTAAGGAGGATCCTCAACCAGGCGATGCATGGGCTCACGGTGCTTAGGACACCCATTCGTATGTCGAGGAAGATATATATATGTATATTGACGAAATGATTATTGTAATCTGTTAGTGGATCTCGCTGCTGACCAGCTAGTCCCAACGGAGAGTCCAGAGTGGTATTGTTTTTGTGAAACAAAGGATTGAATGGAAATTTTGAGTTATGAAATCCGTGATCATATCTGTCTCGTCAATGGATTATTTTTATATTAAAGTTTTAAAGAGGAGTGTGTGCGTACCTGTTTTCTAAAGCTAAAGTTAAGAAAGGCATTTCAATTATGGGTGGGTGAGTACTTCTTTGGATCTACGGATTCTAGTTGGCAGGGTGGTGGCTAACCCATGGGCCAGATGGGTTAGGCTAGAATCAATGGAGTTTTAATAATCAAACTAAAAAATCTTAGGTTTACGTTAGGATTCGAGTAGTTAGTTAATTCCCTGATAAATTTCTCAATTGAGTGAATCAACGGGGCTGTGCTTGATCTTGATTAGGAAAAAAGCGTTGAATTTACTCAGATGAAGGATAGTTTCCTTCTATCTGGTTTATTCAGGTGAAGGATAGTTTAGAATTGATCTCGTTAGAAAAAAATTCGTTAAGAAAAATTCAAAAAGGTGGAATTGTCCCTGCTTTCTAGGCATGGAAAATTTTCCCGATTTCGGTTTTCGGAGTGACCACCCACTAGCCTAGTCTCGTGTGCCCGAACATTCGTGGGCAAGGCCCCGAGTGAGAAATCTTGCCCCGCGCATGAGGGGGCTGCTTCCGCTATCAGCCTACTGGGAGTTCGGTGCGCAGAGGGGGCAGAGGGATCTCACAGTTAGTATCAGAGCTGAAATTGCCTATTTTTTTTAATAGAAATTTGGGAAAGAAATGTTTTTCGCTTGTTAATACTATGAGAATGAACTTCAAAAATTGAAAACTTATAAATTGAATTGGAAATTTATAGATGGACACCCCGAACCTATCTGGAATTCCTGGACTCTATCTCAGAGTCAGGACATGATAGCTTTTGAATTTGATCACCTAATCAACTCTGCTACAAACCGAATGAGCAGAGTGAGACTCGCTCGCCATTTTGAGAGCCTTTACTTTCCTGATCCTCTTGAGCAACGTCGGTATATGTGGTTCAATGGAGGACGGTGCATTAATGTCAGTACCAGTCAGCGTCAAAGGCTCAGGCAAAATATTTCCTTGGCCATGATTCTGATAAGACTAGGGCTTGTTCAGCACGTTCAACTCTTTGATCATTCACCAGGAACTTTAGAACTTCATGCCGATTTTTTAGACTTCTTAGCCGCTTTATCCCAAGAAATAGAATTACAGCACCTCTTTGTGTAATGAATCATGTGTACCATGGTATGTCTTCTTCATAGTTTTGCTTCTTTATGCGATTATGACTGAGGCGGTGATTCTGGAGCTGAGCTACTCTATGTACATATTGCAACTTTATATAAATATAGAAATGTTTTCTGGAGAAAAAAATTCCCTGTTGTATTATAAGTGATTGTTTACGGATGATCTGATAAAGAAAAATCTATTATCAGACATATGTCATAGATCTCCAATAAGATCATTGTCTTGTTTAAGAAATTGTTTTCCAAACCAACCTCTTAAGTCTTAGGATCTCGTAGATGATATCAGAATAAAAATTTAATAATATATAAATTTTTGGCACAACCATGAGACGAGGAAATCGTGGCCGTCAGCCAGACCCTCTCTCTGAAGATGACGAGCTTGACCCTAATGTTCGCAAGGCTCTTCATAGGGCTCAGCCAGGACCCTTCAAAGGAGAAGGGGAGAACCTAGGCGAGGCTGTGGAGAAATAGGTGAAAGCCATGGAAGAATATTTTGACGTCACAGGCTACAATGAGCGGAGCAAAATGGCTCTTGCCTAGCTCAAAATAGTGGAAATAAACAGGGTAGCATGGAGGAACCACTGTGACACCAACCGTCTGGACAGAAATACTCGGTCCTGGAACGACCTAAAAACCTATCTAAGAAAGAGATTTTGTCCCCCTGGATTTTTGGAAACCAAAATGAACGAATTTTTAGAGCTAAAGCAGGAGAGCAAAACCATCGAGGAATATCACCAGGCCTTTGCTCTTCTACTCAAATATTCACCACCTCTAGATGAAGAACAACTCATGGCCAGGTTCATTCGGGGAATGAACGAACCCTTAGACACACTGGTTAAAAATGCCAAGCCAGTGTCCATGGTTGAAGCAGTAAGAATGGCAAAAGATTTTGCCAAAACCTTTGTAGTAAAGGTTCCGCCAAAGCCTGCACCCTCTAACTTTAAAAGATTCCAAGCCCAGGGAAGTACTTCAACTTTCCTCCCCTGAAGAGGCAGCAAAGCCCGAATCATAATCAGGATGCAGGAAGGTTCCGAAGTGAAGGAAGACCCTTTCCCCAGAATACTTTCTCAGGAGCCCCACCTCTTTCAAGAAATCAGACGGATGAGCTCAAAACTGAAAACCGATGTTTTGGATGCCAGGGTTTTGGTCACCAGTTAAAAGACTGCCCGACTCCTGCCATGTCAAGGGGACAGGGAAGTCAAGGACCCCGAGTTCAAAGACCAACCCCTTCATACCTGCCTAATCAACTACCTAATCAAGGTCTGTCTCGCCCAAGCCAGGGTAACCCCAGAAGAACTCCAGCTCAGCCATCTGCCTCTGTCCAGAGTAACCTTAGAATGCCTTCCCAGAACTGGGGCAACCAAAGAGAAAGAGTTCCACCTCAGACTGCAACAGCCAAAGTAGTCTCAATTTCAGATGTAGTAGAAGAGGAAAGAGGACAGATGTATGCTGCAATTGAAAACCAAGGGCCTAACCGACAGTTCTCAGTCATCCATACTCCAGCAGAGTATCAGGGTAAGCCTTTTAAGCTTTTGATTGATTCAGGCAGTTCTCATTCATTCATTTCCCCTAGATGCTTGCATAAGCTAGTCTTAGAAGAGAAATCAGGGAAACCTATGCAAGTTGAATTGGCCAGTGATGAGAAGATTCTTTTCACTCATCACCATGAGACAGATCTTATCAAGTTCAATCTAGATGGTAATGTAACCGACTGTCAGTTCAAAGTCTTACCTCTGGGAGTTTTTGATGGGATCCTTGGAATGGATTGGCTCCACAAAAATCAAGCTGACATACACTGTCACAATGGAACCATTTCCTTCCATGACCTTCACGGGAACAAAGTTCAAGGAACTGGAGTTTCCGGATCCCCAGACCTTCAGTTATTAGTAAAAGCTTCTAGGTTGCTGAAAGGACTTAGAAAGAAGCAGCAAATTTATGTTGTCAAAATGAACCCAGTAGACTCAAAGCTTAAGGATAAAGAACTAGAATGTTTAAGTGAATTTGATGATCTATTCCCAGTAGAACTAACTGAAATGCCTCCAATTCGGGAAGTAGATCATGTGATCGAATTGACCCTCGAAGCTCAGCCAATAGCCCTGTGTTGTACGTACAAAATGCCAGTTCGTGAAGCCATTGAACTCAAGGAACAGCTTAGATAGCTGTTAGAACAAGGGTTTGTAAGACCCAATGTTTCACCTTGGGGTGCGCCAATTCTCTTTCAGAAAAAGAAAGATGGAACGCTTAGACTCTGTGTGGACTGCAGAGGTCTAAATCAGCTGACAGTTAAGAATAAGTATCCTATCCCAAGAATTGATAAGCTTCTGGACAGGCTAAATGGAGCCCAGATCTTCACAAAGATAGATCTCAAATCCAGGTATTACCAGATCAGGATTAATGAGCAAGATATCCCGAAGACAGTCCCATCAATACTCGCTATGGGCATTATGAATTTACTGTCATGCCGTTTGGATTGACAAATGCCCCAGCTACATTCAATCGCTTAATGCAGGACATTCTCAGAGAATACTTGGATGATTTTGTTCCAGTTTTCTTTGATGACATTCTGATTTACTCAAAGAATGCAGCTGACCATGAGACTCATGTCTGAAAAGTTTTGGAGATTCTAAGGAAGCACCAACTCTTTGCAAAAAAGAGTAAATGTACTTTCTCTGCCGACCATGTTGAATACTTGGGCTTTCTAGTATCAAAAGATGGAATTTCTCCAGATTCTGCGAGAGTCCAAGTAGTCATAGATTGGCCTGAACCAAAGACAGTGAAAGAAGTCAGAGGATTCTTGGGATTGACTGGTTGGTATAGAATTTTTATACCAAAGTATGCTCTCATAGCTTCACAAAAACAGTACCACTCTGGACTCTCCGTTGGGACCAGCTGGTCAGCAACCAACGAGATCCACTAACAGATTACAATAATCATTTCGTCAACATACATATATATATCTTTCTCGACATACGAATGGGTGCCCTAAACACCGCGAGCCCATGTATCGCCTGGTCGAGGATCCTCCTTAGGTGTCCTGGACTTCCCTGTCCCCTTGGGTTGACATGGCAGGAGTCGCGCACTCTTTTAACTAGATGAATGATTAATGAATAAAATCAAGTTTTCATAATGTTTCTCTTAATAATAAGTAGAAAAATATTTACTTTAGAATAATTTAAATACTCTTGGTGCACTTTTAATTAATTTTAGAAACTTAAAAATTGAAAAATGGTCAGCCATACAAAGGAGGTTATGGCAAAATTTTTTAAAAAATTTGGAAATAAGTATTATCTTTTATTATTCTAAAAGAGTAATCCTGATGGTTTTTATATTCTAAAGTGTCATTTTCATGCATATAAGATGCATTTTGATTATTTGTATAAAAGAAAATTAGTTTTATTATAGAAGTAATACTTTCATTATTATTGATTTTTATGCATAAAAGATTATTTTTATTATTATAAAAGTGTTACTTTTATCGTATTTAATTTTCATGCATAAAAGATTATTTTTTTATTATAAAAGTGTTACTTTTATCATAAATAATTTTTATGCATAAATGGGTCAATAAAAGATATATTTTTTATATTAAAAGTATGATTTTCATCATAAAAGATTTTTATGCATAAACATATGCATAGAAGATATGCATAGAAGATATTTTTTTATATTAAAAGTGTGATTTTCATCATAAAAGATTTTTATGCATAAACATATGCATAGAAGTTATTTTTATATTAAAAGTATAATTTTCATTATAAAAGATTTTTATGCATAAACATATGCATAGAAGATATTTTTTTATATTAAAAGTGTGATTTTCATCATAAAAGATTTTTATGCATAAACATATGCATAGAAGATATTTTTTTATATTAAAAGTTTTATTTTCATCATAAAAGATTTTTATGCATAAACATATACATAGAAGATATTTTTTTAATATTAAAAGTATGATTTTCATCATAAAAGATTTTTATGCATAAACATATGCATAGAAGATATTTTTTATATTAAAAGTGTGATTTTCATCGTAAATGATTTGTATGCATAAATATATGCATAAAAGAAATTCTTTCATGTTAAAAGAGTGATTTCCATCATAAATGATTTCTTTGATGATAAAAGTGTGACTTTCATCAGAATTGGATTTTATGCATAATTAGATGCATATAGAATCTTTATAATTAAATAAAGGTTCTCTTTAATTTTCGTAAAAATTGGAAAAATAAATAAGTAGATAATATGTGAGGAAATTCTACCATTTCATATTCACTAAGATAGTAATGAGAAAATTCAATTAAACTATCAAAGTGAGAGATCGAGATAAATGATTATTTTATTACTCTTAAGAAATCCATGTTTTAGAAATATGTAAGCAAATATTCGTCGAACGAAATTTAGAAAAAGAGAAATAAATTGAAATAGTACCTTTCGAGAAAGATAGTTTAGGAAGAACCTTTCTCCCAAACTCTGATTCAGACTATTGAATGACCAAGACCTAATTCCTTCGTCAATGACAATGTGATCAGTTCAGGAAAAATGCACTCAAAACACCCATTGAATCTGAAACTAGTTAAGACTTTTGATTTTGATCTGAGGATCAAGTTAACAGAATTCGAGGAATTCTGTTTGGAATTCAGACCTAGATCTAGAAGTATTGGGATACGGATTTAAGATTATTCATGGTTTTCAAACAAAATCAAAACTAAAAACTTACATAGAAACCATGTTTTCTTAAAGGACTGTCTTACACCAGAATGCTTTGGAGGGAGCATTTTGCATATATGTTTATCTAAGGGAAGTTCGGTTGTAACAGCTAGCGGGGAGTGTTTGAGGGATAGCTCACGTGGCAAAGCCTGCCGAGGTCTTGACCAGCCTGGGCATGGTTAAAATGGTGCGCTTGCGGTACGATGGGCAAGGGCCGACGAAGCGGTCCCTGAGTGAAGTGCCAGGAACCTAAGGAGGATCCTGCAGGGTTCTGACCAGGTGATGCACGGGCTCGCGGTGCCGAGGACACCCATGCGTATGTCGAGGAAGATATTGTATGACAGATCAATGTTATTGTAATCTATCACTGGATCTCGTTGTTGACTCGTTGGTCTCAACGGAGAGTCCAGAGTGATACTATTTTGTGAGAAACAAAGACTCAATGGAAATTTTGAAGTATGACATGTGTAACCAGTAAATTGTTTGTCAATGAATTGTTTTTTTTTATATAAAGTTTTAAAGAGGAGCGTGTGTGTATCTGTTTTCTAAAGCTAAATTTAAGAAAGGCATTTCAATTATGGGTGGGTGAGTACTTGTTTGGTTCTACCGATTCCAGTGGTAGGGTGGTGGCTAACCCATGGGCCGGATGGGGTTAGGCTGGAATCAGTGGAGTTTTAATAAATCAAACTGAAAAATCTTAGGATTATGCTAGGATTCAAGTAGATAGTTAATTCCCTGATAAATTTCTCGATTGAGTGGATCAATGGTTGTGCCTAATCTTGATTAGGAAAAAAGCATTGAATTGCTCTCAGATGATCAAACTATATCAGTGATAGTTTCCTTCTATCTGATTTATTCAGGTGAAGGATAGTTTAGAATTGATCTCGTTAGAAAAATTTGTTAAGAAAAATCAAAAAGGTGGAATCATCCCCGCTTTCGGGGCATGGAAAATTTTCCCGGTTTGGGATTTCAGAGTGACCACCAGCCTAGTCTCGTGCCCGGACATTCGTGGGCGAGGCCCCAAGTGAGAAACCTTGCCCGGCGTGTGAGGGGGCTGCTTCCACTGTCAGCTACTACCGGGAATCCGCCGGTGTGCGGAGGGGGCAGAGGGATCCCACATTCTCAGGAGCCCCACCTATTTCAAGGATTCAGAGGGATGAGCTCAGAAGTGAGAATCGGTGTTTTGGATGTCAGGGTTTTGGTCACACCAGCTGAAAGACAGCCTAACTCCTACCATGTCAAGGGGATAGGGAAGTCAAGGACCGAGAGTGCAAAGACCAACCCCTTCATGTATCAGTTAACCGTCTCACCAAAATCAAGGCAATCCCAGGAGAACTCCAGCTCAGCCATCTGCCTCTGTTCAGAGTAGTCTCAGAACTCCTTCCTAGAACTGGGGTAGCCAAAGAGAAAGAGTTCCGCCCCAATCTGTGCAGCCAGAGCAGTCACAATAGCAGAAGTAGTGGAAGAGGAAAGAGGACAGATTCATTAGAAAATTTTTGAGCTCATTTTGGGGCCCTGTAAGGAAGGTTGACCGGAATATTCCCTCCAAAAAGGGGCACTGGATAAAATTTTTGCAAACGAACTCCAAATTTGTCGGACCTCACATATTTAGATTCTACTCTTCAAAAGCTATTCATTGATATATAACACGATAGGGTTCGGAGAAGGGACAAGATAGATACCTAGAAGATTACCTTTTGCCTAGGAAAGATTCACGTAACTATGTGACGCGTTTCGTCGTTTTCGGCCGTTTTGGCTAAAAACGGCCCAAACGGTCGTTTTTCGTGCGCGGGATTTCTATCCGGAGGGACATGGTGCCCGAGGGGTATGCTAGACCGCCCCGAATATAATGCATCTATATGGGGAGGATTTGCTTGGAGGGGCAAAGCATGGACCCATGGTAGGCACCTAGACGCACTCACGCACCGGGTAGACACGTTAGGCCTCCCGTGTGGCGAATGGGGTTGCTAGGGAGCCGTGTGCCCGGGGGATGCCCTCCCAACCTTGACGGGGTCGGGCCCGATTGAGCCGACGGGACCGAGAACGGTGGAAAAACGGCCGCCGCCGTGTGGCCGACGAGCCAGGCCGTGCCGACGGGGCCGCGATGGACCCTAGGCCGGCAGGGCATGGATGGAAGGCAAGTCCCGGGTGAGGCCCACGGAGCCGAGCCGGGCATGAAGGGCAAGTGGACGGTGAGACCCGCAAGGCAAACGCGCGCAACGCACTCGACGGGCCGGTGGAGCCGTCATGAGCCATCAAGGGCCGCGTGCGGCAAAGACGTGGTGTTTCGTGCCGGACGTCCGCTCGTACTGGGCTCGCGTCCGTACGGCCATCACACTTGGTATCAGAGCCAACATGGGTTGAAGAATGCAAAAACGGTGGGACCGTCAGAAACGGTGGAAACGTCGAAAACGGCAAAAACGACCGTACGTGAATCTTTCCTAGGCAAAAAGGAATCTTCTAGGTATCTATCTTGTCCCTTCTCCGAACCCTATCGTGTTATATATCAATGGATAGCTTTTGAAGAGTAGAATCTAAATATATGAGGTTCGACAAATTTGGAGTTCGTTTGCAAAAATTTTATCTAGTGCCCCTTTTTGGAGGGAATATTCTGGTCAAACTTCCTTACAGGGCCCCAAAATGAGCTCAAAAATTTCCTAATGTATGTAGCAATTGAAAACCAAGGGCCAAATCGTCAATTCTCCATCATCCATACTCCAATTGAGTATCAGGGTAGGACTTTTAAGCTTTTAATTGAGCAGTACTCATTCATTAATTTCCCCTCGGTAGTCTTAGATCAGAAATCAGGAAAACCTATGCAAGTTGAATTGGCCAGTGGGAAGATCCTTTTCACTCACCATGAGATAGATCATATTGAGTTCAATCTAGATCCTTTTCACTCACCATGAGACAGATCGTATTCAGTTCAATCTAGATCCTTTTCACTCACCGTGAGAGAGATCGTATTCAGTTCAATCTAGATTCTTTTCACTCACCATGAGACAGATCGTATTCAGTTCAATCTAGATGGTAATATAACTGATTGTCAATTCAATCTAGATCCTTTTCACTCACCCCCATGAGACAGATCGTATTCAGTTCAATCTAGATGGTAATATAATTGATTGTCAGTTTAGAGTAATAACTTTGGGAGTTTTCGACGGGATCCTTGGAATGGATTGGCTCCACAAAAATCAAGCTGACATTCACTATCATAATGGAACCATTTCCTCCGTGACCTTCACGGAAACAAAGTTCAAGGAACCAAAATTTTAGGATCCCCAAGTCTACAATTACTAAAAGCTTCTAAGCTACTAAAAGGACTTAGAAAGAAGCAGCTCATTTATGTTGTCAAAATGAATCCGGTAGACACAAAGTTAAAGGCTAAAGAACCAGAATGGTTAAGTGAATATGATGATTTATTTCCATCAGAGGTAACTGTGATGCCTCTGATTCAGGAAGTAGATCATGTGATAGAATTGACCCCAGGAGCTCAGCCAGTAGCCTAGCGCATGTACAAGATGCCAGTTCTTGAAGACCCACTAATTCACCTTGGGGAGCGCCAGTTCTCTTTCAGAAAAAGAAAGATGGAATGCTAAGACTCTGTGTGGACTACAGCGGTCTCAATTAGCTGAAAATTAAGAATAAATATCCTATCCCCAGAATTGATGAGCTTTTGGACAAGCTAAATGGAGCCCAGATCTTCACAAAGATATCTCAAATCAGGGTATTACCAGATCAGGATTAATGATCAAGATATCCCCAAGACAGCCATCAATACTCGCTATGGGCATTAGGAATTTATTGTCATGCCATTTGGATTGACAAATGCCCCAGCTACATTCAATTGCCTAATGCAATACATTCTCAGAGAATACTTGGATGATTTTGTTCTTGTTTTCTTTGATGATATTCTGATTTACTCAAAGAATGCAGCTGACCATGAAGCTCACATCCGAAAAGTTCTTAAGATTCTAAGGAAGCACCAACTCTTTGCAAAAAAGAGCAAATGCACTTTCTCTGCCAAGACAACCATGTTGAATACTTGGGCTTTCTGGTATCCAAAGATGGAATTTCTCCAGATTTTGCAAAAGTCCAAGCAGTCATAGATTGGCATGAACCAAAGACAGTGAAAGAAGTCAGGGGATTCTTGGGATTGATGGTATAGAATTTTTATACCAAAGTATGCTCTCATAGCTTCCCCCCTGACTAGTCTTCTCAAGAAGAATACCCCCTTTCAATGGTCTCTGCCAGGTGCCAGAGTGCTTTTGATAAGCTGAAGACCGCCTTCGTAACCAATCCCGTTCTAAAATTTCTAGATTTCTCTCTACCCTTTGAGGTAGTAACTAATGCTTGTAGTATTGCCCTAGGAGGTGCAGTCATGCAGGAAGGTCATGCAGTGGCCTATGAATCTTGGAAACTCAGAACGCATGAGAGAAATTATGCTCTCCATGACCTCGAGCAACTTTTAGTAGTATATGCCCTGAAGTTGTGGAGACATTTCCTATTGGGTCAAAGATTCACTTTGATGGTAGATCATCAGAGCTTAAAGTGGATCTTCACTCAGAAGGATCTCAACATGTGCCAAAGAAGGTGGATGTAGACCCTGCAAGAATTTGATTTTGAAATCAAGTACTGCAAAGGCAAAGAAAATGTGGTAGCAGATGCCCTCAGCAAAAAAGCCTCCTTGCTTACGATTACAGTGGTGTCAAATCCATTGATTAATGAGGCAAGAGAGAAGATCATACAGGATAGATTCTTTGGCCCTATTGCTACCCTACTTACGCAGGAAAGCAAAACTCCTCAAGAGTTGAATCGAGTTCAAGGGTACACCCTAGATGATAGAATTTTGTATTATAATAGCAGGCTATGTATTCCCAATGATGAGGGAACTAAAGGTCAAATTCTGAATAAAGCCCATGACAGCCTTATTGCAGGACATCCAGGTTTCATCAAGACCTACATGTCTGTGAAGAAAAGGTTCTTTTTTGGCCTGGACTGAAAAGGGATGTACTTAATCATGTACGTCAATGCCTAATTTGTCAGAAAGTCAAAGCAGAAAGAGTAAAAATGCCTGGGAAGTTACATCCATTAGACATCCCCCAGATGAAGTGGGAGTGCATCAGTATGGATTTTATTACTGGACTACCTTCAGTGCAATCAAGTTACAACTCCATCTTCGTGGTAGTTGATAGACTAACCAAAGTTGCCCATTTGATTCCAGTAAAAGAAACCTACACTGCGGTGGACATGGCTAGAGTGTTCCTCAAGGAAATCTTCAGATTGCATGGCCTACCCACCACTAGGAGAATAGTAAGTAATCGAGATCCCAAGTTCACGTCAAGATTCTAGACTGCATTTTTCGAAGCAGTTGGAACTTTCTTGGATCTCAGCACAGCTTATCACCCTGAGACCGATGGTCAAAGTGAAAGGATGAGCCAAGTCATTGAAGATATACTTCGGTCATGTAGGGAACCCAAGAAATGGCTAAGCTATCTGCACCTAGTTGAGTTTGCCTACAATGCCTCTTATCACCGAAGCATCGGGATGAGCCCTTTCAAAGCTGTGTATGGACAAGACTGCCTAACACCATTAATTTATTCTGACCCATTGATTAGGGTTGAGATGTCCAAACAAATGCTTAATGACATGGAGCAGCAGATGCAGTAAATCCGTAAAGATTTTAAGAGCTGCCTAGGATAGACAGAAGCAGTATGCAGATAAGAAGAGGTCAGATAGAAAGTTTGAAGAAACAGATATGGTCTTCATTCGTGTACGCCCCAAAAGAAGTTCTCTATCTCTTGGGAAGTACAAGAAGTTATCCCGTAGATACTATGGGCCATATCTGATTTCAAATAAAGTAGGTGACTTAGCCCATGAACTTCTTCTACCTCCTCATCTCAAAGTACATAATTTATTTCATGTCAGCTTACTTAAAAAGTATGTACCGAGCCCGAATCATGTGCTTAATGATGAACTCTTAACTTCTTCAACCCAAGGGCTGATGGAACTCCAATTTGAAGAAATCCTTGATGTTCAAGAGAAGGTTCTCAGGAATAGAATTCTAAGAGAATTCTTAGTAGTCAAATGGAAGTTCTATCCTTTTGAAGACGCCACCTAAGCCGATCTATTGCGGGATTACCCCCAGTTTGCGCGATGAGGCCATCTCGCATTTGTCAAGTGGGACAGAATGTAAGATTCCTTCCCAGCCTCTCATGATGTCCAGTATCTTCCCCTGTAATCAATCCCATTTTCAAAATAATAAAAGATCTTGTTTCTACCTGTTTTGGCCTAGAGAGAGAAAATATTCTAGAGAGAGATAACTCAGTTTTTAGATATCTTTGGATGGAAAAATATCCTTTCTTATTAAAAAAAATTTCCCTGAAACAGAAGTTCAAAAAGAATTTCAGAAGGTGCATTAGAAATAAATTATAATATGTTCAAAAGGCCTTAACCTAAGGGTTCAGATTTTTTGAAAATTTTAGATTAAGGTTCTGAGGGGCCAATAAGATTAATCCAAATGAAGGGAGGAAATAAATTGAAGAAATAAAGAACAACCTCCCAAAAATGAGTAAATACTCACATAAGATGAAGAGTGGACTAAGGACCAAAGGAAATACTAAAAAAATAAATTTTTGACACCTCAGAGTGGGGATTCCCCCTCATGAAGGAGGCGCCTATTTCACATGTGTGGTGGAGTTTTAAACTCTCAAATAATGAGATATTTCATCTCTCCTAATTCAAGTCTAGCTCCAAAAAGTAAGCTAAACTGACCCAAAAATTGACCAAACTGATCTGGAAAATTCTAGAATCAGTTTGCTTGGTTAGAGGCTCTTTTTTTTTCTATAAATAGAAGCCTTCCCCTTTGTAGAAGCTTACTAGTGTTTTATGCACTGTTACTCTACTCCTCTCCCCAGAGCCAAAAACATTGAATTCTTTGATAATTCACTTGTTTTTGACTAATTCCTCTACAAAGAATTGGTGGCCACTCTTGATCCAAGCAAGAGTAGAACCCTAAATCCCTCAAGCCAAAGGAAAGCTCACAAAACTCCATGTAAGTTAGAAATTCTACTTTTTTAAAAATTCTATTCTATGATTTTCTGATTTCTTGTTTTTTTTAAAATGTGAAATTGGATGTTATGCCTTGGTGGAAAGGCTTCTCCCTTCTCTTCATTAAGAATTTCAGCCTTTATTTATCCTAAAATGAGAAACAAACAAAATAAGTTAAACTTTTCCTATTGATTGCTCTTTAGAAGTGAAAATTGATTAGATTAGAGTGTTTTAATTCATCTTGGGGTAAATTCTAAGTAGATTTAGAATGTAAAAATTGAGAAATGGTCAGCCATACATAGAAGGTTATGGCAAAATTTTCTTAAATTTTGTGGAAATAAGTTTTATCTTTATGTTATTCAAAAAGAGTAATCCCCTCCGTTTGTGTATTCTAGAAGTGTTATTTTCATTCTATGCATAGTAAGATGCATATTGGAAATATTTTTATTATAAAAGTGTTATTTTCATTACAAATATTTTTATGCATAGAAAGATGCATATTAGAAATATTTTTATTATAAAAGCGTTATTTTCATTAGAATTAATTTCTATGCATAGAAAGATTAATATTAGAATTATTTTTATTACAAAAGCGTTATTTTTATTAGAATTAATTTCTATGCATAGAAAGATGCATATTAAAAATATTTTTATTATTAAAGTGTTATTTTCATTAGAATTAATTTCTATGCATAGAAAGATGTATATTGGAAATATTTTTATTATAAAAGCATTATTTTTATTAGAATTAATTTCTTAGCATAGAAAGATGCATATTGAAAAGATTTTTATTATAAAAGCATTATTTTCATTAGAATTAATTTCTATGCATAGAAAGATGTATATTGGAAACATTTTTTTTAAGTGTTACTTTCACCAATATTGATTTTTATGCATAAAGTGATGCATAAAGGAATTTTTTTTAATAAAAGTGTTACTTTCATCAAAATTGATTTTTATGCATAAAAGAATTTTTTTTATTGTAAAAGTATTACTTTCATCAAAATTGATTTTTATGCATAAAATGATGCATAAAAGATTTTTTTTATTATAAAAGTGTTACTTTCATCAAAATTGATTTTTATGCATAAAATGATGCATAAAAAAAATTATTTGAAAAGTGTTACTTTCATCAAAATTGATCGTTATGCCTAAAATGATGCATAAAAGAATTTGTATTATTATAAAAGTGTTACTCTCACCAATATTGATTTTTATGCATAAAATGATGCATAAAAGAATTTTCTTTATTATAAAAGTGTTACTTTCATCAAAATTGATTTTTATGCATAAATTGATGCATAAAACAATTTTTTTAAATAAAAGTGTTACTTTCATCAAAATTGATTTTTATGCATAAATGATGCATAAAAGAATTCTTTTTATTATAAAAGTGTTACTTTCATCAAAATTAAATTTATGCATAAATTGATGAATAATTGATTTTTATATCAAATTAGAATTAATTTCCATGACTAATTGATAAATGAATAAGTAAATACTTTGTGAGAGAAAAATTCTATCGTTTCATATTCACTCAGATGGTAATGAGAAAACTCAGAAAAAAAAACTATCGAAGTCGGAATTTCAGATAAATGATTAATTTATTTTTCATAGGAATTCGTAATTAGTTTAGAAATCAGTCAAGAAAATATTAAATGAATGAAATTCAAAACAATAGTAATTGAAATATCACCCCTTTTGAGAAAGATAGTTCAGGAAGAACCTTACCAGACTCAAATCCTGAATCAGGCTATGACCAAGACCAAGACCAAACTCCTTCCTCAGTTTCAAGGAAAGACGATATGACCAGTTCAAGAAAAATACACTCAAATCACCCATTGAATCTGAAACTAAGTTGAGACCCTTTGATTTTGATTTGAGGATCAAGGTTACAGAATTCGAGGAAT
The DNA here is from genome assembly GCF_041138505.1 of Cibotium barometz. Lineage (NCBI taxonomy): Eukaryota > Viridiplantae > Streptophyta > Polypodiopsida > Cyatheales > Cibotiaceae > Cibotium > Cibotium barometz. The sequence goes on from NC_141056.1 coordinate 23,596,579, forward strand.
TCTGTTTGGAGTTCAGACTTGCGATCTAGAAGTCTTGGATACGGATCTAAGATATACTCATTGTATTGAAAAGAAAATCAAAATTGAAAACTTGCATAGAAACCCTGTTTTCTTAAAGGACTGTCTTACGCGAGAATGCTGGAGGGAGCATTTGGTATATGTGTTTTTCTAAGGGAAGTTCGGTTACAACAGCTTGCGGGGAATGTTCAAAGGACGGCTCACGTGGCAAAAACCTGCCCAGGTCTTGACCAGCCTCGGTATGGTGAAAAATGGTGTGCTTCCGGTACGATGGGCGAGGGCCGACGAAGCAGTCCTTGAGTGAAGTGCCAAGACACCTAAGGAGGATCATGGAGGGTTCTTACCAGGCGATGCACAGGCTCGCGGTACTTATGACACCCATGCATATGTCGTGGAAGATATATATGTATGACAACAAAAAAATTATTGTAATCTGTTTTTTACAGGATCTCGTTTTGCTGACCAGCTGGTCTCGACGGAGAGTCCGGAGTGATACCTGTTTTTTAGAAACAAGGAACTCGATGAAAATTTTGAGTTATGATATCTATAATCAATAACTGTTTGTTCAATGGATCATTTTATAAGTTTAAGTTATAAAGAGGAGTGTGTGCGTATTTGTTTTCTAAAGCTAAAGTTATGAAAGGCATTCAATTATGGGTGGGTGAGTAATTGTTTGGTTCTACCGATTCTAGTGGTAGGGTGGTGGCTAACCCATGGGCCGGATGGGGTTAGGCTAGAATCAGTAGAGTTTTAATAATGAAATTGAACAATAGGAATACGCTTAGAACTCGAATAGTTAAATAATAACCTGAAGACTTTGCCTGATTCAATTAGGAAAAAGCGTTGATTTCTTCAAGTTAAGTCTATAATAGTTTTTCTTCTATCTGGTTTAATCAAATGAAGGTTAGTTTAGTCTATTAACCCCGTTAGAAAATTCGTTAAGACATTCAAAAAGGTGGAATCGTCCCCGTTTTTCGGGCAAGGAAAATTTTCTCGATTTCGGTTTTGGTTTCCGAATGATCACCAGATTAGTCTTGTGCCCGGACATTTGAGGGCGAGGCCCCGAGTGGGAAACCCTATCCCGCGCAAGAGGAAGCTACTTCTGCCGCTACCAACCGAGAATCTGCCGGTGCGTAGAGGGGGCAGTGGGATCTCACATTTTCCTGGTGGAATCGCCCGTGCCTTCCAGGCAAGGGAATTTTTTTCGGGCTTGATTGGTTTGGCATTTTTCACTAAAGTGTCCAATGGCTTGTTCATCCCTCGAATGAATCTGGCCATTAGCTGCTCTTCATCCAAAAGTGGAGAATATTTGAGGAGAAGGAAAAATGCCTGATGGTATTCTTCAATCGTCCTTCAATCGTCCCCGGCTATCCTGCTTCATTTCCAAGAACTCGTTTATTTTGGTTTCCAGGAAGCCCAGTTGACAGAACCTCTTCCTGAGGTAAGCTTTAAGATTTGACCAGGTCTGGGTATTTTGGTCGAGACGGTTTGTCACGCGCAATGGTTCCTCCATGCGACCCTCGTCATTTCCACAATTTTCAATCTGGTGAGAGCCATCTTGCTCCTCTCATTGTATAACCGATTACATCAAAATACTCTTCCATTACCTCGATCCATTTTTCCACTGATTCTCCTAATTGTTCCCCTTCACCCTTGAAGGGACCAGGTTGGGATCGGTACAGGGCTTTACAAACGTCCAGATCTAACTCTTCATCATCAATAAGAGGATCCGGTTGCCTACCACGGCCCACGCGCCTCATGATTCTGACAAAACAATATTTTTGTCAATTTAACTTTGTCATCAGATTTATGACTTTAATTTTTGAGATTTATTTCTTAACTAAATAAATATTCTATCATAATTCTTGAAAACAAGATTCACTCTGATAATTTTATTAACCAATATTCACAACCACGAAAATAATTTGGAATCTTTTACAAAACATCATTTATTATCAAAAGTTTTTGATATATACATAGAGCGTCTCGGCTCCAAAAGTCACTGCCTCAATCGCGTATGCCTTAAAAGGTGATAGTGCAATGGAGACATGCTTAACAAATTTTGTAAGATTCCTCCTTAGCTTGAATAACAAATAAGCCTCTACTTCAATCCCTTGTAATCATTCTATGTTTCTAAATACAAGAAAATATTATTTTTCCTTGTTTGGCCTAGTGAGATTAAAATTTCTAGAGAGTGGTAAATCAATATTGGGATATTTTTGGATAAATAAATTCTACAAATATCAAAAAAAATGTTTCCTCAAAACAAAAAATCAAAATAGATCCAAGGTGCAATTGGAATTAATTAAAAATGATTTAGAAGACCTAAGCCTAAGGGTCAAGATTTTTTAAAATTTTTGGATTATGGTCCAATTAAGGTTCCTATGGACCAATAAGATTAATCCAAGTGTTGGGATAAGATAAATCTAAAGAATAAAAGAAAATACTAGAAAATTAGTAAATGCCTACATAAGATGAAGAGTTGACTGAGTACTAGATTTATTAGTTGAAAATTATGAAGTATTAATTAAAAAAATGAGATATTTTAGAGTAATCATTCATTTTTGACACATTGGTAAGGAGAAGGGGGCCCTTCAAGGAGGCACCTTTTTCACATGTGTGGATGAGTTTTAAACTCAAAAATAATAGGATATTTTTATCTCTCCTCTCTCCTAGATCAAACCAAATCAAAAAAGAAGCCAAACTGGTCCAAATCTTGTTCAAATTCAGCCAAACTGAAGCTGGAAAATTCTAGAACTCAGCCAAACTAAAGCTAGAAAATTCAAGAACTCAGCCAAACTAAAGCTAGAAAATTTTCCAGCTTCAGCCAAACTAAAGCTGAAAAATTCTAGAACTCAGCCAAACTAAAGCTGGAAAATTCTAGAACTCAATTGGACTCAGTTAGTGGCCTCCCTCACCTATAAATAGACCCTCATTCTTTTGTATTCTCGTCTGTGAACTAAACTATGCCAGTATTACTCTAAGATAAGCTTATTTTCTATTATCCTCTAAATATCCTCTACAAATTGAAAAGATTGGAGCTTCTCTCTCTCTTCAATCTTACTTGGAGTCTTCATCAACATACCAAACCAATCGATTAGTTGCATTAGGAAGTGAATGGGGTCTTCTTGGGCCCTTTAATTTGCCCAAGCCTAATCAAGGTGATTAAGGAATAGCCAAATGGGGGGTTGCCATGTGGACTGAAATGTTGGGTTTGTAAGAGAGGTGTAAGAGTGGTCAAAGGGTGCACTTTTTCTCCCAAAAAGAGGGAGAGGCAATTTTACAATTTTCGGACCTCCATAACTTCTACATACAAGCTCCGATTTGAGCGGAGATTATAGATCCGTGATCTACGCATCAAGAGCTTTCCATAGATATGTTACATGATATGGTTTTGTTCGCTAGATTTTAAATTCCATTTTCCCTCCAAAATTCAAATTCGAATAAAGTAGCCGTTTTGAAGCTTCTAATTAGAAAACGTTTCTTCTTAAGAGAAAAGGTTTGACTCCTTAAACTGCCAAATAAAAGGGCCCAAGAAGCCTTCCATTGAGGTCCTAATGGGGGCCTCTACTTTGATTAAAGAATCAAGCAATCTAGGAGGTAAAGTGTGGTTTATGGTCTTTTTTTTTTAATCTCCAAATGTTTCTCTCTTCTCAATCCTTCTCAAGCTTGAGAAGAATTCAATTAAATGGCTTTTTAATACAATTGAAGTTCTTTAATGAATTGCCGCTGATAAAACATAAATTTTCATTTATGCTTAAATTATAATATTTTTTTAAGCATTTCTCTCTCTCCCCCAAAGAATGGTCATTCATATGACCTATTCTATATTCAAATGAAGCTTCTCATGAAGCAATTCTCTAATCTAAAAGTAATTTTTATGCTTGTCAAATTGAGGCCAAATAAGTGTCTTTTTAATGCTTTATGCTATTTATTTCATGGAAAAATTAGGAAACAAGTCCATAATTGGATATTGATCCAATTAATGGTTATTCTATCATATGATATTACTAAACAATTATGTTTTCAAAATTATTGAGAATTATCAGTAATAGTAGTGGAGCTATGGTAAAATTTTTAAAAAATTAACACAAATCATTTTCATTCATAATATGAAAAGAGGACCTCCTACCATATTCTAGGATTAATCATCCTAGATTAATTGAATGATTCTCATTACAATCATGGAAAAATTGATTTCTATGTTTATGCATAAATAGTTAATTAGAAAAAAGAGAAATTTCTAGTATTCCATTTTTATTTTAAAACAGTAATCCTAATGACAATGGAAATCCATGTATTCCAAAGAAGTAGGAGAAAAATTGTGATGCTAAAATAATTTTTATTTGAAAATTAAAGAAGGATTTTAGTTAAATTTATCTTTTTGCATAGATAAGTTTAAATGATGAAAGAGGAATTCCCACCATATTGGAATTCAAATATTTAAATGAGGAAAGTGTAATGTGTAAAGGAATTAATGGAGATTTAAATGAGGAAAGTGTAATGTGTAAAGGAATTAATGGAGATTTTTATTTAAATTTTAAGAGAAAATTTAGTTAAATTTATCTTTTTGCATAGATAAGTTTAAATGATGAAAGAGGAATTTCCACCATATTGGAATTCAAATATTTAAATGAGAAAAGTGAAATTTTTAGCTTAATAGAATTAATGGATATTTTAATGTAATTTTTAAGAAGAATTTTTAATAGATTTAATTTATGGTAAAAGAGGAACTCCCATGATAATTGGATTGCACTCATTAAAATGAGAAAAAGAGAGATTTCAAGTTTATTAAAAAAAAGGGTATGATATTTAGTTAAAAAGAAGAATTTTTATGATAATTAAGAAGAGATGGATTTGAATTAAATTTTAGTGTCAAAAGATGAATTTCCACCATAATTCTACCTAATGAATTAAGGTTGAGAAAGTATGTGATAGAAGGAATATCTTTGGATAATTTAATTGGTAAAATCCTTAAATGGATATTTACCCAAAACTAGATGTTTATCTGAAGGGAATCCTTGTAGAACTAGACTGAATGAATTTGGTTAGACTACGAGAGGAAAGGAAAGTAAACCTACTTGTCCATCTCTTGATCTGAATCAAGTCAAAACTGTGACCAATTCCAGCTCTAATCACAGAGAATAGACTACCAGAACTAAACTAGTTTTTCTTGACCAAACTCACCAATCTAGTTAGACAATCAGACTGAATGATGGGTAGATTACCCTGATGAGAGATCAAGGATCCTCATTATGAAACTCGGAATTATGGAAAAAGGGTTTTTGGAACCAATCTCAAATTGGAATTTTACTTGCATTGGAACCTTTGTTTTTTTTAATTCAAAGGACTAATTTACACCAAAATGCTGGAGGAAGCATTTGGCTTATGTTTTTCTAAGAGGAGGTTCGTTTTGGAATAGCTGGCGGGGGAGTCATCAAGGGACGTCGCTCGCGGCAAAACTTGTCGAATCTGTTATGGTAATGTCATATTGGGTGTGTACATGGTATGCCTACCTTAATTTTTGCATGAATCACCGGCTAGGGGACCTGGGAACTCTTTTCCTCGGTACCTGGGCAAAAACACAACCAAATCTTTATAAAGGAATCCCACCAATACAATGGTCGGGTGATTAGCTAACCCATGGTCTGGATGGGGTTAGCTACATAATGGATGCTGACCCCCTAAAAAACTTCGTGTCTAAATACCACCATAGAGTTATTTGTCTCTACTCACCAACATCGGAAGGTTTAGATTGGTCCTACAGCCCAGCAGGTCATGGAAGGCTTGGCTCGAGCAAGACGAAGAAATAAGCATTGCCGAACGGAGCAGCAAAGCGCAAGGAGATGGAATGGAAAGAGTCGACTCGAATTGGAATAATTGCAGTTTAGTTAATACCTTACTCGTCTAGTCGTTCATCCAATTTATTATCCATAGGACAAATATCCATTTTTGCCAATCGAATAACAGTCCCATAAGGGGGAGCGAAAAGTAGTTGCACTGCGGAGACGATGGGCTCAATCTGGAATTTGATCCTATGATTTAGAGCTATGTGGATGCCCTCCCTCTGCGTAGTCCCTCACCTTTCAGTTGTATATATCTATTTCTCTCCGTCTCTGCATGGCTACGGATACACATTCGGCTTTAGCGCTTCATTCACCCAATCTATTCCGTCAAAACTTACTTTGTAGTACGAACCAACACCGGGGTTAGGCTGGATCGAAGGATTCCTGAGAAATAACTAGATACGATTAGTTACCTTAATTAGTTTAAATCCTGAGAAGACCTTGTTCTATGGGAGCGGAACAGCGGCTGTGCCTTGTAAATGAGGAAAAAAGCGGTGATTCCATCATGGACCAAGTGCAAGTTTCTTCTTGATCTGACTATGTGACTTCAGGTTCAATCAGATCAGTTTACCTAGTTAAGACTTTGACTCGTTAGAGTAATTCCCCCATTAGAAGATTTTTCCCATGGCAGAATCGCCGGTGCCTTCCAAGCGAGGGGAGTCTTTCGGGCCCCGGTCTCAGAGGGACTAGGCCCGATCTCACAGGGATCGCTTGGGCTAGCCTCTCGTCTTGGACACCCACGGGCGAGGCCCCAAGTGTGGATCCCTGCCCCACACGCGGGAGGCCGACGTCGCTTCCGCCGCGCCGGCAGGGCACCGCGGAGGGGGCGAGGACCTCACAAATTTTCTAACGGGGTTAAGAGACTAAACTATCCTTCACCTGATTAAACTAGATAGAAGAAAAACTATCACTCACTTAAATTAAAGAAATCAACGCTTTTTCCTAACCAAAATCAGGCACAACTATTGATCTAATCATTTGAGAAAATCAACGCATTTTTCCTAACCGAAATCAGGCAACACGACCGTTGATCTACTTATTTGAGAAATTCTTTAGGTTTTTATTTAACTACTCGAATTCTAAGCGTATTCCTATTATTTCAATTTAATTATTAAAACTCCACTGATTCCAGCCTCTAACCCCATCTTGCCCATGCGTTAGCCACCACCCAACCACTGGAATCGATAGAACCAGAAAATTACTATTATTAAAACTCCACTGATTCCAGCCTCTAACCCCATCTTGCCCATGCTTTAGCCACCACCCAACCACTGGAATCGATAGAACCAAAAAATTACTATTATTAAAACTCCACTGATTCCAGCCTCTAACCCCATTTTGCCCATGCGTTAGCCACCACCCAACCACTGGAATCGATAGAACCAGAAAATTACTCACCCACCCATAATTGAATGCCTTTCTTAACTTTTGCTTTCGAATACAGATACGCACACACTCCTCTTTAAAACTTTCACATATAAAATAATCCATTGACAAACAGTTATTAGTTACAAATATCATAACTCAAAATTTCCATCCACTCCCTTGTTTCTCAAAAAAACAGTATCACTCTGGACTCTCTGCTGAGATATCATAACTCAAAATTTCCATCCAGTCCCTTGTTTCTCAAAAAAACAGTATCACTTCGGACTGTCTGTTGAGACCAGCTAGTCAGCACAACGAGATCCAGTAACAGATTATAATAATCATTTCGTCCATCATACATATCCTTCCACGACATATGCATGGGTATCGTTAGGCACCACGAGCCCGTGCTTCACCTGGTCAGAACCCTCCAGGATCCTCCTTAGGTGTCCTGGCACTTCATTGAGGGACCGCTTCGTCAGCCCTTGCCCATTGTATCAGAAGCACACCATTTTTCAACCATACCGAGACTGATCAAAACCTGGGTAAAGGCTTGGTCGCGTGAGCCGTCCTTTGAACACTCCCTGCTGTTGGATAGGTGTCATGATAGTGGCACACTCTTTAGCCTCTAGGCATTTTTGGGATTTATAGCATTCATTTCCATTTTTTTCTATTTACACACATTTTTGGGTGGAGGAAAGGGTGGAGGAACTTTCCTATATATATGAGGCATTGTAGTTCATTTCTAATAAAGTTGGCTAGTGGTTCATTGATGAGTTCTTGAGTACGTTGTCTCTTCTCTCATCTCTTCTTTCTCACATGGTATCAGAGCAAGGTGGTGGCGCACATAGAGCCTCCTTATCCTTCTTCCTCTCTACCTCTAGTCCTCTTCAACAACCCCGCTTTCAATTGCGTTTTTTCATTCTTTGATTTTCTGCTAAATAAATACGTTTTTGAGGATTGTGCCCACGAGAACCTACTGGAATCATCGTGGTTTACAACTTTGCAGAAGAAAGTTTTCGCAAATTCCTCACCGTTTTTGAGTTATTCTTTGCAGACTGCCTACATGCAAAATTTCTGCTTGCGTTTTTTGTGAAAGCCCTTACTCATCATCCTTGCACTTATTCAATGATGCAAGAGGCTTCAAACCAGCCCCTTACCATCCTCTACAAGTGTGTTTTTACAGCACTTCAATCCGAGTCTTACAACTCTACTTGTGGTGAAAACATTGCCCTAGTTTTCCCTACATGCGGTAGCGTTTTTTTGGAGGCTTCTTGTGGAGAGATTTCTTGGCTGCGTTTTCATCATCAACTTCAGCCCTCTTCATGGTGTACATATTCATCCTCTTTTCTACACCTTTCTACCGGCTGAAAATTTCACTTTGCTACACACTTTGTGTTTGCGTTTTTGTGGACAATCAACTCCTCCATACTCCTTCTACCTAAGGCTATATTCTCAGTCCTCTTTTGGTGGTTTCTACGGAGTCTATTGGTTCATATATCGGCTGCGTTTTGTGGATGCGTTTTTGCACTATCTTTGTGCATATTTTGGAGATACTTCCTTGGTGGACAGCCCATCTATTGGCTGCGTTTTTGGAGGTACGACACTTCTTCCCTTGTGTTTTCCTACCCTCCTCTCCCTATGGGATCCCGGAAGTCCTCTACTCCAAAAGACAAAGGCAAACCTGAACATACTATGGATCCTACATCTTCTACGACGGTTGGACCGGTAACTACTACAACGGAAGTTGGTGCAATTCCTTCTTCGGTAGGTGCTTCTACTTTCTCTTTTCCGTCATATCCATTACCTTTTACGGATCCTTTCTCTCTTTCTTCTTTGTCCTTTATGTCTTCCTATCCACATACTTCTATGCCCTCTATGGTATATTCCCCTACATCATCTATGCCTTTTATGGCAACTTCATCTACTATGATTCCTCCTTCTACTACTTCCACTACTACTCCACTCCCCACTCAATCATATCAGCCCTTTAACCCATTCACTCAATCTTTGAGCCTTCCAAGTCTTCCTGATTCACAAAAGCTTACCCCAAACAACTACCACACTTGGTCCTTGTTTATGCAACTTCTTTTGGAAAGCACCGAGGTGTGGTCTATAATCACTTCTCCTCATATGGTGCCTTCTCAATATCAAACCTATATGGATGCACGGGCCAAAGCTTTATTTGTGCATGGCATGTCTACATCGGTTGTGTCTCAATTTCTCTCTACAAGGAGTACGGCTCAACAATTATGGCACGCTATACAAATGCAATATGGAAGACTTTCAACGGTTAAGATGGCTAAGTTGGAAGAAGATTTGGATAAGCTTTCTATCTCCGAATCTGGCAACATAGTGGAGAAGCTTGGAGAATTCAATCGAATCAAGTGGCAACTTGAAGAGTTTGGTACATTGGTAAGCAATCCGGTCCACAAGCTACTTGGTAAATTGCCTTCTTCTTTTGAATCGTTCAAAGATAACATCTTTCTTCGAGTTCCTTTCCCTTCCTTTGAAGAGACTATGGGTCTTCTTCATGATAAGTGCCTTACTCACAAAGCAAAACAAAAAGGACTCGGCTTTTGTAAGCCAAGGCAAGGGCAAAGGCAAAGGCAAAGGCAAAGGCAAGGGGAATGATCAACGCAAAGGCTCTAATTCCAATGCTAAAGATTCTTCAACCAAAGGCGACAAGGACAAATCAAAGGATTCTTCCAAGGAGTGCACTTTCTGTGGTCGTAGTGGCCATACGGAGGATCGTTGTTTTGCTAAGAAGGCGACATCCAAGAAGGTAAAAGCTAATTTACTTGAATCCAAATCTAAGGGTTCTTCTACATCAATATCTTCTCACGACAAAAACAAAGACAAGACGGAAGACGGTAACACCAAGATTCCATATGTTGCTATGTCTTCTACTTCTTCATGTGACACATCACTTGTGGTAATCAAAGATCTTGATACGCATACTGCGGATGAGTGGATTGCCGACAGTGGTGCTACCTCTCACATGATGAATAGTTCTTAATTATTGGAAAACTATAAGTCTATCTCTTCATCAATACACATTGGTGATGCTTTGTCTCTCCCTGTGATTGGTATTAGTGATGTTTCTTTTGGAGATGCTATCTTACATGATGTTTTGCATGTGCCTAAGATGTCTGCCAACTTATTTTCTATCTCTAAGGCTACTTCTAAAGGTCTTGGGGTTTACTTTGATGATGAAGTGATTGAAATCATTGATAGACAGTCACTTTCTTGTGTGGCACATGGTTATCAAAATGTTGGGCTTTATCATATAAGCTCTTTTACAGCACAGTTGCCACCACATGAGTCTCATCTTCATCAATTATTTGCTTCTCCTAAAGCACTTATTTCTAATGAAGATAGTGATCTATGGCATTTCCGCTGTGGCCATGTTCCTCTTGCTACTTTGCAACATCTTGTCTCACATGACATGGTTACAGGTCTACCAAAGCTTCAGAAACCTCGCCATCATATTTGTTCTTCTTGTGCTCAAGGAAAGCAACATCGGGCTTCTTTTCCAGACGAGGCTACTCATAGGGACACATGCATACTTGCGCTTATTCATGCTGATCTTGCAAGACCTATGGAAGTACAATCGCTTGGTGGATCCAAGTATTATATGCTTCTTGTGGATGACTTCTCTCGCAAATCATGGGTTTATTTCTTACCTAAGAAGTCTGATGCTCTTTCTCATTTTAAGGTTTGGCTTGCCCAAATGGAGAATCAAGCAAGTCAAAAGGTATCTTTTAGATCAGGACTGACAATGGAGGTGAGTTTATAGCATTTGAGGATTTTCTAGCTTCAAAAGTCATACAACGACAAACCACCATACCCTACACTCCTCAACAGAATGGTGTGGTTGAAAGAAAGAATAGAACAGTGAAGGAAATGGCCCGCTCCCTCTTACATCATGCGAAGCTACCTTCCTCCTTTTGGGGTGAGACTATAGCTACTTCAGTTTATCTTCTCAATCGCTCTGTTATGAAAGCAGTGGACGGCATGACTCTAGAGGAGGCTTTCACAAGCCACAAGCCTACTGTTTCTCATTTTCATGTCTTTGGTTGTGTTGCTCATGTGCATGTGCCTTCTTCTAAGAGGATGACTCTTGATGCTAAGTCCAAACCTATGATATTCACAGGATATGCTTCTCGCTCCAAAGGGTTCCGTTTTTGGGATCCTTCTCGTGAGGATATTGTTCTTTCACGTGATGCCATCTTTGATGAGCATGTTTTTGGTCTTGATGAGTTACCACCTTCTACATCTCTCTCAGATCCATTTCCATCTCTTGAGCTTGGGCCTCTCTCATTCCCTATAGTCTCATCCTCATCTACACCATTAGTTCCTACTTCATCCCCTTCATCCATTTCGATTACGACACCTACTACTTCATTGGATTCTACACGGACTTCTGTCCTCCAAAATGGGTTCGCTCTCTACTTCAGGATTCAGGTATATCACTTTCAGATGCTCAACAATCTACTACACGTGTCTTACATACACGCCCTTCAGTAAATATTGCCTTGATGTCTCATATTGGTGATGTTTTTGGGCTTGAAACGGTTAAGGAAGCTCTTTCCTTACCACATTGGTGTGAAGCAATGCAAGCAGAGATTTCTTCTCTTGAATCTCATAACACATGGCAGTTAGTTCCACGACCTTCACATAAAAAGGTCATTGGTGTTAAGTGGATTTTCAAAGTCAAGTTTCATTCTGATGGTACTCTTGATAAGTACAAGGCACGCCTTGTTGCTAAAGGTTATGCTCAAAAAGAAGGTGAAGACTTTGATGAAACTTTTGCTCCTACTGCCAGATATTCTACTATTCGTGTTGTTTTTGCTCTTGCTTCTCACTATGCCTGGCCTATATATCAAATGGATGTTAAATCTGCCTTCTTGAATGGAGATTTAGAGGAGGAAGTTTATGTGGAACAACTTGAAGGTTTTATTACACAGGGTCATGAACATGATGTGTATTTATTACAGAAAGCTCTTTATGGTCTTAAGCAAGCTCCTTGAGCTTGGTATCAGAAGATTCACAATTTTCTCCTTTCTTTACATTTTGAGAGGACTCATGCAGATCCTAATCTTTATGTGCTTATTGTGGATGATGATATATGCATTCTTGTGCTTTATGTGGATGATTTGACACTCACTGGCTCTAATTTGAATCTACTCAAATGGGTTCAAACTCAACTCACAACATCATTTGCCATGACTGATCTTGGACTACTCCACTATTTTCTTGGTTTAGAAGTGTGGCAATTTGCTTCTGGCATCTTTCTTTGTCAAAAGAAGTATACTTTAAGGTTGCTTGAGAAATATGGCATGCATGATTGTGCATCACTCACTTGTCCCATGGATCCTAATTCAAAATTATCCAAAGATGATGATTCCCCTGAGGTTGATTCTACAGAGTATCGCCAACTTATTGGTTCTCTACTTTATTTGGTTAACACTCGGCCAGATCTCTCCTATGCTATGAGTATTCTCAGCCAATTCTCTTTACAGCCTCGTTGATCTCATTGGCAGGCAGCTTTGAGGGTTCTTTGATATCTTCATGGAACTCTTGAGTATGGCATTTCTTATGCAGGTGGAGATACACTTATTGGTTACTCAGATTCTGATTGGGTAGGGTGTATTGATACTAGACGTTCCATGTCAGGCTATTGTTTTATGCTTGGTAAAGGACTTGTTTCTTGGAAATGTCAAAAGCAGCGAATTACTTCTTCTTCATCGACCGAAGCAGAGTACAAGTCATATCTTGATGCCACTTCTGCTGAAGCACTTTGGCTTCAGCAAATTCTGAATCACCTTGGATGTTCATCTACTCCGACACTCATCTACTCAGATTCACAGAGTGCTATTACTTTAGCCAAAAATCCAGTTATTCGAGGACGATCCAAACACATTGATGTTTATTTTCATTTTGTTCATGATTGGATTTCTGAAGGTCGCATTCAGCTTGAGTATTGTCCTACCAAAGATAATGTTGCTGATTTGTTTACTAAGCCTCTTCCTTGACCTACCTTGGATTATCTTCTTCAGCGTATTGGCATTGGTCCTCCCATCTGGACCTGAAGAGGAGGTGTTGGATAGGTGTCATCTCTAGATGGTGTCACGCTAGTGGCACACTCTTTAGCCTCTAGGAATTTTTGGGATTTATAGCATTCATTTCCATTTTTTCCTCTTGACACACATTTTTGGGTGGAGGAACTTTCCTATATATATGAGGCATTGTAGTTCCTTTCTAATAAAGTTGGCTAGTGGGTTCTTGAGTACATTGTCTCTTCTCTCATCTCTTCTTTCTCACACCTGCAAGTTGTTGCAACCGAACTTCCCTTAGAAAAACATATACCAAATGCTCCCTCCAGCATTCTGGTGTAAGACAGTCCTTTAAGAAAACAGGGTTTCTATGCAAGTTTTCAGTTTGGTTTTCTTTTGAATACAAGGACTATTTCTTGAATCAGTATCCCCAAAACTTCTTGACCGAAATTCTGAATTTCATAGCAGAATTCCTCGAATTCTGTAACCTTGATCCATAGATCAATTTGAAGGGTCTCAAACATAGTTTCAGATTTGGCGGGAGTTTTGAGTGTATTTTTCTAAACTGGTCACACCTTCTTTCCTTGAAACTGACGAAATAGTTTGGTCTTGGTCACAGTCTGATTCAAGGCTCGAGTCGGATAAGATTTTTCCTGAACTATCTTTCTCTAAAAGGTTTGATAATTCAGTTACTATTTTACTAAATTTCTTTCTTTGAATATTCACTTAACTGATTTTTAAAATAGTTTACAAATTCCAATGAGGAATAAAATAATTATTTATCTGAATATTTTGATCTCCATAGATTTCTTGAATTTTCTTTTTACAATCCGTGTGAATATAAAACGATTAAAATTTCTCTTTTAGAGTATTTAATTATTCATTTATCAAATACTCATAGAATTTAAACATAGATTTTAAGAGAATTCTAATTTTGATATAAGAATTCTCTATGCATCTATTTATGCATAAAAATCAACTTCGATGGGAATAACACTTTTATTAAAAAAATCCTTTTATGCATCTATTTATGCATAAAATCAATTTTAATAGGAATAACACTTTAAAAATAAAAAGAATTTCTTTATGTATCTATTTATGCCTAAAAATCAATTTTTATAAGAATAAGGCTTTTATAATAAAAAATTTCTTTATGCATCTTTCTATGCATAAGAAACAAATTTAATGAGAATAACACTTTTATAATTTAAAAAAATTCCTTTATGCATCTTTCTATGCATAAAAATCGATTTTAATAAGAATAACACTTTTATAATTAAAAAAATTCTTTATGCATCTTTCTTTTGCATAAAAATTAAATTTATTGAGAATAATACTTTTATAATAAAAAAAATTTCTTTATGCATATTTCTATGCATAGAAATCAATTTTAATAAGAATAACACTTTTATAATAAGAAAAATTCCTTTATGCATCTTTCTATGCATAAAAATCAATTTTAATAATTAATATCAATGATATCCATGCATATTCATAAGTGAATATGTACATGGAGTAATTAGAATATTTCTTTTAGATGCAAAAATGGTGAGAATTACTCTTTTGAAATAACATAAAAAATAAACTTTCTTTTCCATAAAATTTTGGAAAATTTTGAAATAACCTCCTTTGTATGGTTGGCCATTTCTCATTTTTATCATTCCTTATCTAACTTAAATTAACCCAAAATAGATTCATAGAACTCTAATCTACACAATTTTCTAAATTCAAGAGAGTAAACAATAAGAAGAGTTTAATTAATCTCTTAGTTAATCTTTCTAGGATTAAGAAAGGCTGGAATGTAAAGAAGAGAAGGGGGTGGCCTTTTCTTGAAATGCAATATAGCATTTGAATTTAATTCAATCAACTGTAAAACATAAAAAATCAAGAAAACCATAGATTTAAAAATTATAAAAATAAGTAAGAAAATTAGCTTACATGAAGCTTGTAAGCTCTCCTTTCACTTGAGGGATTGAGGGTTCTACTCTTGTTTGAAGCAAGAGTGGCCACCAATTCACTTTGGAGAGGATTAGGCCAAAAATAATTGAATTATTAAGAAATTCAATGTAGATGGCTCAGGACAGATGGCTTAGGGCAGAGGGGAGTAGAGTAACAGTGCATAAACACCATTAAGCTTTTACAAATGGGGAGGCTTCTATTTATAGAAAAAAGTGAGCCTCTAACCAAGCAAACCGATTCTAGAATTTTCCAGATCAGTTTGTTCATATTTTGACCATTTTTAGGTCAGTTCAGCTTCTTTTTTGGATCTAGTTTTGAAATAGGAGAGAGGAGAGATAAATATCTCATTTAATTGATTAAAAATTAGGGATTATGATGAGAAAAAAGGTGCCTCCTTCATGAGGGGAGATCCCCACTCTAAGAGGTCAAAATTTTATTTTTTAATTGTTTTCTTTGGTCCCTTAGTCCACTCTTCATTTTATGTGAGCATTTACTCATTTTTGGGGGGGTTTTCTTTTATTCTTCAATTTATCTCCTCCCTAAATTTGGATTAATCTTATTGGTCCATAAGAACCTTAATCCAAAATTTTTAGAAAATCTGGACCCTTAGGCTAAGGTCTTTTTGTGCATATTATAATTTATTTCTAATGCACCTTAGGAATTTCTTTTTAAACTTCTATTTTGGGAAAAATTATTTTAATAAGAAGGGATATTTTTTCATCCAAAGATATCTAAAAACTGAATTATCTCTTTCTAGAATATTTTCTCTCTGTAGGTCAAAACAGGTAGAAACAAGATCTCTTATTATTCTGAAAAGGGGATTGATTACAAGGGAAGAAATTGGACATCTTGAGGGGCTGGGGAGGAATCTTATAGAGAGTCAAGATGCCAGGGAAACTGCTGCCGCTAGAGATTCCACAGATGAAGTGGGAATGTATCAGTATGGACTTTGTCACTGGATTATCTTCAGTGCAATCAGGTTATAACTCCATTTTTGTGGTAGTTAACAGACTAACCAAAGTTGCCCATCTGATTCCAGTGAAAGAAACATACACTACAGTGGATGTTGCTAGAGTTTTCCTTAAAGAGATCTTTAGATTGCATGGCTTACCTACTAGGAGGATAGTAAGTGACGAAGATCCCAAGTTCACATCAAAATTCTGGATTGCATTCTTTGAAAAGCTGTAGGAACTCTCTTGGATCTCAATACAGCCTATCACCCCCCAAAACTGATGGCCAGACTAAAAGAGTGAATCACCTTAATAGAAGATATCCTTCGGTCATGCTGTGGTAAACCCAAGAAGTGGTTAAGCCATTTGCATCTCGTTGAATTTGCTTACAATGTTTCTTATCATCGAAGCATTGGGATGAGCCCTTTCAAAGCTTTGTATATGGACAAGATTGCCTTACACCATTGACTTGGTCCGACCCATTGATCAGAGTTGAGATGTCCAAACAAATGCTTGATGACATGGACCAGTAAATGCAATCAATCCGTAAAGATATTAAGGCAGCCCAAGATAGGCAAAAGCAGTATGTAGATAAAAAGAGATCAGAGAGAGAGTTTGAAGAATCAAATATGGTCTTCATTCGAGTACAACCAAAAAAAAAAGTTTCTTATCTTTAGGGAAGTATAAGAAGCTCTCTCCCAGATACTATGGACCGTATGCTGTTATAAAGAAAGTGAGCGATCTAGCTTTTAAACTTCTTCTGCCTCCCCATCTCAAGGTACATAATGTATTCCACATTAGTTTTCTTAAGAAATATGTACCCAGCCCGAGTTACATGCTTGATGAGATGAACAATTGATTTCTCCAACTCAAGGCTAGATGGTACTCAAACCTGAAGAAATCCTTGACGTTCGAGAGAAGGTTCTTAGGAGGAGAAGAGTCCTCAAAGAGTTCTTAGTCAAGTGGAAGTTCTTCCCTCTAGAAGACGCCACCTGGGACAAAGAAGAAGAGTTGGCAAACGATTACCCCCACTTTTTTTGCAAGATGAGGACATCTCGCGTTTTTCAAGTGGGAGAGGATGTAAGATTCCTCCTCAGCCTGAATAATGAATAAGATTTTACCTCAATCCACTGTAATCATTCCCTATTTCAGAATACAAAGAAAATATTGTTTTTCCTTGTGTTTATCTAGAGAGAAGAAAAATTCTAGAGAGAGATAATTCAATATTGAGATATTTTTGGATATACAAATTCTCCTAATATCAAAAATATATTTTCTTGAATCAAAAGTTTAAAATAAATTCTCCAAGGTGCATTTTGAATCAATTAAAAATGATATAAGAGACATTAGCAGCCTAAGGGTCTAAATTTTTAAAATTTTTGGACTATGGTCCAATTAAGGTTCCAATGGGCCAATAGAATTAATCCAAGTGTTGGGATAAGATAAATCCAATGAATTTAAAAAAAATCCAAAAATGAGTAAATTAAGTACATGGTTTATTAGTTAAAAATTAAGAGATATTACTAAAAAAATGAGATATTTTAGAGGAATGATGAATTTTTGACACCTTGGTAAGGAGAGGGGGAGCTTTGAGGTAGGCTCCTCCTTCAAATGTGTGGGAGGGTTTTTAATTCAAAAAAATACAGATATTTTTATCTCTCCTCTCTCTTGGATTAAACTGGATCACAATGGGAGCTAAACTGGTCCAAATCTTGTCCAAATCCAACCAAACTAAAGCTAAAAAATTCTAGAATCTAGTTGGACTCAGTTAGTGGCCTCCCTCACTTATAAATACACCCTCATCCGTTTGTATTCTCATCTGAGAACTATACCATGCCAGTATTACATTAAAAAAGCACATTTTCTATTATCCCTTAAAAATCCTCTACTTTTGGAGAGCGTGGAGCTTCTCTCTCTCTCTTCAATAACTCTTGGAGCTTCTTCTCAGCTTGCCAAACCAATTGGTTAGTTGGGAACTTCACTTCTAGATAAAGAAGTAAGCCAAAACTAAAGGTAAGAAGAATTTTATGGTTTTAGTTAATTTCTCAAATGATTTCACCTCTCAACCCCTCTCAAGATTGAGAAGTTCCTAATTAGTTATTTTTAATGCAAATCAAGATTTCCCTAAGAGTTTTAATGATTAATCTAGAAAATTTAAAAAATTATCAGTAATAGTAGCAAAGCTATGGTAAAATTTTTACAAAATAATACATATCTTATTTTTATGTATAATGCTAAAAGATGACTTCCTACCATATTCTAGGATTGGACATCCTATGCTAAAAGAATGATTTTCATCATATTCATGAGAAACTAATTTTTAGTGTTTATGCATAAATAATTAATTAAAGAAAAGATGATTTTTTTGTAATATCAATTTCGATTTTATGCATAGAAAGATGCATAAAGAATTTTATTTTTAATTCAAAAGAGTTATTTTCATCAATTCTTTTTTATGCATAAAGAATTTTACTTTTAATCCAAAAGAGTTATTCTTATCAATTTTGATTTTATGCATAGAAAGATGCATAAAGAATTTTATTTTTAATTCAAAAGAGTTATTTTCATCAATTTTGAGTGTATGCATAAATAGATGCATAAAGAATTTTACTTTTAATCCAAAAGAGTTATTCTTATCAATTTTGATTTTATGCATAGAAAGATGCATAAAGAATTTTATTTTTAATTCAAAAGAGTTATTTTCATCAATTTTAATTTTTTACATAAATAGATGCATAAAGAATTTTATTTTTATTCCAAAACAGTTATTCTTATCAATTTTGATTTTATGCATAGAAAGATGCATAAAGAATTTTATTTTTAATTCAAAAGAGTTAATTTCATCAATTTTGATTTTATGCATAAATAGATGCATAAAGATTTTTTTTTATTTCAAAAGAGTTATTCTTATCAATTTTGATTTTATGCATAGAAAGATGCATAAAGAGTTTTATTTTTAATTCAAAAGAGTTATTTTCATCAATGGAAGCGATTGAAGAAGATGATGATGATGAAAGAGATCATACTCCACCTGCGAGATGAGGACATCTCGCGTTTTTTAAGTGGGGTAGAATGTAATATTCCTCCCCGAGCCCCTCATGATGTCCAAATTCTCCCCCTATAAAATCAAATCCCTCTTCAAAAATATAAAAGATCTTGTATATACTTGTTTTGACCTAGAGAGAGAAAATTTTTTAGAGAGAGGTGATTCAGTTATTAAATATTTTTGGATGAAAAAATATCTCATCTTATTAAAATAATTTTCCTTGAAACAGAAGTTCAAAAAGATTTTCAGAAGGTGCATTAGAAATCAAGTATAATCTGTTCAAGAGGCCTTATCCTAGGGGTCTAGATTTTTTTAAAATTTTAAATTAAGGTTCCTATGGACCAATAAGATTCATCCAAATCTAGGGAGGAGATAAATGGAATAATAAAAGGAGAATCTCCCAAAAATGAGTAAATACTCACATAAGATGAAGAAATGACTAAGGACAAGGTTAATAGTTAAAAAAGAGAGATATTTAGAAGAAATGATGCATTTTTGACACCTCAGTATGGGGGAATTTCCCTCATGAAGGAGGCACCTATTTCACATGTGTGGGAGAGTTTTAAACTCCCAAATAATGAGATGTTTTTATCTCTCCTCTCTCCTGTTTCAACTAGATCCAAAAAGTGAGCTAAACTGACCTAAAAATGGTCAAAAATTGACCAAACTGATCTGGAAAGTTCTAGAATCAGTTTGCTTGGTTAGAGGCTCACTTTTTCCTGTCAATAGAAGCCTTCCCCTTTGTTGAAGCTTAATAGTGTTTTTGCACTATTACTCTACTTCTCCCACGAGCAAAAAACTGTGAATTTACTCATAATTCATTAGTTTTTGACCTTTCCCTCTTCTAAAGATTGTGGTGGCCACTCTTGTTTCAAAACAAGAGTAGATCCCTCAAACCATCAAGCCAAAGGAAAGCTCTCAAATTCTCCTTGTAAGTTGGAGATTCTTCTCTTTTCTATTTCATTTTATGGTTTTTATGATTTTTGTCTTCTTTAAAGTGAATAATGATGTTATGCCTCATTGAAAAGGCATTCCCCTCTCTTCTTTAGTAGATCCAACCCTTCTTTATCCTACATGAATGATTAATGGATAGAATCAAGTTTTTCATAATGTTTTCTTAAATAAGTAGAAATTGTTTACATTAGAATGATTTAAATACTCTTGGTGAAAATCTAGTTGATTTTAGAGAGTTAAAAATTGAAAAATGGTCAACCATACAAAGGAGGTTATGGTGAAATTTTCTAAAAAATGTGTAAAATAAGTTTTACCTTTTATTATTCAAAAAGAGTAATCCCCATCGTATATGTATTCTTAAAGTGTTATTTTTCATTCTAAGTATAGAAAATGCATATTAGAATTATTTTATTATAAAAGTGTTATTTTCTTTAGAATTAATTTCTATGCATAGAAGGATGCATATTTTATTTTTATTATAAAAGTGTAACTTTTATCAATTTTGATTTTATTCCAAAAGAGTTATTCTTATCAATTTTGATTTTATGCATAGAAAGATTCATAAAGATTTTTATTTTTAATTCAAAAGAGTTATTTTCATCAATTTTGATTTTATGCATAAATAGATGCATAAAGAATTTTACTTTATTCCAAAAGAGGTATTCTTATCAATTTTGATTTTATGCATAGAAAGATGCATAAAAGATTTATTTTTATTTCGAAAGTATTATTTTCATTGAAATTGAATTTATGCATAGATAGATGTATAAAAGATCTATTTTTATTTTGAAAGTGTTATTCTCATTAAAATGGAATTTATGCATAGTAAAATGCATAAAAGGTTTTTTTTATTTGAAAGTGTTATTTTTCTTAAAATTGAATTTATGCATAAATAGATGCATAAAAGGATTTTTATAAAAGTGTTATTCCTACTAAAGTTGTCTTTATGCCTAATTAGATACGTAAAGAATCTTTATATCAAAAAAATAGAATTCTCTTACATTCTATAAATAGATGTGATGAGATGTGATAGGAATCAGATAGATGTAAATGGATGGATGGAAGTGATATGAATCAAATAAGTGTAAATGGATGGATGGAAGTGATATGAATCAAATAAGTGTAAATGGATGAATGGATGTGATATCCTGTGAATTAGGATGTGAATGAATGGTATAAGATGTGAAGGAATGTGATGGCATGTGAATCGTGATATAAATGAATGATAAGGGATGTGAATGAATGACGGCATGTGAATCGGATGAATGGATGATGTGGTTTGATGTGTGAATGATGTAGATTAATGTAGATGGAGGTATAGATGATGTGGTTTGATGTGTGAATGATGTAGATTAATGTAGATGGAGGTATAGATGATGTGGTTTGATGTGCGAATGATGTGGGTTGATATAAATGGATGAATACATGATCTGGTTTGATGTGTGAATGATGTAGATTAATGTGGATGGATGTATAGATGATGTGGTTTGATGTGTGAATGATGTGGGTTGATGTAGATGGATAAATGATGTGGTTTGATGTGTGAATGATGTAGATTAATATGGATGGATGTATAGATGATGTGGTTTGATGTGTGAATGATGTAGATTGATGTGGATGGATGTATGGGTGTGATGTGGATGATGTGGATGGATGTATGGATAATGTGGATGGATGTATGGATGATATGGATTGATGTGTGGATGACGTGATCTGATATGGGAATGATGTAATGTGATAGGGATCGATGAAGATAAATTTGGAATGATGAGAAAAGATAAAATTTTGTTGGAACTGTATCTGTATGCGAAATCTATTTTTAAAATGCTTGTTTTATGTCAAGAATGCTGGGGAAGCATTTTGACCGTTTTGAATGAGGTCATGGAGATCTATATGTTAAAGTTGCAACTGCTGACGGCGGAGAGTCGATGGAGGACATCTTGCGTAGCAAAGTCGGCCGAGGTCTTGACCAGCCTCGGTTCGATTTAAAATGGTGAGCTTTCGGTACGGTGGGCAAGGGACCAAGGAAGCGGCCTATGAGTGAAGCGCTAGGTGACCTGCGAAGGATCCTAGAGGGTGCTGACCATACGGTGCTCGGGCTCTGAGTCGCCGAAGATACCCACATGTACGTCGGGGAAGATATTTGGAACAAGAAGTATGAGTTATTTTCTGAATTTCGGGCATGAATCTGGTTGACTGATCTTGCTAGTCCTCAACTGATGAGTCCATGGCTCTTTTATATGGATCCGTTGGTTGATCTTGCTGATCTTCAATAGAGATTCCATTTTGTTATGTGAATATATTGCCGGTTACTATGAGCTAGGAACTATCAACGAAAAGGCCCCTGATGAGTGGACAGGTGGTGAGCGTTCTGGTTGCCAATGATGCCATAGGTACACCGATGAAAGAATGAATTGGAAATTAGGATTCAACTGGATAATTAGAGGTTATTGATCAGTGATATTATGGTTTCATTAAAAGATTGTGTAAAAGACAGTTGAATCGGTGAAAAAGACAATTTCATATTGGGTGTGTAAGTGGTGTGACTAGTTTTAAGTTTGCATGAGTATCCGGCTAGGGGGCCTGGGAACTCTTTTCCTCCCTAGTACTCAGGACAAAACCTAACCAAATTCCTAATTAGATCTCATCACTACAGTGGTTGGGCGGTTGGCTAACCGAGGGGACTCGATGGGGTTAGGTTGCACTGATGGATCCCTAAGCTGAGACTCAATTCTGTTATGGTACGTTAGATAAAGTAAATCCCGATCAAAAAATATTCTATGGAAAAGAATCAACGGCTGTACCTCTCAATGAGGAAAAAAAGCGTTGGTCTTTATGATCCAAGTACAATCTTTTCCCTGATCTGACTAAGGAACTTACGGGTTTGGTCAGATCAGTTCAGTTAGTTAAGGCTTTTGACTACGTTAGAGAAAAGTTATCTTGGAAGAATCGCCCGTGCTTTCCGGATAAGGGAAGTTTTTTTGGGTTCGGATTTTGGAAGAACCGATGGATTAGTCTCTTGTCGAGATATCCGTGGGCGAGGCCCCGAGTGTGGGATCCTACCCCGCACAAGAAGAAGTGCTACTTCCGTTGCTAGCACCCTTGTTTTCGTTGCACGGAGGGGACAGGGATCTCACAGTATATTAAAATAATGGATATTTTTATTTAATTTAAAGAGGAATTTTAGATAAATTTATTTTACGCATGAGAAATTTTTAAATGATAAAAGAGGAATTCCCATGACATTTGGAATTCAATCATTTAAATGGTAAAAGTGGAATTCTTGGCATATTTGAATTAGTGGATTTTTTTATTGAATTTAAAGAGAAATTTTTATGGTATTTAAGTAGAGAAAGATTTGAATTAAATTTTGGTGACAAAAGAGGAATTTTCACCATAATTTCACCTAGAGAATTAGGGTTGATAAATTAAATTGGTAGAAATAATATCTTTAGATATTTTATATGGATAAATCACCAAATTGATATTTACCCAAAATTAGATTAAATGGAAGAAGAGTATTTTCATAAAAATCCAATATTCTCATATAAAACCATTTCTTAATCTATTATGGTTAAGAAAGAATGAAATTCATAAAGTTGGAATTTTCTTACGGTTAGAAGTTCAGTAGATGTTTATTTGAAGAAAATCCTTGGAATCAGAGTTAGAAGTAAATCGAATGATTTTGGTTAGAGCATGACTATGAGAGGGACAACTAGTTAACTACTTGTCCATCTCTCGATCTGAATTAAGCAAAAACCTCGTGACCAATTCTAGTTCTGAATACAAAGAATAGACTACCGTTTAATTAACCTAGTTCTTCCTTGACCGAAATCATCCACAATCTAGTTGAAAATTCAGGTAAATGATGGGTAGATTACCCTGATGAGAGATCAATGATTCTTATTAAGAAAACATGGATTAAGGAAAAAGGGTTTTGTGGAACCAATCTCAAACCGGGAATTTTACTTGCATAGAACCTCTGTTTTCTTTTAAAGGATTGTTTTACACTAGAATGCTAGATAAAGCATTTGGTATGTGTTTAACTAAGAAGAAGCTCATTGTGCAACAACTGGCGAGGGGAGTCATCGAGGGATGTCGCTCGGGAAAATCCTGCCGAGGTCTTGACCAGCTTGGGTATGGTTAAAATGGTGCACTTTCGGTACGATGGGCAAGGACCGACGAAGCAGTCCCTGTGTGAAGTGCTAGGACACCTAAGTAGGATCCTAGAGAGTTCTGACCAGGTGATGCATGGGCTCACGATTGCTAGGACACCCATGCGTACATTGAGGAAGATTCGGATAAACTCAGAAAAATGACTTTTGTGAAATGAATTTGATATTGGATCTCGTTGGTTGACCAGCTGGTCTTCAACGGAGAGTCTAGATGATATATTTTGTAATACAGTGGACTCAATATTTTGGAGGATTATGTTCAGTAATACTATGATTTTCATTGAAAGATTGTTTTAAGGATAGCTAAATCTATTATAATGGCAATTTCATATTGGGTGTGTAAGTGGTATGCCTACTTTGAATTTTGCTTGAAGCGTCGGCTAGGGGGCCTCGGAACTCTTTTCCTCGGTACTCAGGAAAAACATAACCAAATTTTTAAAAAGGAATCCCAACAATACAGTGGTTGGGCGTTTGGCTAGGTTGGATCGGGGGATTTGTGCGATACAAATAAGTTACGATTAGTTATGTTAGTTAGATTAAGTCCTAGGAAGACCTTTGTTCTGTGGGAGGGAATCAACAGGGCTGTGCCTCGTTAAAGGAGGAAAAAATTGGTGATTCTATGTACCAAGTGCAAGTCTCTTCTTTGATCTGACCATGTGACTTTTGGTTTGGTCGGATTAGTTTGGATAGTTGAGACTTTGACTCGTTAGATCAATTCCCCTATAAGAAGATTTTCCTGGGTGGAATTGTCCGTGCCTTCCGCACGAGGGAAGTTTTTTCGGGCTTGGTTTCAGAGGAACACTGCCAGGCTAGTCTCTTGTCCGGATATCCGTGGGCAAGACCCCGAGTGTGAATCCCTGCCCCGCGCGAGAGGCTGACGCTGCTTTTGCCATGTGCACGCCCTCAGAGGGGGCACCACGGAGAGGGCGGGGGTCTCACAAATAACACTACATGCCCATGAATATTATGGTCTTTTGTGCTGTAAAAAAATCAACAATTGTAATAAAGGAGCTGTTTCCACTTAGAATCTTAAAATTTGCGCGTGATTTTACCCTAATATAGGATTTTATAGCATTCAAACAGACTCCACTGGATTGAGCCTATACGTAAATTTTTAGTTACTCACTTAACTTATATGGCAAACTTAAACCTTAATAAATGCACGACCAGGTGTCCGATTGACAAACGGTTAGCACCCCTATGACCAGGGAGATACCTGAGACATTTTCACCGAAATTTATTTTTTTACACCACCAGGCGCTCTGACACACATATCGAGGTCGGCACCCCAAACTAGGGGTCCCCACCCCAAAAGGATATCGTACACACACTTGGGCACCTGCGCAAGGACCAAAGGCCGACCACCCTAGTGTATGGTCCACATAGGCCACCACATGGACGCCCATGCTGCCTCTGACCGAAAGGTACATGCGCACCATATATTTTGTCCATGCACAGGCACCACTCCTTTCCCCAAGCTCATGTAGACCACAGGCCGGTGTACTTTCACCATACACCACCATACACCGTCCTTTGCACGCATGTTTTGCTCTCCTTTTCCCTGCACCCGTACCCCTACCTGCACCTATATAAACCCCGCAGTACCTCGTGGGTGGCCGACAAACCCTAGCCCACTGTTGTGCCCGTACTTGTCATTTTGCCAGCGTCTGCACCCACCAGTGTGGTACTAAATCACCGTACTATACCCAACAGCCTTCTTGCAAGCCATTTTTAGCCACCTCCAAGTAAGGCCTCTGCAGGACATTTCTTACCTCCACTCACCCTTGAGGCTAGAGTGTCCTTAGGGTGCTCCCCTTGTGTGAATAGACTTAAGGGGAGGACTCCTCCTCCTCTCACCCTTGAGGCTAGAGTGTCCTTAGTAGGTGCTCCCCTTGTGTGAATAGACTTAAGGGGAGGACTCCTCCTCCTCTCCCTCTTGTTGCAGCCATCTCCCTACAAATTCAGTTTAAGGACACCTCCCCCCCTCCCCCTTCCCTTCGTGGTGGCGGTGACTTTAGTAATGCATTTTAGTCACTTAGAGGTGATTCACACCTAGGGGTTTTTTGCTCATAACTTGACCAAACGAGCTCCAAATTGTGATCTGCCTAAAGCGTTGGATTTGTGACATCGTGGTCTACAAGAAGGCAGGAAAAATGGATCCTTCACGAAAGCGCCAAAATTTCCCTCTGAGAGCCGCGCACATCAACGAGTCTCAAGAAGTTGCTCCAAATACAACCCCATCTCTCCCCTTGGGAGCCCCACAAAGAAACAATGACCAGGTTAGCTTGGTCATCATTAAAAAGAATATCTTTATTTACTATCAATCTTTAGTGTTAACTTTAAAGACATTAAGAGAGGCTATTCTTCTTTATACCAAAATTCGCGGCGGTGAAATTGTTGTTTTCTCAAGGAAAGTGATGAAATCTGTCATGTTCTAAAATTCTATTTGTAAAATGTTATCTTGATTGAGTTAAGAAGTACATGTATATTCTTCTCCTGTCTCAATGCTAACCCCATTTCCGTGCTTGTGTAGCCAAGCGGCAATGTTAGCAAGGCCCCGAGTCGACCCAAGGTATCCCTCGTACCATTGGGAGAATAAGATTTCACCAATGGAGGTGAATATTGTGATGCTACCTAGTTTTGCGGGCCTAGGCTAGTGCGGTGAATAAGCCCTCCCTAGCGTGCCCTCCCTAGCGTGTAGACATCCCTCTGAGAGGAGCAAGAGGATCAAGCGATGGAGCCTGAGAGGGCGAGAGGCCTACAACCACCCATAGACATAGTCTTCATAGGACCCCATACATTTGAATGCACAACATCTAGTAAATTCCTGCTCACATTTGTGTCATGTGGAAATACATGCTTTTTTTGCTTTCCAAATTGACATGCTTCACATACTTTATGCATACCTTCAACTTTAAACTTAGGCAGCCCTATCACAATTTCTTCAGTCTGCATAGACTTTATTCTTTGCACATTTACATGCCCAATTCTCTTATGCCAAATGTCTATATCTACAATAATCCCTGATCCATTTGCAAACATTGCAGGACTCACTTCAGACATATTTACATTCAATGTAAACATATTGCCCACTCTGTTGCCTTTTGCAACCAACCTGCACTTATCTTTAAAGTCTTCTACATAACAGCCCTCAAGGTTAAACCGGACCTGCAACAAACCCTGATCAATCATGTGCCCAAGTAGTGTCATCCCCTGTTTTCAACAAAACTTGGTCTCTTTCAAGAATATGCATTTCCTTGAACCACTCACCAGCACTTGTCATGTGGTTCGAAGCACTTGAATCAATATACCATACATGCTGCTACATCATTTCCAAACACAACATTAACCACATGTTGCATAGCAAACAACCTCTCATTATCCTCATTATTTCTGTTAGAGGATGCATAATTATTTTGCTGCACTTTTCCATTTCGCATGTCACTCTGCTTCTTATAGTAATCTACCTGCACATGTCCACGCTTACCATAGTAAAAAAAACCTTGTGTATCATTATGTTGCCTTTGCCAATTACCATGACCTCTTTGACTCCCCCTAGCTCTAAACTGGCCTCTTCCACCTATGTGTTATTGTTGCGAATCCTAGAACTGTTGCTGCTGCTGCTGACAATAATTTTAATTACCTATTCAGCCACCACCTTGGCCACGTCCACAACCTCTTCCTCTTCCTCTACCTAAACTTGTGTAGAAGGCCTGCTGATCTAAACTGTTTTTGTTTTGTAAAGACCATTGATCTTCACCCAAATTCTTCTCTTTTGATGATCAGTGTTGACACCAAATCTGTGAAGTTGGGAATGTTCTCTCGAGTCTAAATAGATGTCTTGAATGCCTTGTATTATGGTCCAAGACACGTAGACGCACTTCCACCTTATCATCATCAACAACAACAGAAATACTAATTGATGCAAGGGATTCCACAATGCCCTTGATCTTCAATGCATATTATGTCTTGAATGCCTTGTATTATGGTCCAAGACACGTAGACGCACTTCCACCTTATCATCATCATCAACAACAGAAATACTAATTGATGCAAGGGATTCCACAATGCCCTTGATCTTCAATGCATAATCATTCACAGACATATTTTTCTTTTCCACAATATGAATCTCATTCTTCAACTGAATCTTTTGTACCTTGGTGTTAGTTTTATACAGCTTCATCAAGGTATCACATGCCTCCTTAGGTGACTTGGCATCCTGTATATGCCCAATCATGGTGTTATGTATGATGATAGAAAGCCAATACATGACTTTCCTTGCTCCTTAATTCCAATCCTTGAATTCTTTTACATTTGCAGTAGTTAGATTAATCTCCGGTATCTCTGGTGCCTCCTTATGTTCACCTAGATTAATCTCCGGTATCTCTGGTGCCTCCTTATGTTCACCTCCAATGTAGTTCCAGTAACCTTTTTCCCATTAGGAAATTTATCAATTTGAACCTTCAAGCATGGAAGTTGTTCTTGTCAAGCTTCTCAGCAAAAATTTGGTATATTCCATCATTCAACATCTTGTCTACAACACAAATCTACCAAAAACACCACTCTTGTTTGAGTTGCACAAACTATTGTATTCTTTGCAGCGGTACTATACTGCACCTAAACTGTCACAACCAGTGACCTCAATTTGCATACATACACCCAAGTCAACTTTAAGACCTCTTTGCAGTACACACAGTGTCTACACAACAAAATGCCCTTCCTGCAGTTCCAAAAATAAACTTCTGGCAAAGAATTGAAACTTACCCGCAGTGCCCGTGTGTGTGAATGCCTGCGAACTGAAAAACGGAGGTCCAAACGCGCCCAAAATGCATTTTCAGCCCAAAAAATTCTATCCAATGAATGATATAGTTATTGCCATGTAGCACTCCTCCCATGAAGAAATCTCCTTAATGGGAGTTCGTTTGCTGGTGCCTCCCGAAGGGCTCCCAACAAGGGTGTAGTAGCCAACACAAAGGGACAAGAGTAGATGAAGCTCTTACACTCGTATCGCTTCTTGTGCTTCTCTTGCTCTGCCTCCCTTACCAAGAACTAGGCTCTGATACCATGAAAAGATGTAGGGGAGAAGAGATCTTGAGCTCTTGCAATCACACACACACTCACACAAACCCTAGAAGAGCACACACAAGGTGAGAGGCCGAAAATTCTTCTTCTTCTTCACACAACAAATGAGGTCTACAAAGAAGATAAAGTGACTAACACACATAATAGAGTATATATAAGTGGTCCATAATGTGAACACGCTAAGAGGAGTGGGTAGGTGTGGACTAGTCAGTGTAATCCAGCTATAGAATCTTTGGCGAAAATATGTAGGTGCCAGCTACCAAACCCGCCAATGATGTAAATGTCGAACAGTCATGCAGGCGCCTCGTGAGTGTCAGCTCATGTTGAGCTCAACATCTCAACAAAAATGTGCTTTATAAGGGCACTAGGGGCATTATTTTGCTTACAAGGATGGTCGTACGACCATTTTTACATGGACAATCTTAATGTATTTTACATGCATATGTAGAGATTTGTCCTAGGGGGTTGACGCAAGGGAGTGGAAAAGGGCCCTAGGGCCATTCTAAAGCACGGGCCATAGATGAAATAATGTCCCTAGGGCCATTCTACCAAGCACACCATGGATGGTGTCCTTTAGAATGGCTCTGGGGGGCCATTATCTTAAGCACATTGTGCTTACAAGAATATCACAATGTGCTTAAGATAATGGCTCTGGGGGGCCATTATCTTAAGCACATTGTGCTTACAAGAATATCACTAGGTCCATTTTTCCATGGATAATCTTGATGTATTTTGACTCAAGGGAGAGGCACTAAGACCATTCTAAAGCACACCATGGATTTTATAATGGCCCTAGGGCCATTATTTAAGCAAACCATGGATGAAAAATATAACAATATTGGTCTAGGAGATTCCCAAGGGTAAGACTCTGAACTTGCAGTCTGTCGCGTTCCCATCTAGATGAATGCGGTCTGTCTCATGGTGTGTGAAAAGAATCTTCCCACTAGCCAATTCTACTTGCATAGGTTTTCCTATTTTCTGATCTAGGACTAACTTATGTAAGCATCCAGGGGAAATAAAAGAATGTGTACTGAGTGAATCAATCAAAAGCTTAAAGTGCTTACCCTTGTATTCTGCTAGAGTCTGAAGGACTGAGAACTAATGATTTTGCCCTTGATGTTCAATGGCAGCATAAAACTGTCCTCTTTCTTTCTCCACTACATCAGCTAATATGACAGCTCTGGCTGCTGCTGTCTGGGACGAGACTCTCTCTCTCTGGCCTCCCCAATTCCAAGAGAGAGTTATGAAACTACTTTGCATTGAGGCTGCTGAGCTGGCACTCTTATGGGGTTGCCCTGATTTTGGCGAGGGAAATCTTGATTGGTTTGATATAAGAAGGAGTCAATCTCTGCATTCTAAGACCTTTGACTTCCTTGGCCCATGGACATAGAAGGAGTTGGGCAATCCTTGAGATGGTGCCCAAAACCTTAACAACCGAAACACACCTAATTTCACTTCAAATCTCTTCCTTTTGCATCCTAGAAAGAGTCGGAGTTCCTAAAAAAGTGCTTCGAGAAAAAGGTATTTCTTCATTTTTTAAACTGCTCGTCTCCTGGTTCTGATTGGGATCTTGGTGTCTTTTAGGAGATGGAAGGTTGGAAGTACTTCCCGGGGTGTCCAAAGGTTTGTTCATTCCTCGGATGAACCTAGCCATCAGTTGTTCCTCATCCAACAGTGGTGACGAATATTTGAGGAGAAGAGCGAATTGGTGATACTCTTCAATAGTTCTGCTCCCCTAGGTTAACTCTAAGAATTCATTCATCTTAGTTTCCAAGAAGCCGGGAGGACATAATCTCTTCCTTAGGTATGTCTTGAGATCATTCCTGTTGAATAGGGTGTGTGCGGGAACAAGCCCTTGGTTAGAGGCTGTAAAAGAGAATGAGTAAATGTGAAAGAACCCGTGAAAAGGTGAGAAGAATCTATTGGGAGAGAATAAAGGGTAGCATGAGAAGATTTAGGAAGTGTGGAGATATTCTGGGAAGTGTGGAGATATTCTGGGAAAAGTGAAGAGGTGGAGAGAATCAGGGAAAAGAGGTGGAGTGAATCATGGAGAAATCAGTGGGATCTGATGCTTGATGTAAACTCTATAAATTGAGGCATTTCCCTAATGATAATTTGCTACTTTTTGAGTATCCATGCCTACATTAATCTATTTGTTAATTACGTCTTAATTGTTTGCTAATCACTTTGTTAATGATGTTGATTCTAGTGTTTGATCCACCATAGCTCATCACAATGCCCTAATTTCAACATGGTATCAGAGCCATGCCTAGAATCCATCATTTTGTGAGCTCATTATCTTGCTAATTATTTTGCTAATTAGGATTAGTAGAAAATTATAATTTTTCCTCTTTTTTCAACTAGTCTCTGCACCCCTAGCCCGTGGAGGAGCTCCCTCTCCTTGCACACACAACATTAGCTCAAAAGCTTCTAACCATAGCTAGCCAACCTTATGCTGCTCCAGCCAGTCAAAATAGAATATCAAACCGTCACGAGTAGAAGCATCGATTTTTGCAGATTTGTTGCTAGCACCGTTTTTCTGCAGAAGAATGGAGATGATGTCTTGCTCAGCTATAATCAGTCTAATTCCTCTTAGCCCAAGGTGTTTTCAAGCATGCTCTACAAGCTGGTGAAGACAGAATTCAATTTCAAGCATGCTCTACAAGCTGGTGAAGACAGAATTCAATTTCATCAAGTCTATACTGAGATCCAAGCTCTTCATCAAATTAGCAGGAGGTGACTTTGGTAAAACAGAGATTAAGCTTTCAATATTTGGTCAAATCTTGTGTTTCTTGGCTTAATCCTCTACTAGACTCATTGCTATTGATGGCTTTGAAAGCATTTGAGCTCACTTGAAGTCTAAGGTACCAGATCTAGACTCCCCCCATACTCTGTTTTTTGCACACAAAATAATGGATTAATTTGCTAATCAATAATTAATCAGTGCTAATCACTATATTTTGGTGCAATTGAGGGTTCAAATTAACCATTAGGTATCTGATACAGATCCCTATAACTTCATATTGCAATTCGGAGTTGGTTTGATACTCGAACCATTCCGTACAAATTGGTTACCCTTGATTTAATGTAATTTCTAGAAAAATTATGCATAAATTTGTGATAATCATCATTTTGCATTTAACCCTTGGTTAATGCCTATAAACCTCACTCAAAATCAAAATTATTCACAGTCAGAGTTGCATTTGGAATGTGCATAAGAATGAATGCTATATGCATTATGTATTGGGCACATTGCATCAGTGTAAATATGGGATCAGACACTGCCCTTGTCCAGAATAAGGCAAGAGGTAAGACCTCTCGCATAGATTTGGCCCTTGCATTGTATAATGACACAAGATAAACATCAAAAGCCCAAAAGAACTGTCAGCAAAACATTTAAACATGTTGCTCACATGGAGCAAAAAGACCTGATGGACAAGCTCATGGCCCCAACCATGGAAGAAGAAGAATATCTCTTTCCAAGAAGAGGATCCACACCGAGAAGAAGATCTAAAGGAAGAATTGAAGGAAGACATGGACACAAGAAGAGAAGCTGCCCCAAGAAGACTGAAAGAAGAGAGAGACATGGATGCGTGGAGAGAAGCTGCCACGACAAGAAGACTAAAGACAAGAGAAGATGTGAGGCTCCAAAGAGTGAGGAGCCATGTGAAAATCTCTGAGAGAGAGAGAGAGACCCCACAACCAATGTAACCTGCCCCAACAAAGTAAAACCACCTCTGAGAGCCATCGATGATGTAGGCCACGTGGTAGATAGATGTATGTGTGAGCACTTTGGTCAAGGTCGCGGGAAACTATAGTAAGCCTTGGACACATAGAGAGAGAGAGTGTCAAGGACTATGAGTTTAGGGACTTGAGGCACTGGTCGCGGACTGTCAAGTAAGAGAGAAACTTGATACAGGGTCCACGTGTGCTAAGTTAACTTGAGGGGAGGTGTGCTAGGCACTGGTCGTAAGTAAGGGAAGGCAAACTTGGTATAGGGTCTAGGTGTACTAGGAGTATTCACTTGAGGGGAGGTGTTGAAATATACAAGTGAATAGGGTGTGTGCGAGAATAAGCCCTTGGTTAGAGGCTGTAAAAGAGAATGAGTAAATGTGAAAGAACCTGTTAAAAGGTGAGAAGAATCTACTGGGAGAGAATAAAAGGTAGCATGAGAAGATTTAGGAAGTGTGGAGATATTCTGGGAAGTGTGGAGATATTCTGGGAAAAGTGAAGAGGTGGAGAGAATCAAGGAAAAGAGGTGGAGTGAATCATGGAGAAATCAGTGGGATTTGATGCTTGATGTAAACTCTATAAATTGAGGCATTGCCCTAATGAGAATTTGCTGGTTTTTGAGTACCCATGCCTACATTAATCTATTTGTTAATTACCCCTAATTATATCTTAATTATTTACTGGTTTTTGAGTAGATCCATGCCTACATTAATCTATTTGTTAATTACCCACTAATTATATCTTAATTATTTGCTAATCACTTTGTTAATGATGTTGATTCTAGTGTTTGATCCACCATAGCTCATAACAATGCCCTAATTTCAACAATTCCATGTCTAGGTGTTTCGATCCAGATGGTTTGTCTTAGAGTGGTTTCTCCATGCTACTCTGGCTATTTCTACTTTTCCACAGCCTCACCCAAGTTTTCCCCTTCACCCTTGAAGGGACCTGGCTAAGATCTGTGAAGGGCTTTGCGAACATCGGGGTCAAGATCTTCCTCATCCGTGAGAGGATCTTGCTGTCTGCCCACGGTTTACACGTCTCATGATTTTGCCAAAACGATACATCGTTGAATTTCTATTTGATTTTGTCATCAAGATCCTAAGACTTAAGAAGTTCATAATTAATTACTTCAAACAGGGTAATCGTTCTTACTAGAGATCTATGACATACATCCGAGAAAACAGATCTTATTTCTTTAAACTTGATATCTGATGCTCATAATCACATAGACAACTGGAATCTTTGCAAAATATTTTTTATTTACACAAGGTTTGTAATATATACATAGAGCAACATGGGTCCTGAAAATCAATGCCTTAATGATATATGCATCATGTAACTACGATATTGCGTTGTGGACATGCCGTGATGTAATTGTTTCCTTACTGCTAATGGTGCTAGAATCTTACTTCTTGGGATAAAACAACTGAGAAGTCTATAAATATGATAAGAAATCCTAAAATCTCGAGGTGTGGGGTGATAAAGGATAACACCACAAACCACCTTTAGCCTCAACAGGAACATGGCTAAAGAGATGTTCTTCCTCAGCATCTGGGGCTGGTTATTACAAGTGGCGTGGACATATTGCCTGCGTGCCAATTATGCTATCGTCTCTCAGCCGGGTCCGAAAAATATAGCTCCTCAAAATTATTAGCGAGCCTTGCCCTGCTCGTTCAAGTCGTAGCGGAGGAAAGGATATGCCCAAAAGTGAAAGAAGTTATATCTTGAGTTTGAGTAAGATCTTGGATACCAGATAAACACGAGGCATCCATCTATAAAATCCAATTCATCAATTAAAAGTCTTTCTTTAACCTGGTGTATCAAGCTTTGACACACAGCTTGGGTTTCATTGTATTCTTTCTTTCATGTGGGAGTGGATCTTAGTTTTGTTATGATTGTTTGTGATGCAGTTCTTGTAGTGTACAAACTGAGCACAGCTGCCAAAATCGGCATTGGAGTTGGAGCAGCTGTTTTAGGGATTACGATCTTGGTGCTTGGTGTTTATGCCATGAAGCTAAAAAAGAGAGCTACGAAAGCAGAGAAACTTCTCCTAAGAGGGTATTCTCAATCGGAGACAGAAAAATAGGGTCGTGAGAGGAGGGAGATAGACTACTAGATCAAGTGTCAAGGAAGCTCGCTCATTAAGAAAAATTCAAAAAGGTAGAATCGTCCCCGCTTTCCGAGCATGGGAAATTTTCCCGGTTTCGGTTTTCGGAGTGACCACCAGCCTAGTCTCGTGCCCGGACATTCGTGGGCAAGGCCCCGAGTGAGAAACTTAGCCCCGCGCATGAGGGGGCTGCTTCCGTTGCTGTCAGCTACCGGAAATCCGCCGGTGCGCTGAGGGGGCAGAGGGATCTCACATGTAGTGTATCCTACAACTCCTTAATACCTTGATGTATTGAAAGATTGAAACCAACCTGTGCAGCAACTCTTGGTTGTCGCGGATGATGGAAACTTCACCAGGTTCTTGTTTTCGCTCGTCAAAATTTCTTGCTCCTTGCCCTTCTCGTTGATCGTGTCAATCATCAAAATTTAGATGATCTTGCATCTCTTCATCTTCTCGACCACACTGTTCTTCTTCATTCAATTCCATGCAAGCTCGAATGCGCATGGCTCTCATTCTTTACTCCAATTCTTGATTCCTCGTCAATAAGTCTGATAACTTCCTTTGGAGTTACACCTAGACGGAATAATTCTTGTAAAAGCTCCTCTTCTTACCCTGGGTTGACTACTAAATTTGTTTGATGTGTAGCCACTGTACAACAAAATTGTAAAAATAATTATCAAGAAAAAGAAACTCTTGGCTATATCACAAAAATAAAAAATAATATTAGTCATCCATGATCTGCAACATCTGCAAGGATTACCTAACCTATACTCTAATACCAACTATGACAATCCTAAATCTAGCCATATCTTAATCGTATAACTTAATCTAAGAAAACATTAAAACTCACTTAATCATGCTATTTCTATATAGTAATACAATCAAATCAACCCTCTCAAATAGCAAAACAAGCATGCATGCCATATCCAAGATTCTTATCACATAAGCAAAGAATCATATAATCTCAAACAAACATTCACATAATATATATCTCTATCAATTAAAGCATGGCATCTCAATAAATCTCCATGTATGTGTCCATCTCAAAGATTCTATCATCATCACCATGCTCAACAAAATGGTTAGTCATAATGACCAATAGAAAATCCAACCAATCTAGGGCTTTCTCCAATGTCCATCCACCCAGCCTCCAAATTGGACATCGCGGTCATCCCAAGTTCACCTCCATCTCATTCTCATCCACTTTGGGTTCTACCACATGACTCCCATAGGGCATCAATCTCGTTCACAATCCAGCGCTCCCTGTCTAAGGACGGCTAGCCTTAATCTCCATTCTCATGTTGTCAAGTCTCATGATACACATGCATATCAATCATTCATTCCAAAACAAAGCAATCATAATTCATACATATCATCTTACACTCATCTCTATTCCATAATCTTTCAAGGCATGCATATTCAAATCAACCAAAATCAACTTCAAGTATAAGCTTTTAATTCAAACAGTAGTTAGCTTCTCTTAGTCTTTTAATTCTTTCAAGTCATATGGTAATCTTTGTTTTTAACATAATCAATTATGATGTTCTAACCAGCGAGATCATCTCTAGTCACCATAGCTAAGTCATAACTATGCTTATGCGTTAGTCCATCCGGTCTATATAGATAAGATAGTCAATCTTGATAGCAATTTCTAAGGCAAAGCCTGACAACTAGTCTCTTTGGGAGAGTAATATCTTCCAATCTATTTGGAATCTTGTAAACAGTCTTTTACATAGATATTCTTCACTAAAACTAAACATTAGTTTCTAGTTAACATCCATGAATGACTCTCAGAAATTTTAAGATATAAGAACACATTGAAACACATCTTTGATTCACTTCTTTATCACTAATTTCATTGATTAAACATGTTTCTTTAAAATATTATTACAAAATAATGTATTTTAAAAAATAACCTTTAATTAGAAAACCTATTCCAATAATTATCAAAAATTTGAATAATATTTTGTAGTCATGTTTCTCTATTTTGAATAACATTTCAAAAAATATCATTATAAATTATGGTTCCTTCATTAACCCATATTCTATTCTTTTTAGTAAAGTTAATTAATTAAAAGTATCTAATCATGTTAAATTAGTGATGCAACTCATAAAGTGGGTCCATTATGATGTAATACACCTTTGATAATTAATCACATGCCAAAATTCTCAATACTCATAATTATGCTCATTTACGACATAAACAAAGAGAAATACCTCCACAAATCTCTTGATTTTGATGCACGGTTGAGAAAATGATGATGCCAAGCTTGTTGCAAGATGGAAAGCGTCCTCTCCTCAGCAACTTATAATCATTACTTAGGCATCTCTCCTTAATCACCCACTAAGCACTAATATGCCAAAAATGATGAGAATAGAAGAAGAAATCCATACTAGGAATGATAGATAATGAATGCATTGGGCTTCAAGAAAAACACCTTAATTGATGCACAACACTCAAGATTAGCCCTCTATCCCTTCTTCTTCTCAATGCCTAGATTTTTTTGGTATAACTACATTCCCTTCACATGAAATGCTAAGGATATTCACACTCACTTATGCCTTTTCACATCTCTTATGCCTAGTCTCTCGAGTGGTTCACTATATGTAAACCCCCTATATCATGTGGATTCAAGGCCTATTTTAAAAACCCCTTATTTGTGAATTTTTCATAAATAAAACACACCCTTTTTTTATTCAACCTGTGAATACCCCCTTTAAATGGTACCCTTATATATGTAAAAAATGTGTTAAAAAAAGTATTTTAAAAATTCCTTTTGTTGAACCCACGTGCTACGCTTACATATTTATGAGTGACCCCCCCACCAGTGCCCAGTCGACCTAAATTTTGTTCTAAATACTAAAAATGGCTTATAAATTATATTTTTATGCACTCCTCCTCATTCTCCCCACACATTCTACATCTTGACAAGGCTTGGGAGCATCGTTTCTGTCTCTTGGCACTTTATTAATTTTTTAGTGAAACTAGCATGCAAAATACATCAAAATAGTTCAAAAATAAACCATACATCCTAAAAATAGGAATAAATGACCAAAATAATAAAAATAGAAAAATAATATAAAATTTATCATTTTAGAACTAAAAATAGCTAATTTTGCTAACTTTTATCCCCAAAAATCCCTAAAAATGATTATAATATTTCATTTACTCAAAAAATAATTAAAAATACTCCCATAATTACATCAAAATAGATTTAAAACGAACCATACACCCTAAAAATAGGGATAAATGACCAAAATAATAAAAAAAGAAAACTAATCTAAAATTGCTTATTTTACTACTAAAATAGCTAATTTTACTAATTTTTACTCTTAAAATTTACTAAAATAACCATTTTTACTCAAAATTTTTACTAAAAATGGCACCATAATTAAGGGTTATCATTCCCTCCACACTTAAGTGCACTGCATCTTCTCTCCTCATTATCGTCATGAAATTTGAAACACACAACTCTTACTAACTACCAATAAACTATTCCATAAAAATTTATATTAAAATTAAATACTCCCACATAAATTAGAATTACACCTTTTCTCGATAGCCATAACTAACCCACAACTCCACACTAGCATAATAAAAAGATGAACACTAAACTTAACCTAACTGAGAAAGCAATACTAATTCACTCTATACTTAAATAGTACTAAAGAATATGTCTACAATTATGACTTAAGTCTCTAGCACAGTACTTCTTCATAGACTCTAATCTCAAAACTACATATCCTAATCTCACAATTGAGATTTTTGCATGATTAGAAATTCTAATATTTTTATTTCTCTTGCTCTTCTTATTTTTATTTCAAGTGAGACCAAGGTCCCATCCCATGAGAATCAAGGCATCGGCCTAAGGACTTCACATCAGAATGGCCAAGGAACCTACCAAGAGTCTCGCATGATGATGGTTATCTTTTTGGTTTTTTTTCTTTCTTTTTTGCATTTCCCCCCTTTCTTTCTTAGTTTTTTTTTTCACAATCTCTTACTTCTCCTCTATTATGTTTATTATTGTTACTTTGCATTAGACTAATCCTCTCACTCACAACTCACTTATACAGCTAGAATATAATGCTCGAGATAGCCCCACTCAAAATATGGCTTGAGTATCCTAGCATACTCCCTCAACACACCTCAGCATAGATAGGATCACACTAGTCACTAAGGTTCAAACTTTTGCACCATCTATTTAGCAAACTCACATAGAATGTAAATCATTTATCACTATCACTCACTTTTAAATATTCTTGCCAACACACACACATATTCATTAACCACTTCAATTAATAATATTTAAAAATAACACGTCATTTCCAAGAAAACAACAATAAAAATAAGTTCCAAATACACCTGATCTGTTATGTCTTTCACTCCAACTTGTCATCATTCATAAATACTATGCATTGCATGAAGGCATCACTTCTTCTCTTATGCTATGATATACAAGCCTACATGGTGTAGCCACCTACTTCAACTAAAAGCTGCAGTAGCCCACACATAGACAATGCCCTCACCACTTCAGACAAAAGAGAAGTTAGTTATCTAGCATCACGGATGATATAGCTTGAATTGATACCTTTTCTTTCTTCTTTTTACAGTCTTTTGCAATGTATCCTACTGTGCCACAATATCTACACTCAGGTTGATAACTTGAGCTTGAACTTGCATCAGTGATATCTTTTGACTCCTTAGATTGGTCTATAAGTAAGTCTTGGACACCTATACTCACAACCACTTTTTCCATCTTTTCAAAGAGATAACCACTAACACTCTCACAAGAATCGCTATTATCTCTTAAAACAATGGGTAAAATTTTGTCTTGCTTCTGTTCATTCTTTATTTGTTGATTGTTCCCTTCTAATTCTCTTCATTTATAACTCTCTATTTCATCTTTATCTGTTGATTGTTCCCTTCTAATTATCTTCATTTATAACTCTCTATTTCATCTTGGAGCACTCTCACATAGCCTTTATTGACGCTAGCTCTTGGGTACGACACATACGCTCTTGTATAATAAGCTCATCTTTTTCTCTTAAAGCCTCTTCTAAAAGTATTATCTCTTCTTGATGATGCTCATCTATTATCTTTACTAAATCCTTATTATGTCAAGCATTTAATAAAGCCTCTCCTTTTTCCACCTCCAATTTTGAAATCTTAACAAGTGCTTCTCTTGATGCTATCTCTGCTCTCTCTCGCTCTAATTGATAAAGTTTCCTAACCATTTATGCATTCAAGTTCCCATATCCTCTTCTGTTAACATTTCTTTTCCATCATTCACAACACAATCTTCCTTTAATAAAGTACTCTTACTCCCCATAGATTCAACTCTTTGCTTAAATCTTGCTTTCATTAGTGAACCTTCAGCTACTAACTATCACACAACTCCCTAAATACATTTACATTATAACTCTCAACTTTCCCACTTTCTATTTTATCCACAACATCCTCTATTCCTTCGACAACCTCAACTCTTTGATTCATGTATGATGTTTTAGGGTTTTCACTACAATATGTCTTCACTATACACTTATCTCTCTCTAGGGTTTGAACTTCTAGGCGATTCACAATCCTCTCCACAACTATTGAATGGATTTCTAACATCTCTTGTACTCACTAACAATTCATTCTCTTCTCTCTAGCTCACTCCCTATAAATAATTTTCACATCTTCCACTTCACCCTCATTACTCTCCATTGCACTTTCTAACCAAAGATAATCAATTAACACCATATTAGAGAATTTGGAAAAATCCCAATTTCCATTTTGCAAGATTATAAAAAAGGGACTATGGTGAACCTTTTTAAGCTTTTGTCGAAACCCCCTCATGTGGCATATGATTGGAAAGAGCTTAAAGAGTAGGTTATAAATGCACAGTCTCCGACAAATTTTGTCTTTATATGCTTAAGACACACCAAAAAGTAGATTGAAAAGAAAATCCCCAAAGACTTGGGATTTTTCCAAATTCTCCAATATGGTAATAGTTGTCCATCTCTTGTACTCACTAACACTTCATTCTCTTCTCTCTAATTCACTCCCCATAAACAATTTTCAATCTTCCACTTCACCCTCATTATTCTCCATTGCACTTTCTAACCAAAGATAATCAATTATCCACTCTTCAGATGTAGATAGTAGTGATATCACTATCTGAATGATTCCATGAGAAGTAATGCACTTTGTACTCCCTAAACTTTTTTGTTTCACATATTTCCTTTGATGAATTTCATTGACTTCCATCCTGTCTCTCCCAGAGGAGATACAATGCCTCATAATGCTCTAAATCATAGCCATGAATAGGGATGTTTATCTTCTAACCTTTTGTCCTCACTTGGGCTTGTTACATCTTCATTGAGACATCCACTCTTGCTTAATCATTTCCTTACGCCATTCCTTAAACAATACTCTTATCTTAACTCAATCATCTTGAGGATCAATTGTAACATCGCCTTATGCCAACTTTAGTCACAATGAGCTTGTAAAAGCCATGGTCATCCTAATAGGATTGGATAAGAAGTATTATGAGACATCAAGCGTACCACTAAGAAACTAATTATGAATTCAAGTCATGCAATTATGGTTGTTAAGGGTTTGACTTTACATTGGTTAACCAATCGCAAAACTAAATTAGTCGGCTCCTCAAGTTGGCTCTAAGTTATTTATTCCTAACTCTTCCATTGTTTGTTATGTCATTTGATTGACATTTGCTCCACCATCTAACTGTGCTCTAGGAACCAACTTAGTTTCAATATTCACATCTATCACAGGAGCTTCTGGATATAAGAAAAGATCAACTATGCACACATCTTTTACTTCCCGTGGCTTAGGTTTAAATCCATCACACTGGACACTCTAATTCTACATGTTCTTCTTCTTATTAATTTTTAGTCGAACGTCGATGATAAGGCTAGCCCCAAATCCTCATGGGTTGAAGGAAATACCAACAACTAGCCCATCCTCATAGTCGTAATGTGAGTCTAGCACTGAAGACATCCACGTGATGAACTTGAAACTCGTGGCCAAAATATCCTAGCACAAAAGAATCATCATGCAGAGGCCAAGACTAGGATGTGCCGTAGGTGTATTGAATGCTAAGCCACATAATAAAAAATCAAACATTGCAAATGGTAAGTGATGCACCCAAAAGTAAATGTAGTGGCTCTACAAAACATAGGATTGTAATCTCGGGGGGTTCACTATATGTAAACCCTCTATATCATGTGAGTTCAAGGCCTACTTTAAAAACCCCTTATCTGTGAATTTTTCATGAATAAAACACATCCTTTTTCTATTTAACATGTGAATACCCCCTTTAAATGGTGCCCTTCTACAGGTATGTTAAAAAAAGTGTTAAAAAAGGATTTTTAAAATCCCTTATGTTGAACCCACGTGCTACGCTTACATATTTATGAGTGACGCCCTTGAGATTGTAATGAGAGAGTGCATCATCTTGAAATAGGATGAAGCCATTGAATACATAGTCACACACACACCATAAATACCTTTATATATATATTCGATTTATTATGATTTGAACACATGCTCTTTCTATAATAAATATATATATTCATATACATATTTATTATATAATACATATATACTTATATATACTTATTATAAATATACTATATACATAAATAACTAAACATACACATATACATAAATACCTTTATATATATATGATTTATTATAATTTTAATACATGCTCTTTCTATAATAAAAATATATATTCATATA
Organism: Cibotium barometz; assembly: GCF_041138505.1. Classification (NCBI taxonomy): domain Eukaryota; kingdom Viridiplantae; phylum Streptophyta; class Polypodiopsida; order Cyatheales; family Cibotiaceae; genus Cibotium; species Cibotium barometz. Next base: position 23,639,622 of record NC_141056.1, read on the forward strand.
TATTTATTATATACTTAATATATATAAATTATTTATTATAAATAATTAAATATTATTATATAATAAATAGATATTTATTATATAAAGAATGTATAATAAGTAAATGGATGTTTATTATGTAGATAAATAGATGTTATATAAATTGATATAAAAAGTTTTTTATTTACATACTATACATAAATATATATTTACTATATAATAAATAAAAATATATTTTTTAAATTTAGAATAATATAAATATTTATTAAATTTACATATAAATTTATTCTATGTTAAATATGTATATTTATGTGTGTGTGTTTGTGTGTGTGTATATACACATAAATACACCCACACACACACACACACACACACACACACACACACACACACACACACACATATATATATATATACACATTCTTTTTATATTTATTATAATATATATATATATACTTATTATAAATTTACTATATATATGTATAGAGATATTTATTATATACTTAATATATTTACATTATCTATTTTAAATTAATAAGATACTTATTTTGTAATAAATAGATATTTACTATATGAAGAAATATGTATGATATGTAAATAGATGGTATATACATTCATATAAAAAGTTATTTATTTATATACTACACATAAATACATATTTATTATATATTATATATATATATATTTAATATATAAATATAAATATTTATAATTATATATTTATTATAAAATAAATAAATAAAAATATATTTTATTTAAAAAAATAAAATTTTAATATAAATATTTAAATATTTCTTTAGTGAGGATCGCTTGTTTTTCGCATGATGTCTTGTGCATAATTTCCATGATTGCATCAAAATGATTGCGAATTTACCCTTTCTTGGGGTAGTAAGGGAACGACAAACCGACTATGATTGCATCAAAATGACTGTGAATTTGCCCCATATTGGGGTAGTAAGTGAAAGATAAACCAACTATGGCTGCCCGATCAAGCAAGGGAGCTTAAACAATAGAAATAGATCATCTCGAGCTTTGCTTTTGCAAGAAGAATGGATGATTTAGGGGTTGATTAGGGTTTGACAAAGCTAATAATGAAGCTTGTGGAGAGGGTAGAAAAATTCACTACAAAGTATGATTCTATTCTAGAATAGATAATGAGGTTATGTAGTAGTGACGTGATGTAAAGCGACCAATTTCTAACCAAGGGTTTTCCACCTACAGAAGCTATGGAAAGGGAGTGAAAAAGCAATATAGGAACCTTTCACATTTAATGCTACTCTAGAATCGATGCAACAAATGATGTAAAGTGGCCAGTTTTTTCGCATGCAGAAGCTACAAAAGGGGTTTTGGAGTACCCTACCGAGGATGGAGGAGGAAAGTGTGGGAAGGCTACCACGTGGAACCTTCCCAATAAGATATTATGAGGCACGACCGAGAGACTAATGCTCAATGGCCCTTGGCTATGGCCTTGGTTGCCCCCCCACATGTGGCCACACGATCTTGCATGTCACACGATTTTCTTTTTCAATTTTTGGTTTCCACATTTTTAAAATATTTAAATAAAATAAATAAAAAAAGGACTTAGGGATGGGGTTTAATTAAACAAAAGAAAAAAAGAAAGTAGGATTCTTCTTTTCAAGGGGAGGGGTGGTTTTATGATTTTTCTCAAAAAGGGTGTGTGCAATGTGTATGTTTGTGGAGGGGGGGTGGTTTTATGATTTTTTTTTCAAAAAGGGTGTGTGCAATGTGTATGTGTGTGGAGGGAAGGGGGGTGGGGGTTGGTAAAAATAAAGATAAAAACGGAAAGAGGGGGGATTGGGGGGGTGTAAATGTTTTCAAAAAGGATGTGTACAATGTGTATGTGTGTGGAGGGGGCTGTGAATTTGCGAGCATATGTGAAGAGGGGATGCACATGTGTTACATGTTGCAATTGTAAGAGTGTACATGCGAATGTGTGTGTGTGTGCATGCGATGGATGTATCTTTTGTGTGCACACATGCATGGTATGTGTGCACATTTTGTGTAAAAATAGATGTTGCACACATGCATGGCAGCGTGTGCACATTTTGTGTGTATGTAAAAATGAATGATATGTGCACGTGATGTAGTTTTAGTTTTTTTTTCTTTTTAATCATTCTCGATAGATGTGTCTATGTAATCGGATGGGGTTATTACATTGCATATGGATAATGGGGATTTAAAGATTACAGCATGTAGGATAAATGAGTGAAAGGGGCGGAGAACCACTTGCTCATCCATCACTAGCTTTGTTGGTACACTTGTAGCACACAAGGGTGTTGTAGGAATGTGGTGATCCCTTTGAGCCTTGGGGTCACTTAATGGAGTCAATGAAGTGTGTTTAGGGATCTCTTCACCAAGATGGATCTTCTTTTATTTAGATTGATGGGAGTGCACCCACTTCATATATGGACTTGGTAAAATGTACAACCTCTTTCGGTTACTTTATTGGTGGTGTTGGCATATGAGTCAAGGTGGTAGCACCCACTACCCTCCACTCTTACACAACTTGGGGGTGTCTTTGTTGTTGGCATACCTTTGGGTCTCCACTCCATCCTAGATTTGACATTTGACGGGGTTCTTGTAGAGACATGAGGCATGGGCTGCACAATTTTCTTTGACCTTGTAGAGACATGAGGCATGGGTTGCATAAGTTTCTTTGACCTTGGCACCTAAGTTTAGGGGTTTCCTTCATAGAAGCCTTGAGTTTCCAATAGCTTTGTGGGGATCCATCAAAGTGCTACTTGTTGAGGGTTAAGTTAGTGGGACCACCACTTGTCTCTTTTTAGCTTTGGAGGTTGTGGTGCAAACCAGGAAGATTTTGGGACCTAAAATAGAAGAGTTTCCCTCATAATCCTCCCTGAGCTTCTAATACTTTGACTAGGATTTAGTAGGGGATTGGGTTGAGAGTACATCACCTTTGCTTGAGGCTCCTACTTGGCGGATTTTTACTCATAGGTAGGCTTCAGTCCAAATGGTGGTTGACATTGCTAGGTCTTTGCTTTAACATTGCTAGGTCTTTGCTTTGGCATTGTTACCTTCCTTGGCTTGCTCAGGTACACTTAGGTACCCATTCCTTAGTGAGCTCCTTAAAGATCTGTTAAGGTGGGGTGGTCTTCATCTTTATCGATGAGGTTTTAGATATCCATTAGTATAGGTTGAGAGGATGCATTGATGTGAGAGTACTTTTGAGTGTTAGGGTCTTTTTGCGTGAGGTGATGGTGTGTACTTGTAGAATGAGGCTTTGGATGTTGAACGGGGCTATGATAACCATTCTATGGTATAGCTATTGTTGTGGTTTATTCTCCCACCAACAAAGTGTGTGTGTGTGTGTGTGTGTGTGTGTGTGTGTGTGTGTGTGTGTAGACATGTATACATGTACATATATGTACACACATATGCTATGTGCATGTAAATTGCATGTGTATGTGTGTGTTCTCCATGTGTGTGTGTGTGTGTGTGTGTGTGTGTGTGTGTGTGTGCACGCGCATACATACAAATGTGTATGTGTATGTGTGTATTCTTTGTGTGTACACATTAATATATATGCTATGTGCATACATATTGCATGTATATGTGTGTGTTCTCTTTATGTGTGTGTGTTTTGTATGTCTGTGTCCATGTGTTTTATGATGTGTCATGGACACTAACTGACTTGCCGAAAGCGGGTCTACGAGTGAGTCAGACCTACCGTTAGACGAGTTGGGCCCACTCGAAAAGAGTTTCACAAAGCTGCCACATGGTATGGGGGTTCGGGAAGGAGAGGAGAAGTTTTGTGGAGGTATAGGTAGAATTTTAATTTGGAGGTCTCAAAAGCCGTGTGAAGCATGGGTCTTCCCACTAGTTCATATAAGACTATGGCCCCAAGAGCATCACGCTTCCTCCATACACATGTCATGAAGGCATGCCCTTTCTACGAAATAGAGCAAGAATTCCTCGCCCTCGACATGTCTCCATGCCATCGGATTTGCCGGCACAAATATATATATATATTTCATGTAAGAGTGCACCCGCCCTTAAAGCAAGAAGTCCTTGCCTAGACTTCTCTCCACACCAGCCATCTCATCACCACTCCCAACACATGGTGTGTTTGTGTGTGTGTGTGTGCGCGCGCGAGTGTGTGCGCGAGTGTGTGCGGTGCATATTTATTCTTGACATTCAATGGTTCAAAGTGGTCTACAATGGTCCAAATACAACAGTCAAAAGATATAAAAGTGGATTCTTTGCTATCGACTCAACAAAGTTGTGAAAAGATAGTCATGATACATGTACTATTTGACTTTGCACTTCATTTAGTTATGATTACACAATGCATTTAAATTTAGCTTGCAAAATGTCCAAAAATTTGAACATAAATTCATAAGATGTTTAATTTTTATTATTTTATTAACTACAACATGTTCGAAATTTGCTTGCAAAATATCTGAAATTTTGAATGCAATATCTGTTTTAATAATCAACAACATGTGAAATAAGGTATGTTTTATTATTTATTTCAATAAAAACTCAAGCAATATGAAAAGGAAGAGAAGAAAGGAGGAGGAGGACTAATGTTTTCTTATTGCTCTCTCCTATTTTCTTGAAAGGAAAATTAGGTATACTAATGGGGGTCTCTGATAAAAAGTAATATAAGAGAAAATAAAAAACCATTATTTACATCCATATATGAGCTATTTGAAAAGGCACCTAAGGCCCTCATAAACACCAACCCAATAGGCTATGACCATATCAGTTAAATACATCTAAGAACATATCAAACTAGTAATTTCAACACATCAAAACTATAAGATAAGCTCACTATCCCCAAGTAATCATTGACTCTAATGTAATTGCAATCATTGAGGAGTCATAACTCCATTTCTCCTCTCCCTTAAATGGAACTCTTCTAGTGAATCTGGGGAGTCCTACCGCTATCAGCTTCCCCCTTTGGGTTGTACCAAATAACCACTCTCCTTCCAACTAGAGAGAAGGGGTGATCCTATCAAAATAGAGAAAAAACAAGTGAATTTGAGCAAAGTATCAGCTTCCCCCCTCCGGATTTATTTCAAAAAAAGTATCACTCTCCTTCCAACTAGAGAGAAGGGGTGATCCTATCAAAATAGAGCAAAGAGCAAGAGAATATGAGCAAGACTCAGTATCTACATATCTACAATATAACTTTATTTATAGTTATCTATCAAAGTGTCAAAGTTAGAGGATGACCATCAACTGATTCTGGTTTTGAAGAACATGTGTCTTGTATGCACAATGAGGATTGGGATGGTCGTAGTGATTGCATTCAACACAACGCATTTCATTCCTCACTTTTAGAGGCATTAAGGATGTCTAGTTTTGAAGGTTTTCATCCTCTCTTAGAGATGTTTGCTAGAAGGTTTTAAGTAAGGCTGCATAAAATTTTGGGAATGTCAATTCCGAGATTGATCTTTCTTTTGCCATTACTTCACTTGGTTTGGATGAGGAACACCTCATAGCATGATCATCTTCTAGCATGTTGTCATCTAAACGTATTGCTTTTTTGCAACATTGATCGAATGTTTTCGGATTGGATACAATGATCAAGTTATGTAAGCTGTTATTCTTCAAGCCCATCATGAAACATCTCTTCAATTGAACATCGCTCAAATTTTCCCATGACTCATAACATGAGTCCAAGAGTTTTATCCTTAGGATAAAATCTCTAATGGATTCATTTGGTTAATGCTCAATTGAATATTCTCTTACTGCACCCCACCGATCACCTTGTCTAGAAAAGCCATGTATAAAGGCTGATTTGAAGGTTTTGAAGTTGGTCTTGATTGTCGGCATCAATGCGATGAACCATCGACTAGCTTTTCCCTCTAAGCAGCATAAGTTCAACGCATGTACCTTAGTGGGACAGTTAGGATTTCCAAAGGCTTCACATCTCTGTTCAAACATTTGAATGAATTGAACAGGGTCTGTTATTCCGTCATATTTGCCCATAATTTTAAAAATTTGTACGGTCGTATTTCTGTATGTCACTGAGGCCGTATGTGAGTGCTCTTGTTGGAAGAGACTTACTGAGTCCTTGGGCCATCCCTCTTTCTAGACTAGTCAGTATGTCCAAGGTGTGGGCATCCAGGAAAGGGTTGGTACTTATAGGATTTGCGGGAAATGTTAGGTAAGGGACCAAAGCCCGGTGGGATCAAAGTGATAGGGGGTGTAAAACCTGATGAAACGCTTGTTATAGGCATGGCCAATGGCATTGGGAGGTGAATTTGTGGCATAGATCTCAATGACTTGAAGATGTCAGCCCCATTGGGTTCAGTCCTTTATGTGATCCCTGGCAATCCCTCTATCGTGGCCATGTGAGAGTGCCTAAATGCTCCTTAATGAGCAATCACGATTTTTTTTTAAATACCTTTTTATACTTTCCCACAACCTGTTACAACCTCAAGAGGCTTGGCATACTCTCTGTTGGATCAAACAGTTGTTTGTTTGCCCTAGCTTAGGCCGCCCTATACGCACACGAATGACCTGAGATAATTTTCCAGAAAAAGCGTATGCTAGAAACTTCCCATATGGAAGAGGAGGTCCTAAAACCTATTTTCCATCACTCTCAAGACGAAAAAATTTCTGAGAAATTTTTTCCTATTTCGCAGCACGTTTTTAAGAGTGTTCCAAAAGGAATTTTGAAAAACTCTATATGAGGAAGTTGTAGTATTTTTGGAGTACTACAGCTTTGTTTCCCTGAGTCATCCATGGATTTGTCATTTAGGCCCTCAAAAAGTATCCCGAATATGGCTTGTTGTCATTTTCGCGCTGTTTTTTTACGATTTTTTGTGGTTTTTAGGTTGTTTTTGCCTCGATTTCCAGGTTGAATTTTGAGGCAGTTGGTCTGAGGCTAAAATGGTCGATTTTGACTTTAAACAACTAAGTTCAAAGTCGAAGAGTTTGACGTCAACTTTTTGATGAGCCTTAGAGCGCCTTTATCGGATATACAGTTTAGAAGATATGGGCCTCTAAACAGGGGTGGTTTCCAGAGTCTCTTTTTTTGGGGGGGCCGACAGACTTCACGAGTTTTATATATATATATATATATATATTTACAGTAAACTCTAGTTCCGTGAAATTGTAGAAAATGGTTCATGCCATGAATCAGACTTCATAGAATATTAAATTTGATTTTTTTAAACGTCGTGAAACGTTAAATTTTTACGCCGCGTGAACCAGACTTCACGGAATATTAAATTCGATTTTTTTTAAACGACGTGAAACCCTAAGTTTTCACGCTGTGAAACGTTAAATTTTCACGTCGTGAATTGGACTTCACGAAATATTAAATTTGATTTTTTCTTAAACGCCGTGAAACCTTAGCTTTCACGCTGTGAAACGTTAAATTTTCATGTCGTGAACCAGATTTCACGAAATATTAAATTTGATTTTTTTATTTTTTTAAATGCCTTGAAACCTTAAGTTTTCACGTCATGAAACGTTAAATTTTCACGCAGTGAACCAGAACTTCACGGAATATTAAATTTAATTTTTTTTTAACGTCTGACCTTTCACGGGCCGGAACCTTCACGGCCTGAACTTTTCGACGGAATTTCTTTCAGCGCCGGATTTTTCTTTTGCCGAAACTTCTTTCACGGCTGGAACTTCTTTGTAGAAATTTCGTTCATGGTGGCCGGATTTTTTTTGGGAGTCTAGCGGGAAGTACGAATTTTTCTTTTTGGGGGGGAATATTTTTTGAATTTAAAATGAAAGGGGTATGGGCATTTTTCCAAAAAGGTAAGTGGGAATCAATAAAGTCAACCTTTTAATGACACCCCTTACACCCTTCATAAATGACTCCCAAATTGGACAATTTTGACAACTCATGAGCATCTACTCATTGAACATTAGCCTTAATGAGTTATGTAAAAAAGTGATTAAAGATTAATCTAAGATTAATCTTTTCACTAATCTTTTCCTCTTTTACACAAATGAAAAACTCTAGTTAACCACTAATCCCTAATTAATTCACATAATTAAGCACATCATTGGAGAGAGCAAGGGAATGCTAATCTTTGTGCATCAACAATTGTGTGTAAATTAATCTAAAATAGGGGATTAATTAGACTCTTAAATATGGTCTCCTCTTTTAAGAAAAAATTAAGCAAAGAGAGTCAAATTTCTCCAATTGATGAAAAAATAGCTCCCATTAACACATTTTCTAAATTTTTGGCCTCTTGAACAAGATTAATCATCCTTATTGACAAAAATCAATCCATTAAGAGAAATTAGTCAAATTCAAGGGTTTTTTTATTGTTTTAAGAAATTTTTTTAAAGATTAAGCTACTCCTAATGCTTGCTAACACTCTAATCTAAACAATTTTCAACAACAAATACATAATCAAACTAAAATTAATAATCTTAGTTCTATGTTTAAACTAAAGAGAGCTAACATTCACTAAAAACTGCATTCTATTGCATTGTTTGATGCAATAAGCCTAATACAAACTATGTGCAAGCCCTAAGAACATGAAAAACCATAAAAACAACAAATTAATCTAAAATTTAAGCAAAAAAATATTCTTTTTAAAACAGAAAAGAGAGCTATTCTACACCAAATCACCATCAAACCCACATCTTTTTCATGGGAAGCCATTAATCAAGATAATGTGCAATGGGTTATGCGTAGATTAGAGGCAAAATGATGCAAAAAGCCAAGGGATGGCTCCCCGCAGAGCGGCACCAAAAATGTTATGGCTCACCCTAACCCTCCTTGAAACACATCCAAAAAGAGGCTACCTGGTGAACCGCAACTATCGTGAGGATCTTTCCAATGGCCGAGCTCGTAATACTTGAGGTCTCCAAGATCTACAACTCCTTGAGAAGCAATTCCACCGCGTCTCCCGCTAGCGTTATCACACTGCCGCATTGCACTACGGGTCCAAAGCTACAATTGTGTGTTTGTTTACAATAGGATTCTCGCGTCGCAGCCGTGAAGGAGGAGCCGTCGTCGCCACTCTACCGCCTCGCCGCCACCGTGCCGCTACACAGTGCGATCGCTCTCTCACTCTCTCTCTCTCTCTCTCTCTCTCTCTCTCTCTCACACACACAGGAGAAGGAAACCAAGGAGATAAGGCAAGAGCACTCTTGTATTCAACACATGAGAATGAGAGTTTTAGGGTTACATTTGGCTCTTATAGGTGACTTGGCCGTTCACACATGGGCGTCCATACATGGTCGGCCGATCCTAACCCTTACCCTGCTGATATTCAAGGTGCGCCTCTCATCGGCGATCACCCAATCCCTTTATCCTTAACATATGGTGCTGACAAGCCCGGTCCATGACTCAGAATATTTAAATTAATGACGTAAAACATAGTACGTCTCAATGTCCGTCATAGGTTAACATGCCCCCCTTCCTGATGTAGATTCCGTCCTCGGAAGCTATGGTATGGTAAGCTCGATAGGGTTGTTGTGGTAGACCGTCTGCAAAACACGGAAGTAGAGTGAAAGTATGCTAAAATTCAAAAGATATAAAGTGTATAACTTCAAGCATGTTAGACCACAATGGATGTTGCTACTATGAGACTTAGTTTAAGGGGTCACATGAATGAGCTAGTGTAGCAAATTAACATGAGTTTAAAATTATTGAAAGTAAATCAAGATTTAGCAAGGTGTCAAAGGTTAATCAAGGTTTATAACTGGCCTAAGTCAAGGAAAATAACCAAGCTTAATAAATAAACAGATGACCACACTGTGTCTACTCTAAGAACAAGTTAATACCGCGAGCCTAGGGACACAAGAAACATCAGAGTAACAGGAGCCTTTTGCCTTTATTTTTTTATGCACGTGACAATTTTTACACACAATGGCGACCTTCCTAAGGCAAAACTAACATCGATCCTAGTACCATGTTTAACACAAGGCATTATCCAGGAATCTATTAGTTCACCTTAGGCAAGGCTACCCCCTACCAACCAAGGCATCGGTCTGGAGTAGAATACTCCTCGCCTACCAAGTATCAATAAGGCGATCTAGGCCAACATTAAAGCACATCGTAGACTTGTATTGCCATTTATTGTAGGCTTTTTTTTTATAATTTATTTCTTTTGATCTTTGCTCTTGAACTATAATTTGTCTTGCATCCTTACGACAAAGGGGTAAAAGCTATGTCCTAGAGGTCAACACACACATGGCCAGGTGTCAAACATTAAGATGGTTTGACCCTAGACCTAAGACAATCGTATTCCAAGGTTAACTAAAGACTGCATGCATTCTCAAGAATATATCTAATAAGGTTAAACTCATTAATGATTCACACTAGCATGTCAGGCAACTTCAAAAACTAAGTAGTACATTGACAATTTCCATGTGGTCATGCATTATAGTTCATGCAATTAATTGAACAGTAAAAACGAAAGAGAGTGGGTATGGAAGAATTACACCTGTATTTTGGAGATCTCCTTGAATCGATGAGAAAAATGCCTGCAATTTGATGAGATATTTATGTATACGCGTTGCGGCTATCTCAGGACTGGAAAGCAAACCCACCTCAAACTTTTCCACCTGTACAACCAACTAACAAACACTATACCTCAAGAGGCACATCAGTGTGAAAAATTAAAGACTCGTTTAAGGAATCCAAACTAGAAAAAACTTGAAAACACTAACCTACCTACTAGTCACCACACTACTACTGAGGATACGGTAAGAGAATGTTGTAGAGTTCTGGCTCTAGCCCTAAGGCTAAGCCTCTATCCGCATCATCCAAATAAATAAAGTCAACCTCAGTAGTGCCATGAGTTTCATCCGTCCATTCATCATTGTCAGATATTTCCTTTTCATTTTCCCATCCACATAAACTCATCAAGAATGTAACCATGCGAGGATAGTCATCTTGTGGAAAAGGAAAGCATTGGGCTAATGGAGATATGTCCTCTACGGAGTAGGGGTCAGTCATGGTCAATAGGCGAATTAGCCATTCTAATTCCTCAACATTTTTCTCTCTGGCTAATACATCTATATGATCCCATTCAGTTTCAATTACAGGATAGCACATGTGGAATATCTGAGAAAGGTACAAATGATACCTCTCACCAAAGGTGGATGAAGTGTGCGATGCTCTTGCATTTGCCATATCTGCAAACACAGATATAGCATCAGTAGGTTTATGACAGGTCAATCTAGTTCCTGATTGTATACGGATATTTCTCCTCTTTTTGTGCTCTTGCTCTTTTTACTATTTTTTATTTTTCTCTTTTCTTTTCTATGTATGAAGCTATATATATACATCCCCTTGAATTTGGCAATTACATGGTCAGGGGAGAAGGTTAGGGAGGAAGCAATAGAATGTCGAGCGTGAGTACATGCTCCCCCTTTCCTTGGGTAGATCATATTTTCTGCAATGATATTGCAGCCTCTTGGAACCAATTTGTCCAGCGAGTCATAGGTTGTGATGTGGGCAGATAGCTTTTTATGACCCTTGTGAACACATCCAATTGCAGAGATGTTAGTGTACGCTCCCATTAACGAATGGAGGAAATGGTTTTCGACGATACTTTTACAAAGGGAGACATAGACTCATTGGTCTCTTGTTGGGTGTTGACAAGAGTAGGTGTAGAGCATGTAGAAACTTCTATATCAGCATGTGCCTGGCATGAGGAGCTAGAATCTTCATGTGGCTCCCCCCTTCCTGAGCTAGGTGGTAATGATCGATATCGTTTGGGAATCCAAACTAACTCTGGAAGAAGTGGTGCGGAGCACTCCATTAGGACCTCAATGGAAGGCTTCTTGGGCCCTTTTATTTGGCAGTTTAAGGGAGTCAAACCTTTTCTCTTAAGAAGAAACGTTTTCTAATTAGAAGCTTCAAAACAGCTACTTTATTTGAATTTGAATTTTGGGGAAAAAATGGAATTTAAAATCTAGCAGATAAAACCATATCATGTAACATATCTATGGAAAGCTCTTAATGCGTAGATCACGGATCTGTAATCTCCGCTCAGATCAGAGCTTATATGTAGAAGTTATGGAGGTCCGAAAATTGTAAAATTGCCCCCCCTGGGGGAAAAAGTGCACCCTTTGACCACTCTTACACCTCTCTTAAAAACCCAACATTTCAGTCCACATGGCAACCCCCCATTTGGCTATTCCTTAATCACCTTGATTAGGCTTGGGCAAATTAAAGGGCCCAAGAAGACCCCATTCACTTCCTAATGTGTTACCTTTCCCTTACCACAATCTTGAATTGTCGTTGGGGTGGCAACAATTGGTTTGTAAGGTTTTACAGGTGATGTAGAGGGATTTAGCTTATGCGTAGGGACCCAAATCTGGTCATTCCCTTCGTAATATCCTTGGGCTACTAATAATTTTTTAGGGATCCATCGTGATGTCACATTACCCTTTTTCGGGTGGGTAGCTGCTTTCCTCCTACGAGGCTTTGTGTCTGAACTAGATTGAGCAGGGGAAGTAGCTGTTAACAAAGCTTTTGGGACCCATTTGTATATGTACTCTTTGTTGGCATAGTAAGCAGAGCTTTAGAGACCACCCTACATGTTTCCACTCTTGGCGTTGAAGCGTTAGAGGGGTGGCAAACAATCAAAGATGGTTTTGCCACTGGACTTTGTGATTTTTTGTTATCCAACATTTTGTCCAGAGTCGATGGCTTAGGAGCGGGATTTTGAGTGATCATACTGAGTGTTGGTTCTTGCGTTGTGACTCGTCTGGTTGCCCAATCGATATTGCGCCCTAAGTTTACAGTGCCTTCCATGGTACCAGCAGCAGGCATAACCAAAAAGCTTTGAATTACGGTCCCCTTATCATAGGCAACCGGAGTGTGCAGAATTCCTGAGACATGGGTTTTCTTCTTGTTGATACCTTGAACTTGGATAGCACTCTTGGATAAAGGTGGTTTTCCAAGTTGACACCACACGCCATATGATAGCAAATTGTGTTGAGCTCGTGTATCCAATAATGCATTATACAGCACCTCCCCGTAAGGACTCTGTAACACAATTGGGTATCTTAGAGGTGGGTCAGATTCCAGTGAATCCTCCTCTGCCTCCTCGAAAAATACTTGCGTAATTCCCAAGTTGGCTTCTCATTGGCGCCTAGCACGATGTTGACGTTCTTTGGCTTCAACTCTCGCTTGTATTTTCTTAAGCTCAGCTTGTTCTTTAGCTACCTTCTTTTGATGGATTGCATATAACTCCTCTTGGCTTAGGGGGTCATAGTATCTTTTGAATTTACTCCCATTAAGGAATCCAATGGTTTCAACTCCGTCGAGAGTCTCCACTCTGATGGTACCTTGCGGGGTAATTTCACATACTCTATACGGTCCCTTACCAGCATATTTGAGCTTCTTCTTTTCGTTTTGCACTCCATACATCAGGACTTTATCCCCAACCTTGATGTCCTTGTCCTTTAGGTGGCGATCAAACCATTTTTTCCTTCTATCCTTCTCCACAAGGGCATTGTATATAGCCAATTGTCTTTATTCGTTTAGCCACTCAAGGATATACAGACGCTCTGCTAAGGGATTACCATCCCAACCCTCTTCAGTAGCAACACAAAGACTAGGAATGACAAATTCCCACGGCATGACTGCTTCTTGGCCATATACCATTTTGAATGGTGTGCAATTGTACGTAGTACGATAGGCCCATAAAGCTGTTGTAAGCTTTAGATCCCAATCCGTGCGATGAGCTTCAACTTTCTTTGTCAAAACAGAGATTAAGGTCTTGTTGGTACTCTCGGCTTGGCCATTCACTTCTTGCGGGTAGTAAGGAGTAGATTTATGATGGGATATCATGAAATTTGTTGTGAGCTCCTTAATCACTTCATTTATAAAATGCATACCATTGTCGCTCACAAGTTCAAAAGGACAACCGAAGCGTGTGATTATATTTTCAAAGAGGAACTTGGTTGTTGTCCTTGCATCTGCCTTACGTGTCGCTTTCGCTTCAGCCCATTTGGTCATATAGTCAGTGGCCACAATAATATAGCGAGATTGTGTGTTACGGGCCATTGGGCTAATTGGACCTACAAAGTCTAAACCCCACTTTTCAAATGGTTGGTTTACTTTGATCGGATGTAGGGGCATCTGATCTTTCCGCTGGGGTTTCTTGTATCGTTGGAATTCATCACAACCCTTCACAAAGAGTGATGCATCTTGGAACATAGTGGGCCACCAATACCCTGATTGTAAGATCTTTCGCGCAGTTAAGTCTCGTGAGAAGTGACCACCGGCTACACCCATATGTGTCTCTTGCAAAATGTATAGATACTCATCCTCTTAGGCACAACGCCTAAGAATGTCATCCTTTCCTCTTTTATAAAGAGTCCCGGCTATCAGGCAATAGGGTTCGCATTCTTTGATCAACTTTCGAGCTAGATCTTTACGAAGCTCCTTGGGTGGAAAGCCATTAACCAAAAAGTTAACAATATTCTCACTCCATTCAGGCATTGTCTCCACCATGAACAGGGAAGTGTCAGGTAAGTCATCATCAACCCCTGTAGGAGACTCACCATTAGGTATGCGAGACAAATGATCAGCCATAACATGTTTTTTGCTAGGTCTCACAACAACAGTGAAATCAAACTCAAGAAGAATCAATAGCCATCGTGTGATTCTTCCTTTGGAGCATGGTTTGTTTACCAGATACAACAATGCTTGATGATCCACATAGAAAACAGACTTGGTGGCAAGGAGGTAATAACGAAATTTCCTTACTGCATATATCATTGCCAACCCTTCTCGCTCCGTAGTGGTGTAGTTCATCTCAACATCGTTCAACTGGCGACTGGCAAAGCTAATGGGGTAGTCTAATTTGTGTTCTCCAGGTTGAGTTAACACACACCCAATAGCAAAGTTTGATGCTTCAATATGCACATGGAAGATTAAATCCCAGTTAGGCATTTGCAAGATTGGAGCACTCGCCTAAGGCCTTCTTTAATAGCTCATAAGCACGGTCACATTCTTCGGTCTAAATAAACTCGATGAGAAGCTTATACAATGGTCGAGCTATCTCGGCGAAGAATTGAATGAATCTTCGATAATAACCAACATGGCCCATAAAGCGTTGGACTCCCTTATAGTTGGTGGGTGGGGGTAATTCCAGAATGGCCTTGATTTTACTCTCATCAGTGGAAATCCCATTTTTGGACACTATATGCCCTAAGATAACTCCGTGTTTAACCCAGAATTGGCATTTGAAAGGATTCAATGAGATGCGATATAATCTACACCTTTCAAATATTTTTCGTAAACACGTCAAGTGCTCGTCCCAAGAGGAATGAACACAAAGATCATCTAAGAAAGCTTCACAGAAGTCCCTTAGATATTCCTTAAAGGCCGTGTTTATCAATCGTCGTTGGAATGTTGCAGGTGCATTGGTCAAGCCAAAAGCCATGACGCGAAAGGCAAACACTCCAAACTCCGTGATAAATGTTGTTTTAGCCCTCGACTGCAATTGTGATCTGATTGTAACCCGAGTACCCATCTAAAAAGCTATATGCCTCCTTGCCTGCCACTCTTTCAAGCACATGTTCAGAATATGGCAAGGGGTAATGATCCCTTCTGGTGGCTGCATTAACCTTTTTGAGATCAACGCACACTCTGAGTTTCCCATTCTTCTTTGGTACGATGACTATCGGAGAAACCCATTCTAAGTGCTCAATAGGGTATATGAATCCACATTTTACAATCTTTTCAATTTTCTCTTGTACAATCTTTGCGTACTTAGGATTCATTGGGTAGGGACGTTGCTGGATTGGTTTAGCAGTGCTAATCATTGGAATCGTGTGTTGCACCACCGAGAGTGGAACACCCTTCATATCATGATATGTCCAAGCAAATATGTCCTTGAATTCTTTAAGAAGCTTTCTAAGTGCAGCTTCCTCTGACTGGGTGAGGTCTTGAGCAATAAAAACTGGTTTAGACTCCTCACCCGGATCTGCTAAGTCTATCTCCTTAACTACCGCAGGGCCATCGTAGACACCGCTACTCCCATTGGTAGGCGTTCTCGTTGGGCTTTTGTGTAGACCACTTTACGTTCCCCTGTGGTGAATGATTTGAAATGCTCGGGTGCGGGGTGTAAGTCTACTGGTTCTTGTTGTGCCAGGATTTTTTCTTTCAATTCCGCCTCCTTTTGTTGCTGAGCTAACTCTTGGTTTTGCCGCCTTCTTGCAGTACGACTTAGTTTCGGCTTCTCTTCGATCTCTAATTGGGCAACGTCATGAGGTTGTGGAATACACCACATGACACTTTGGAGGTATTGTCCCCAATTATCTGCTAACTTCCGATGAGCGTCAATAGCTCCTACATAACTAAGCCATTCTGCGGTGGATCTCTCCTTGTTTATTGCAGTGCGTACATTAGCTCGATAGTGTTAGCGCTTATGTCTCGTTTTCTTCTTACCAAGTTTTTGATTTTTGCTTCTGTCAGATTTGAACTCACTTGGTCGATTTTCACTAGTGTCCCCCTCACTTTCGGATGAACTGCAGGAGGTCACCGTCCCTCCTAGGCCTTGAGCACATTGCTTCCACATTTGATTGAATATTTGATTCATCTCCCCCATCAAGCTCAGAGTCAGTTTCTTCTTGATATTCATACTCAGAGTTGCATTGGTCAGAGTCTTTGCCACTTTCAGTGTCAGTGGAGGTTACCGCTTTCTCGCCATCAGGAGGAGTCAAGTGCATAACACCTATCATGTTTATTGGCACTAACGATGGCATATCTTGCCCCTCAGGTGTTACCCAACTTGTGTCTCTATTTCCCCATGTGTCTATGGATGCCGCTAGGTATAGCAATACCTTAATGGGGCGGAGTGAATAGTGGTCTCCGATCGATTATCAATAATAACCTTGCTTCCTAAGGGATGTGCACGACCATTCTCAAGATCAACTCGAATGACAGAGTCCTGGAATTGTAGGTAGACATGGTTTTTCGACCAATCATGCACCATTTGTGCTTCCCTCATGAAAGGACGTCCTAAGATCATTTGATATGACATAGGATGCTTGGAGAAATCCATTACAATGAAGGTATGTCTTACCTTGTATCCCAGAACCTTGATCTTAAGGTATGTCTTACCTTGTATCCAAAACCTTGATCTTAAGGTCCCTTAACATTCCAATAGGTATAGCAATAGTTTCGTTTGCCATCTTAACCACTATGTTTGTGACTTCGAGGTGAGGTCTTCCCATGGATTCCCAACAGTTTTTAGTCACAATGCTCACTCCAGCACCACCATCAAGGATTCCCTTCAGAGTTAATCCCTTGGTAGTAATGGGGAGGGTTGCATTAGATTCATCCCCTTCAAAGTACTGTCCCAACTTGTTAATAGGTATTTCCACGATCGAGTTTTCATCTAGGTTGGGTTGTAGATCCCAATGTTCCTCCTCATCTTGAAGCGTGTCGGGTCTATCCATATTTGCAAATTGTGGTAACCCCGCCTTTAGTTCTCCATTGAAAAATGCCCGAAGAGCTAAGAATAGCTCAGGATCTCCATATAATTTAGATATGATCGTGGTTCTGATCTCAGAGGACATGAAATCCATTAGCTTGGACACATTCAACAGTACTTTTCGATATATCGCCCCTTGACTAGGGACTGGTGAAGATGGAATCACTTCCTCTTCGATGGGGTCAGGCATTCCCTCACTAAACATTCTTTCCAGCAAGAAGGGTGGTTGCCCACTTCCTGATGTCCTACCCTCACTTTCTTCCCGAATGATACTAGGTATAGCTAACGGTTTATGGCTCCTGTGAGGCTGAACTTGTGTAGGAAACACTGTGTCTGAAATTTTGATTCTTCTAGGGTCTACTGGCTCCAGTTCTCTTTGTGTTTCTTCCACCAAACCTGAATGTTGCCTTCCAAGCACACAAAATGACAGAAAATCCGGGCTCAGGCATGCAAAGTATATGCATTGGGCTCAGCCCATTGCCATAAAAGCTGCAATAATCGCTCATACACACTCAAGAATGGCACACACACTCTCTCTCTCTCTCTCTAAGAAAACACCATAGCCATACACCCACACAATGAAAAGCTACCTAGTGTAGAGCACACAGAAGATAGACAAGACAATCATCCTCACCATCCTCTTCTCCTTCCTCCATAGCTAGGAAATATTCAAGAACAAGGAAGAGACAAGAGAGAGGCAAGAGTTGTGCTCAAACCAAGAGAGTTAGAAAGGAATGTGAAAGAGGTTGATAAAGGAAGAGAGAGACTCTAACTTCCTCAACCACCCACATCCCACGACCCTTCTTTTCTCCTTTTCTTTATTTGATTCCAAATATTCAAAGGTACATAATGTTTGAACTTTAGGCTTGCTTCATTTTGTGAATACATGGCTTGGACCTTACAAAATACTAAGAGAGAGTTTTCATGCTTTGGCTTTACAAATGCGGACCCGCTAATATGCCAAGCATTTACATTAAAAAGGAGTATAAAAGGTAAGTACAATTTAGGCATGAATTCCATGAAAGTGTGACTTTTGTCGATGAAGAACCTCCAAACATCACCATAATGCACCAAAATTGGCACCAAAATCCGGGGTTGTCATTTCTCCTCCACTCAGCTGTGAGCGTCCTCGCGAACAAATGTTGATGAAAAACCTCCCATTAACGCATACTTTTAGCTCCTTCACACATCTTCCACACAACTCCCTTGTTCAAGAAACACCCACACTAACTTACACACTCATCACACTCACTCAGTCACTCATCTCTAAACTTACACACTAACACCACCTCACTCAAATGACATAGGATAAGGATGTACAACATCAACCCATTGCTCAAAAGAACACTCACCCACCCTCATGGAAACAAAATGGAAACCCCTTCTTTTGACCCCAAATGAAACCCCATCCAAATTTTTTCACTATGCTCGCCCACACAAAACATTTAGTAACAAAGCCCTCCACCCGGCACATCCTAGCTATGGTGCAGAAAATTTCTCCGACGTAAGGATTTACAATAGCATTTTAGCCCACCCCCATATATTGTGTGTATTTGCATGGTGTCTGTAGTGTGAATGACCTCTTCGGAAGAATATTAACTGAACCTTTGATAAAAAGGATAAAGGGCATCTTGTAAACAAATTAAAATTCTGCCATCTGCAACTAGAGAGAGAAAAAGAAAAACGTTGAAGCTGGCGGCATCTTTTGTGCTAGATGCAGATCAGTAATGGCACACCATAATTTCTCCTTGATAGCGTGGCAGCACGCCACGTGGCTGCTCCACACACACAAGCTCTGCGACTGACGTGGCCCCAAAATTAAAAGTTTCTGCAAACGCATCAGACAAATGATGCCCAAACATGCTCCGATCATGAGTGACCACATTTTGTAAGCATGTGGGGATGGGCCCCCCTCCCACATGCTTGCAAAGTTTGGTCCCCATCGGAGCATGTTTGGGTACGATGGTATGGGGAAGACCTAGATTTTCCATGACCTCTTAAGCACCAAGAGACTTGAAAAATCCGCACCAGGCGCTATTTACTAACCCAAACATGCTCTAATCATGACCAAAATTTACAAACATGTGGGGTGGCCCTAGCCCACATGCTTGCAAAGTTTGGTCCCCATCGGAGCATGTTTGGGTACGATGGTATGGGAAGACCTGGATTATTCATGGCCTATTAAGCACCAAGAGACTTGAAAAATCCACACCGAGCGCTAACTACTAACCCAAAAATGCTCCGATGGGGACCAAACTTTGCAAGCATGTGGGGGTGGGCCCCCCCACATGCTTGCAAAGTTTGGTCCCCATCAGAGCATGTTTGGGTACGATGGTATGGGAAAGAGGTGCAAGTGCTTGTATGACTAAAGCAGCTATAACACCTCCTGTAGAAGTAGAAAGAGTAAGCTACTACACTGCAAACATTGGGATTCTTCTTCTCTTGTAATGATCCCCCAAAGACCAATAGATGATGTATCATATAGGACCACAATGGGTAGTTGGTCCCATCAAGCTTATCCTCACAAAAACATCCAAAATACATCATTGCCATTCTGCCTGTGCAAATAACTTATCTCTAACACAGAATGCAAATATCTAATCTCTGACATAGAATGCAAATATCCTAACTACCTACAGGTGCCAAAATAGCTATCAATAAATCACTAATGACAATGGAAACCTACAAAGTGTATGAAAATTTACGGAGTGTAGAGTGTGGAAATGATACTTAACAGGAATGCAGGAATGGCTACCGGTAGATCACTGATGAACGATGTTAACCTACAAAGTGTATGAAAAATTGTGGAGTGTCGAGTGTAGACTGTGGAAATGATACTTAGCAGAAATGTAGAAACTAATGATAATGTTGACGATGTTGTTGAAGCTATTTTTAAAGATGAACTCAAAGATGCTATCAGGTGGCACTGTCTGCACACCAAATGATGCTGTTATTGTGTAAAAAACCCAAAATCGAACAAAATCAATTCAAAATGACACTCTCTCACGATGCCTTTAAAAACTTTAGAGAATGCATACAAGGAGAGGCACACAAAGCGATGTTGTAGATTATGTGAAAAAGTACAATAATATGTGAACCCCATAAGTGAAATAAGGGTCTGTTCACATGTACAAGAGCTCGAGGGAAAAAACCTCTCCTAAAAAGAGTAAAAAGTGCCCCAGTAGGTCTTAGTATTCACATACCACTCCCCATATAACATACATGTCAACACAAATGACTAGTTTTCCCACTAGGCCGGCCAAACTTAAAAATGATCCAATCTCTATTACTAGTCTTAAGCAACTATGCACATGGAGTTCGTAGACTTTCTCTATTTGACATTAAACATAGGATAAGGCCACCTTTTATATTCCAGTGTCATCTTAAAAAAGGTAAGTACCCGTTCGAGCGAGTAAGATAGCAAAGTGCCTTTACGGTAGGTCATGTGGGTGAAACCATGTTAACCTACGAAGTGGTTAACTGTAGGTCACCTCGCCCCAACAGTGGCACCAAAGATGTTAGCCGCACTTGTGCCTTGCATGAGGGAGAAGAAGTGAGGAAATGCAAGGGTCATGGCTAGTTTCTACCCCTCAGCCGTTCACAAGAGAATAACCCTTTCTTATGGAGAAGCAAGGGTTCTCAACCTTGCCTCCATGGGTGTCACCCTCTCTTGTGGAGAAGCAAGGGTCCTTAACCTTGCCTCCACTATTGGTGTGTCAAAAGAGAGCTATGGAAAGCTATATCCTAACCTCTATGCCAATCATGAGTACAAGAATGGAAATGGAGATAGAGATGGATGGGAAGAAGAGGAGAGCGAGCAACAATACACAATACACTCACCCACACAATCCACTTGCAAGCAACAACACTCAATAGACTCACCCCCATAATCCACTGGCAAGCAACAACACTCAATACACTCACCCCCATAATCCACTAGCAAACAAGCAACAAAGAAAAAGTAAGTAAGCATGCAACTCTCACCACAAAAGCATAAGACTGGACTCAATTATGAAAATGGGATTATGTGTATTCTCATCATTAGCCAAAACTAGGTTCTATACATGCCTCATATTTACAATGCATGGCTTCCCAAGTAATGTTGTCCAAGAGCCCAAAACTAGAATGAGATGATTTCTCAAGCTATGTATAAGCTAATGTCATTGCACATGTCACAAGCTCAATAATTATGGATCAACCAGTATTATACAAGTTGTAAGCTTAGTGGTATCCCAAATTCTATTAGCGTAGATACAAAAAGATGTGGCAAAAAAGGGTGTAGCCACACGATTAGAGTAATATTAACCATTGTGGATAAGGATTTGTGAAGATCTTGTTATTTGTGTTAGTGTTAAAGTTGCATTTTCTTACAGGGTATTACAACATAGGCTCTAGTAACTTGTATTAAAAGAATACATTGGTTGTAGAAACTCAGTAGTCCAATTAATTGTGTGTCTATCTCTCTTTATTTTAATCGTTGTTTTTCTATATTGCGGTTCTTTTCTAGGTGGGTGCAAATATCAAAGCAAACTTAATGTTATTTACACTGGATTGTGGGCAATTTATGAAGCATGGTGATATTGTGGCAATTGGAGATGTGCATACAACAAACAATTTATGTTAGGAAAAGTTTGATTGAAAACAATTATGTTTAACCAAATTGGATTAAAATACCAACAATTGTGTGCAAGAAGAAGACCACGGAGAGCTTAAAGTAGTTTTTGAAGAGAATTTGAAAACTTGAGTTTCATAAATTGCAAATGTATTTTTAAACATCAATTTATTATTTGTGTACAAGAAGATCCAAGAGAGCTTTAAGTAGGTTTGGAAGAAAATTCAATGGAAACTTGAGTTTCATATATTAAAATTCCATTTTTACATATCAATTGAATTTTTTAACATGCAACTTTCTTATCATCAATGTTTTTTTTAGTACATTTTGTTATTGCTAGAAAATAATTTATTTAAGCTTATCCATGTTTTACAAACACCACAATTTATGATTTTAAATCATATCTTAGATGAAAAGTTACAAATGATTTGAGTAAAATTTTTAAAGTTAATGTATTTTATTGATAATATAAAATTATTGATAATTAAAAGTAATAAAATAATCAAACTTAATATACAAGAAACTAAAATTTGACAATTCCTTGAAGCACTCAAGGTTTCCTAAATCATCAACAAACTCAAAGTTAACAATTCCCAAATTCAACGTAAAGTTGAGGATTCCTAGAATTAAATAGGACACTCACCAATTCCAAATTCCCAAAGTTCTTGATATTTTCTAAAATGTCTTAATATGGTCCTAGTTGTGATGTTCCCACTTAAGTATAAATATTATTAAATCGCATTAATGTCGCACACTCAAATGACAATTAAAAATTGTTTGAAAAATTCTACGTTATTGGCTAGCAAGTTCAATGACCTCAAACCTTCCTAATCCTCGTAATATGTTCTTTTCTTAATAAGATTCTTGAAACCCCAATTCACTTTGGCCATTTACTTAGATACTAAATCAATGGCCATTTACTTGAAACGTATGTCTTTACCTTCACTATTATGATGGCTTCTTTATCATCAACCTAAGAATTCAATGATATGGACCTGATCATCTTATTTATAGATGATCATCTTATTTATAGAAAACCAAGCTTTAAGTGCATTTGAAAAGATTTCTTTTTCTTTTCTAAGTTTCTTTCTTTTTTTGGGGGGGGGGAGTGTTGTTGCAAAAAGGAGAGTTCTATTAAGTATGAATAAACCTTACAAAATGAAGCCGAAGTAAAACAAAACCTCATCCCAAAATGTAGGTTGATATCAACCAATGTGGGGCACAAAGGTGCCAAGAGAGTCTCATGGAGATTGTTGAGAAAAAGATCCCTTGACACCACTCCCTTATGAAAACAGTGCACTTCGCATGCACAGATCTAGAAGGTCCCTTTATATGAGCCCATGTGGCCATAAAAGTGTGAATAATATCTCCCCACATAGTACAAATGCACTGAGTGTCGTATATCTGAGTGCCCTCAATAGCCTCTGTGCATCTGGCTTTCCAAATCTACCAAGTTGTGATATTCGCAAAGTAGCATCAATCCTCTGTAGAGGTGGTCTATAATGGGTATAAGAAATTTCTTGTAGCATGCAACATTGGGTCACACCTCTGCATACATCATTATGGCAGTGTCCTAAACCCTACCCTCAAAAAATATTTGTGGACTGGACTGAGTGAGCCAAGCAATAGAGCCCCTAGTAACATAAATAGTCTCTCTCCTCAATATGACACCATGTAAGAATAACCAAAACAAGTGAGTGCCAAAGTCTGCCAAAATCTCTTTTGAATCAGTGGGGTGATGTTATAGCTTTCCTAGTGCAGCCTAAGAGTACTTGTCCTTTGAATCTGCCCAAGTAGGGGGGAGCCTAGTATTACAGACAGTGTAGCTGAAAAAAGGCTTACTCTTCATAAAATTGATTACATCAATCCACTCCCACTTACCAGGATCCCAATGAAGATATCTGAAAGACATCCACCATACAACCATAAGCACCAAGACCCGTGGCTCACAATATCAGGCAGAGGGTCAACATGCCACTGCTTTCTTGAGCAACTAATCCCTATGGCTCAAAGTTATTTGAAGAGAAGTTTAAGCAAGCTGTGGTTAGCAAAAGTGTGGGAATCTGAATGAGGGCCATGGTCCATTATCCTTTTCAGGTATTGGGGAAAAGGATCAGCTGCTTAAGTTGCATCACTCTATTATATAGGATAGGAAAACCTTTTGCAATCGGTGCACGCTTCTTGAAATTTATCCATACAACGTAAGCAAGCATAGAAGCAAGTTCGTCTTACAGCGCCTTCCACTCACTGAGCCGATCTCATTAAATGTAACTTGGCCTTCAAATTTTGAATTGGGTCCACCTCAAAAATATGATGATCTTTTATCTGCACACTTGTATGTTTGAACTGATAAGCACTAGGTAAATATCATTACACCATGTCTCTAGAAGCTTGAGGAAGGTAAAACTGTAGGCATGTTCATGTTTTTCATATATATCAAATAATGCAGGCCATGGACAAGGCAAGCAAACATCCATCTGGTGAACGTGGAGAATGTTTTTAGCAGCTGCCAACTGCAACCATGCAATGGGAATAAAATCATATTGTTATCACATTCTTGAAGATATGTATGGGATCTAAGAGATGATTGATCTTCATGTCACACCAATATGGAAGTGGAAAGAATATTGAGTGTCTAGACATCCCATCGGGTGGTGGATTAGGAGTGTTTCTCCATGCCTCAAACCAATCTCTACCTCTCATCTCACAAGTGGTGAGACCTTATGTGGCACATACTTGGGATGTGAAGGAGGGAGAAATCGATGATGTTTGGCATGCACCACCTTCTTAAGTATAGAGGGTCTTTCCGAAACAAGTGATGGTCCACCAATTGGACATGCATGATGTCCAGAGGTTGCCAAACCTATTTTAAATTTGAGATGATTAAGAGGTAGAGATATAAACTTAAATTTTAAAGGTTAAAACTTAAAGTTATCCGGTTCAAGTAGGTACTTAAGCACTCCAAGAGCCCAAGATAGTCGTGCATCATCCAAAGCAACACCTCGGCGTCACACCTCTTTATTGGCCTCGAAATGTCATGTACTTTGATACCTCGCCATAGTGTCTCAAGCTCCTCAATCAAAAGCTCAAGGTACACATTCATGTTTGCCACCTTATACTTGCCTGGTAGTACAAGGAAAGCAAGCATGATATGATCTTTCTTGATTTCCACCCATGGATGGAGGTTGTAATTCACCAATACAATAGGCCAAGTAGACCATGATGTGGACTTGAAGCCAAATGGGTTAACACCATCCATGCCTAAGCCAAGACGTAAGTGATGAGCCTCATCTTTAAACTCTGGCCATTAATGCTCCACATGTTGCCATCCCGGTGAATGAGCTACGATCCTCATGATGCCATCGGTTGGGCGATGAGTAGCGACGGGAGTCAAGTTATCTACCTACTTCAGTAGCCTGCACATGCAGAAGCTACACCTGCAACCTGTCTATTCCTCAAACCACACCTCTTCTTTCAGGCTATTCCATCAATCTCTCCAAGGTAAGTGCCTCTTTCTTGCTTTCTCCTTCATGGAAAGCTTCAATGTTTTCCCTTATTCCAAGCTTTCATGGAAAGCTTCTACATAGCTCTATGTGAGCTTTTCTTCCCCTTCCCCTCTCTTTCCTTCCCCTTTTTCCCTTCCCCTCTCTTTCCTCTCCCTTGCCCTAGCCCTATGCATAGAGCTCTAATAGAGAGCTTTGATAGAGAGCTCTTCATCATCAAAGCTATCTATTAAGTATTCTATGCATAGAGCTAGGGTTTAGGCTTAACATAAACTAATTTATTTCAATCACTTATGCATTAGGAGTAGGGTTTAGGGTACTCATCTCTTTTTCCTCTTGTTCTCCTTGCTTGCTAATGTGTTAATGAGAACTAACTTTTTATTTATTATGTTTCTTTTTTGTAGGTTTATTCAAGTGAACAAGGGTTTAGGCCAATCCTCTTATACGACTTCTCATTAAAGAGGTAAGCCCTCTTTTTTCATTTTTTGTTATGCTTCTTCTCGTTGTGTTTTTGCACCCTTGGGTGCCGCGAGGATTAGGGTTAGGTCAATAGGCTATGTATAAGTCTTATGCATAGGCTTATGCAATAGGCTATGCATAAGCCTTATATGCAATAGGTTTATGCATAGGCCTTATGCAATGGGCTATGCATAAGCCGTTATGCAATAGGCTTATGCATAAGCCTTATGCAATAGCCTATGCATAAGCCCTTATGCAATAGGTTTATGCATAACCTAAAAGCAGTAAGCCCTCTTTTTTCATTTTTTGTTTATGCTTCTTCTCTTTGTGTTTTTGCACCCTTGGGTGCTGGGGATTAGGGTTAGCTTAATAGGTTATGCATAAGCCCTTATGTAATAGGTTTATGCATAAGCCCTTATGTAATAGGTTTATGCATAAGCCTTATGCAATAGGTTTATGCATAGGCTTATGCAATAGGTTTATGCATAAGCCTTATGCAATAGGCTAGGCATAGGCCTTATGCAATAGGCTATGCATAAGGCCTATTGCATAATATGTTAAAGTAAAATAATTTTTTGATTTATTATGATAATTTTTTGTAGGTTTATTCAAGCGAACAACCACAAAGGGTTTAGGCGGCTCATACAGATTCTCAAAGAAAAGGTAAGCCCTCTTTTTCCATTCTTTGTTTATGCGTCTTCTCTTCAACTTTTTGCACCCTTTGGTGTTGGGGATTAGGGTTAGATCCATAGGCTTATGCATAGCACCCTTTGGTGTTGGGGATTAGGGTTAGATCCATAGGCTTATGCATAGCCCTTATGCATAAGCCCTTATGCAATAGGCTTATGCATATCCCCTATGCATTGCCTATTCATGCCCTATGCATACCCTATGCATAGCCTATTGTGTAAGCCCTTACGCATAGCCCTTATGCATAGGCTATTGCAATAGGCTTATGCATAGCCCTTATGCATAGTCTTATGTATAGCCCTTATGTATATGCTTATGCAATACTCTTATAAATAGCCCTTATGTATATGCTTGTGCATAGGCTTATGCAATACTCTTATGTATAGCCCTTATGTATATGCTTATGCATAGGCTTATGTATATGCTTATGCATAGGCTTATGCAATACTCTTATGCAAAAGCCCTTATGTATAGCCTATGCATACCCTATGCATAGCCCTTATGCATAGCCTATGCATACCCTATGCATAGCCCTTATGCAATAGCCTATTATGCATAGACCTTATGCAATAGTCCTTATGTAATAGCCTATTATGCATAGCTCTTATGTAATAGCTCTTTTGTATTCACCTTCACTTTTTCATATGTTATGTTTTATAGGTCTTGTATTATTATCCTCTTCTTCCTGACATTGTCGAGGTAAGCTCTATTATTCATTGAACCTCATGTTTATTGCAATCTTGAGCTTGGTTTAGGGTTTAGGGTTATGCATAGAGATATGGAGCATTATGTTAGGCCATCTAGAATGCTGTTTATGTCAAGTTAGGAGTGGTTATCCCCACGAGTAGGTGGTTATAGTGGAGGGAGAGCCCTCGATCTTCTCATTATCATTCTCTTTGTAAAGAGAAGTTGTCTTTGGCTTTAATAGTGGGGAGTGTGTGGAAGGTCCTCAGAAGCTATCATCTAAAAGGGACACTATCCACCCTACTTGTCTAAGCAGTATTGTAGGAGGTCTCAACAATGGTCTAATATTACATGTTACCTTTTTTTGTCTAAGCTCGTGTTGTTGTTTTCTCTTGGTTGGCTTGATATTGTTGAGGTAAGCTCTATTATTCATTCAACCTCATGTTTATTACACCCTTGGTGCCGGGTTTAGGGTTTAGGCTTATGCATAGAGATATGGGGCATTATTGTAGGCTATCTAAAATGTTGTTTATGTCAAGTTAGGAGTAGTTATCCGTGAGTAGGTGGCTATAGTGGAGGGGAAGCCCTTGATCTTCTCACTATCCTTCTCTTGTAAAAGAGAAGTTGTCTTTGGATTTAATAGTGGGGAGCATGTGGATAGTCCTTAGAAGCTATCATTCGAAAGGGGCACTGTCCACCCTACTTGTCTAAGCAGTATTGTAGGAAGTCTCAACAATGTTCTAATATCACATGTTACCTTTTTTGTCTAAGCTTTAAGCATAGCTTTTGTTAGATCAATCGTGTTTTGTTTCCTCTTATGCATGTATGTATAGGAAATGTTGATCAACCCATCATAAGATCCAGATGTGGCAAATCTGCTATCTATTATAAACCACCCCACTTGACTAGTCAGGGGGGCAGACCGTGCCTTTGATAGGCACAAGGCTGAGTGATGCAGGGCCGAGTGGTGCAAGCCCATCACGATATGATTGTGATGAGCCTACACAACCTTCTTTGACTAGGCCCACCCTCGCTCCCTCATGTCTGTCTCTTCACCACACGACGATGACATAGTAGGGAGTTTGGGGAGGCTAGTAGATGTACTAGCGGGGGGGTAGGCTGCTTTTTCTTTGGCAAAAGCAACACTAGGTCTCCCCTGTGTCTCCCCAACAGGGGGGATCTTCATCTACACATCATGAGCCAACTCCGAGGAGACCCATTCCACCATTCGATCCATGCACCCTGCCATACAACGTGGATGTCGACGGTGCCCTTGTGAGATGGATGCACGAGGGAAGCAAGTCATAAACCGCATGCATGTACTTGCAAGCTTGGAGTTCATGAACTCCTTTAAAAGGTGGAAAGCACAAGATAAGATTTCAAAGCAATACGTCATTGATGTGCTTAAGTTGGAGTTCCCTATTCCACATGCGGGTCTTTGCTTCTGCAAGGAGTGGATTTATGAAGAGACGAATCAAGCTTTTGAAATTTGCTCTCTAATAGGAGAGAAAATATCAAGAGAGTAGTAAAGAATAATTTGGAGAAGCTTAGCGTTTGCATGCCTAAGGAGTGGAGACACACACACAACTTCGTGAGATATCACCCATGTGCTTTTCAACAACAAGAGGCAGCGATTGCTTCCCAATGATAGAAGCGAGGGGCTTCACACTTCAGCTCAGGAGGAAAGTCTTCCTTCATTGCTCATTTTTGTAAGTACCTATTTTAGTAATCATTTCTTCTCCTCTTTCATTTTGATTTGTACTATATATTATTTTCTTTAACTAATTGTATATTTTCTTAATTGTCTTTTGTAGAGGGAGGTTGTTGGGTGTGACCCAACAAAGGAGGAGTACGACTATGGATACAGAGCCCCCCCTTTTGCAATTGTGGGTGTGGATGCGCACGCGAGGTGTACACTTGGATGAGTCCGTTTTGGAGACTCAAGCAGATAAGGTAAGTGAGCCTAAACCCTTCTCTTATCTACATCTACTTGTATTTTATTTCCCTTGCTTACCTTGCGCTTGATGGCATATATGTAGGATGAAGGGGAAGAGGAAGAGGAGGCTCTTGTGATAAATGAGGATGAAGCGGTGGAAGGAAGTGAAGAGGATGACGAAGATGATGAGGATTTAGAGTTACATTTTGACCTTTTTACTTGGCTCATAGTGTTCACACTTGGCCGGCCAATGTTAAAAATGAGGTCCTAGTGAATCCAAGCCTGCTACCTACACTATTGTAAACACCTTGTCTTGCTAATAACTCTAACCTTATTATCCCATGATGACACACCTTTCATATATAAGCAATGATCGCACATGTAAAATAATCCATTACAAGAGAAATATGAATTTTCTAGTGCCTAGGCCAATCAAAATATGTGGTGGCCGACCGCAGTGTCGTAGAAGTCTGCACTTAACAATGATACACCTGGGGTATGGAAGATTACAGAAGGAACCTCTATAACAAAGGAAGAGCACACAACCCTGTTGGCTATCAGATTTGCTTTAGTAATGCAAGTGTAGGTTTAATAAAGCCATAAAGCTAGAGAGCTTGTAACACAATAGCATCCAGCCATGTACGACTTGCTAGGAATGGAAATTTGGTAAGGTAGCGATCAAAACTTAAGAAAGATTTTCATGAAAGGATTCAAAGATCTCAAGAATTGCAAGGGGAGGTTGTTAGGCAGAACATTATGATACCCAATGAGGTACATGTCTTTTACTTACACATTACAGGATCGATATAGAGAAGGGATTTACATCCTCTGTTACAGTTGCCAAGCTCCCTTGATGCCCATTTCTAGATTTTAGTCAAAGAAGAGATTCCAAAAAGGGAGTCTATATGCCATGAAAACACATTTACTTTGTGTTCATTATGGTCCTGGTGGGTTTGAGTGATAAGGTACTTGAGTTTATGCACCAAGTAGATGCGACAAAAGTTAAGTTGTTCCAAGCTTTGAATGGCAAGAGGAAACATTCTATGGTGGATTAGGAAAAAATTTACACCTTCCATGCTGGGCGGTGTAGCAATTTTATTGCCATTAAGATATGTATGGTAGCTTCATTTTGGGTAAATATTGATATTTGCTAATGCCGAGATGCTTCATTTTTGGGAACTACTTTTGTAAGAAATACAGGCTTACTAGAAGAACCAATGATATTGTGTTTAGAAGTGATCCCATCTGCATATGTGTTATTACTATGGTTTGTCATCTATTTCATTGAAAGAGGGAATACTAAGAATTAAGTTGAACCATTGTAACAAATGTTTAAGCAAATTAAGACATGTTTGGTGTGTAGATTTCATGGCTTGAATAGTGCTACCTTCTTGCACATGCTCACATTCTTAAAAAATAATTTATAAAAAATTATATATTTTTTGTAACTAAATTATAAAGTATTAAAATATTAATATGATATTGGTTTATTAACATTCAATTTTTTATTTATAGGGTTATCAAAGGCACAAGTACAGAAATAGTTGTTCAGTTCAAAAAGTACATTTTCAATGGGAGTTGCTCGATTTTATCTCTCACTCGATTTCAGTTACTTGGTCTTTGGTTTTCCTCCCATGAACTTTGGCTAGGACCCTTCTTTTGAAATCACCTCTTTGAGGAACACACACGTGATTGTTAAAATATAAAACAACCGTATTTAATCTTATATCCCTGAACTTTTCTTAACTCTTGAGGAGTCTTGCTCTCATCAATAAATCTATAATTAGGGCGAAGAACTCATTTGTCGTCCCAATTTGCTCTTTTAGTAAGAAAATAAACCGAGCAAGAGACGAAACCTTTTGGACTAAGAGCATCGGTAACTACATTCTCCTTCTTAGACCTGTACTTTATCTCGAAGTCTCTTGCAAAGTTTGCATCCATCCTGTTTGACATTAGTGAGATCCTTCTGGGTAAATATCCATTTCAGACTTTTATTGTCTATCATCACTAGAGTAAAGCTCTGACTAAGTAAGTAATGCCTCCATAATTTCAATGCATGAGTAACATCTAGAATTTCCACGTCATGAAAGTTTTATAATTTCTCTCATGAGGCTTTAACTTTTGAGACTCGTAAGCCACAAGTTAGCCATCTTAAATAAGAATTCCCTCAATTACAAATTCCCACTTACATTGGTAATAACCTCAAAGGGTTTGCTAAACTTTGGCGATTTCAACATAGGGTTGGTCACCAAGGCAACTTTGACCTTGTCCATTTGAAAGGTGCATCCTTCTTGAGAAGCGAGACCTGTGTCATTGAGGAAGAAAGCCATGAAATTCCCTTTGACATGGTGGCACTCTTATGGAAGGGTTGGTCTTCCAAACCTTTCACGCTTTGCTCTTCGTGTTCTCTCTCAGGGGTAACTTAATCTCTAAAGTATAGTCTTCGGAAGTGAAGCCTGATGTTTTAGCATTAAAAGATTTACAAATTTGCTCGCATTGCACTCATTTTTGCACAGGATTGCTCAACTGGAGCATGTGAGCGGAACTGGAGCTCATACTCTCTTATACACACCAAGATTTGGAATCACCTTAGTACTTCTCAATTAGAGAAGTTGGTGTACTGCAGAGCTATGTCCATATTTTTCTCTTTCTAGAAAGCTTCCCTTTAAAGATCAATCCTTGTTTTTTGAACTAATCCTTGGTCTTAGCTTAGCCTTAGTTATAATTCTATTATTCAAGGGGTGGGGGGGGGACTTTTCTATTAAAGATCAACCCTTGTTTTTTAAACTAATCCTTGGTCTTGGCTTAACCTTAGTCATAATTCTATTATTCAAGGGGGATCTTTTCTTTTTCTCTCCTCTAGGTACTTCCTTCTCTCTCTAGAACTCTACTCGATGGATTCTTTTCTTTCTATATTTCTTTACGCTAAAGTTAATTAGAAATCTAAGCATCCTACTAATCAGTGTAAATTATTCTAAGACCTTCTTATCTATCTAGAGCCTCTTTCTCTCTCTAAAATCTTAATCTTAACTTTCTCTCTCTTTCTTCTAGGGTTAGGGATTTTCTAAATTTCTTATTCAAGATTCTCATTTCTCTTTGATCAAAATTCATTTGTACACATTTATGTGTAATATGTGCACATTTGTGTGTATCTAGGGCATTCACACTCGTGGTGGATACTTAAATTTAATGAATTAATTCTTAAATAAAATCAAGATTTAACTATTAATATAAAGACATAAGAGTACATACTATAAGGAAAAACACCTCCTACTATAACTTACAATGGTCAGTCTATAATGTGAACTTGAATCTATGAGCTAATGCTATGACTATGTTATACTCTAGCAATCCAAATGTGATTGTCACACAGCTTGTCATTCACCCCACTGGCAGCATATCAACCATAATCTCACCAACCATGCCAGTTACATAAGTGTAGAAGCTATCACCTAGGCGGGTTGTTTTTAATGTTTCTTAACACTATTGCAGGCAAACTAGGTAATATTTCTTGTGAAAACGAGAAACAATTAGCATCTTGGGTGTGTCCTTAAAGCAAATGCAAGATGCCTTAAAACAAATAAAGTGAAGGTCTTTTGTTGAAAAGTACGATCACATAATTGAAGACCCATTACTTAAGAAGCATGAAAAGAAACTCTCAAAAAGGGGTAATTCTTAAGATACTTAAGACTGGTTGAAGAATTCTTCATATTCTTAAATTTTTAGTATTATTACCTTTTCAATTGGATATAATAGGTTTTGCTAACTATAATTTAAACACAATTTAACTTTTGATAATTATAATATAATTCATCCTCTTACTTTTAAAGAACAAAATTAAGCTCCCAAATTTTCTAGAGAGCATTTATTGCCCCAAAAAATGGACAACTTGAAACAATAAAATATACACAAAAGTAGTAATAACAAAATTATTCATGGAGGGAATTTGCAACTTGTTTCATTAGGAGACTTGGGACTTGATAGGTGTAAATTAAGGGAAAGATGCCCATGTTTGCAATTGTGGGTAGTGTATGTGTGTTTATGTTGTCTTATCAGCTTAACTTAAATAAGAGAAAATGGGTTTGCAATGTTGTTTGTGTCATTTGAATGAAACACGTAAGAGAGAATGTCATGCATGAGGTTTGCAATTTGGTTTGTTTGCAATTGAAAAAGCTAACTTCACCCCCCACGCGCGCGCGCGCGCGCGCGCACACACACACAGAGTAATAGCTAGACCAATGGCACGATCAATTGCACAAGTAAAGTCTGGGGAGCCTCACGAAGCCCTTGAGCTCCGCCGCCAGCCCAGTAAACCCATCGCCAGTCCCGAATGCGTGGTAGTACGCATGACAGTCCGTCCTGTCAACCCCGTAGATTTCATGACGATCAGAACCGGCCAGCTTCTCGACAAGTCATTTGAATGAAACACGTAAGAGGGAACGTCATGCATGAGGTTTGCAATGTTGTTTGTTTGCAATTGAAAAAGCTAACTTAAATAAGAGAAAATGTCAGGACTGATAAAATCGGTGGTAGTCACACTGTTATCCCACATAAACCACACCCCCCCACACACACACACAGAGTAATAGCTAGACCAATGGCACGATCAATTGCACAAGTAAAGTCTGGGGAGCCTCACGAAGCCCTTGAGCTCCTCCACCAGCCCCATAAGCCCATCGCCAGCCCCGGATGCGTGGTAATACGCATGACAGTCCGTCCTGTCAACCCCGTAGATTTCATGACGATCAGAACCGGCCAGCTCCTCAAGTTTCCCCATCCCCCGGTTATCGGAAGCGAGGGTTTTGGCATTGTCGAGGAGGTAGTGTATGCTCCAATTAAACATCATTATTACAGACTTTTAATCAATGCAAAGCCTACAGCGTATTCTTTATCTGATGGATGATGGGCTGCAGGTTGGAGAGGGTGTGGGTAAGTTCCGTCCCGGCCAGAGGGTTATACCGCTTCTATGGGTGGAGTATCAACGAAACGGGCAAGGTTCATGGCAAGACTACATTGAATTGGAGGAAGAGCAGGTTGTAGCGGTTCCCGACAGTGTGAGCGACGAAGCGGCTGCCCAATTCGTGATCAACCCATGGACTGTGTATGGCATGCTGGATGACCACGCCGTTCCCAAAGGAGAGTATCTTCTGCAGACAGCTGCAGCCTCCGTCCTTGGAAGGTCTCTCTCTCTCTCTCTCTCTCTCTCTCTCTCTCTCTCTCTCTCATCAATACACGTACTAATTAATGCTTCTTGATCCGTATTGACAAACTCAGACAGCTCATCCAGCTCGCCAAGTATTGGGGTATCAAGACCATCAACGTCGTACGGCGGGATGCGTGGAAAGACGAGCTCAAGGCTCTGGGAGCAGACGAAGTCATCAACTCGGAAACCGAAGGTCTGATTTGATTAGCTGCATATAAGCACACAATTTGAGCAATAATTCACCTAAGTTCGTATCGATTGTTTAGCTTAGAAAACCCTAAACATGCTGATAATTAGCGTTTCCACTCGTGCAGACGTAGTTGAGAGGGTGAAAGAAATCACAGGGGGCAAATTGGCATATGCTGCTGTAGATGCTGTCGGGGGTGTTCTCACAAAAGTAAGCTGTTGGTTGATGGATATTTGGTTGGCATTTGTTGCTGAAAACTGTAGGAATTATGCAACTTGAGCTAACTAACCCTAGTGTGTATATTACCACTTCTAGACTGTGGCAGCCACTGTAAGAGACGGTGGCAAGGTGTTCGTATACGGGTTCCTATCTGGGTGGGACATCACGGTGAGCGCGGTGGACCTGATGAGGGGTGTGCAGTTGAGCTGGTGGCTGCTTCCCAACTACGTCTCCACAGCTGCCAAGCAAGCCCATGTTGCAGGCGAGGTGATGAAACTGTTTGAGGGGAAGGTTATCACACCTCTCTCTGGGAAGAGGTTCCCCTTGGAGGACTTCCTCGCAGCCATCGAAGAATCCGAGAAACAAAGCCGAGGTGGAAAGGTTCTGCTTGTTAGCTAGGAAGGGCCCTCTTACACGATCAGAGTCTTTACATAGCGTTTACACCATACTCACTCAGGATTTGGACAAACCTCGTTATAAGAATGTCTCATATAATACATGTATTATGAAGAAAAATAAAGTTTTTATTTAATGCATAAAGAGAGTTGTATTGACACTTCAAAGAGAGAAGATTACATCATCATGCCCTGTACATGATTGGACCTCCTAAGTAGACTACCTACTATAGCTTTCTAATTAGGACTACTGTTTGTCTCAACCAGCTTGCAAGCTTCTATCAGAAGTGCCTGCACCCTGAACTTGGAATTGACCTGCCTCCATTCTTTCCCATGAAAAAGCACTTTATTCCTTGCATCCCAAATTGTTCTAATCAGCATTGCTCTTAAAGTGTCCCATACAAACTTTAATGTAGGGTTCATTCTTCCTTTCACTCCCAAGAGCCCTTGTCTCCAAGTTATCTTATCTTGTATGTTGGCACACTTTAACAAATTCTCCACAGCTTTCCATGCGTCTTGTGCACTCTGGCATTCCCATAGTACATGATAACAGCTTTCCTACTTGGTTCTGCATTTTTGGCAATAATCATTTACACCAAAGATTTTTCCAAATAGATCCTTTGCGAAATTGATGCAAGGTCCTCCACAATATCATATTCAATCTGGCAGATGGGGTAGCTTTCCATACTTGTGTCGTTAGTTTTTTTTGTAGGTCTTCAGGTCTAATCTGTTCCATTTTACCTTAATTTTCTCCACCCACTTGCATAGTTAGTTTTTTGCAGGTCTTGAGGTCTAATCTCATACCTCTTTTGTTCCATTTTACCTTAATTTTCTCCACCCACTTTGTGTTTACACATGTCAAGCCTTATATGTGCTATAGTCCAGTCCCTAAGTTTGGCTTCTCTTTGAGCTATAGGGGCTATAGGCCAGCTGTCCCTAACCTTACCAGGGTACTGACCAAAAATTGCTTTTCTTTTGCATTAAGTCTCACATCGTGTTGAATTTCTTGATTGGTGATCCAATTCAATTTTTTTGTGATTCCATACATTTGCCCAAGTCTTATATCCCTTTTCAGCTAAACTGTGAGCCATTCTTCTATTCAACGCTATGGGGCCCACGTGATCCGGGTCTCCTAGGATCCAGATACTCTAAGAAAGAGAACCATCCCCTCTACACTTCCCTTGCCACATAGCTTTGCTCAGAACTTCTCTCCATGATTGCAGCAGCCTGTTAGCCATCATAAAGCCATTGATGTTAACGTTTCCCCTAGACATTAGCTTGTCTGTCCAATTAGCATTATTCCAAACCTTCTTGTTCACAGTAGCTTCCTGTATGCGCTACCTTATTAATTTTGCCCAAGGCTGGTCCCCCTCCAACTTTGCAATCCATTTTGTTGTCAATTCTTGTGCCTTATTTGAAACACTAGGTATGCCCCATCCTCCTTGCTGCTTAGGGGAACAAATTTGATCCCATGAAACTATGTTCCATGATTCTCTTTGAGCAAAGGTCTACAAGAATTGCTTCATGTGTTTCTCCATCTTAGACCAACTTCTCTTAGCAAAGGGGAAAACAACAGCAATGTAAACTGGCATTGCTACAATATTGTGCTTAGCACAAAAAGTCTTCCAGCTAGCTAGATGAATCCGCTTTGCCATTTTATGCAAAAGCCTTTCCATCATCCATTCAAGTGCCTGCTTGGCTATAATTTCCAATCCTATTGGGCACCCAAGGTATCTTATAATGTTGCTTGGACCTACATCTTTTAGCCCCATCTCCCTCAAGAATGCGGGGTATTCCTCTAATTTGAGTATTAAACACTCAGTTTTATGGTCACTTATGATTGACCTAGATACCTCTGCAAATTTGTCATAAGCTTTCCTCAGAGTTTTTACATTTTCTTCATCTGCCTCTAACAAAGTTTGTATCATCGTCAGCAAACATTTGTGAGTAAAAGTTAGAACCATCTAGTATTTTAAGGCTTCTGACAACTCTCCTTTGAGTCAAGTTGTCAATATATCTAAGAAAAGGATCAATAGCAAGTGCAAACAAGAGAGGGGCAATTGGACAGCCCTGTCTAATTTAGACCTTCTAGCATATGCATTCTTGAATAGAGTTTCAATCATTTTACAGAAGGCATCACCAAACGCAGCTTTGTGGAGCACAGCCAAAACATAATCCCACCTTATTCTATCATAAGCCTTATCACGGTCCATGTTTATCTCATCAAATAGTCCTCTTCTTGAGCAGCAGCCCACTCCACAGCCAGAAGTACATTCAATATAGCCTCATGAATACATCTACCATTTACGAAGCCATACTGTAATGGGTGGACTACTTTAGAGACAATGAATTTAATTCTGTTAGCTAATGCCTTTGCCATGACTTTGTAAGCCGAGTTCAACATTGTTAATGGTCTGTAATCCTTTGGTTCAATTCTATGGGAGTTCTTGGGAACCAGCTTTATAACACGGGTTCAAATCTGCTGGCATGTTCCTTGTTTTCCTACATACATTCCACAACTTTTTATACACCTCAATTGGGAGACCATCTGGGCCAGGGGACTTTTCTTTCTTCATCTTCATGACTACACTTTCAATTTCTTCCATAGTGAAGGGCCTGCCAGGCTCCATCGTTTGGAAATTAGACAGATGATTCCATCATATTCAAAAATTGCCCAACCTTCTCAGCATACTGTCCATCCTATTATGGAGACTTCCCCACGATTCCAGACAAACCCTCTACTTAGCTTCTATCCAGATTCTTCTCAAAATTGCACACCATACTCTATCTTTTAAATGACTAATATTAAACTTGTTAACCCTCCTCCTTTGTTGTTGAAATATACAAGTGAATAGGGTGTGTGCGGGAACAAACCCTTGGTTAAGGGCTGTAAAAGAGAATGTGTAAATGTGAAAGAACCCGTGAAAAGGTGAGAAGAATCTACTAGGAGAGAATAAAGGGTAGCATGAGAAGATTTAGGAAGTGTGGAGATATTCTGGGAAAAGTGAAGAGGTGGAGAGAATCAAGCAAAAGAGGTGGAGATATTCTGGGAGAGGTGGAGTGAATCAAGGAGAAATCAGTGGGATTTGATGCTTGGATGTAAACTCTATAAATTGAGGCATTGGCCTAATGAGAATTTGCTGGTTTTTGATTATCCATGCCTACATTAAGCTATTTGCTAATTATTCACTAATTATGTCTTAATTATTATCTAATCACTTTGTTAATGATATTGATTCTAGTATTTGATCCATCATAGCTCATCACATTGCTCTAATTTCAACATGGTATCAGAGCCATGCCTAGAATCCATTAGGTTTATGAGTCCATTATCTAATTAATTAGGATTAATAGATAATTAAAAATTAATCAAAAATTTTAGTTATTTTCAACTAACCTCTATACCCCCAGCTAGTGGAGGAGCTCTAGCTCTTTGCACACTCAACCATTGCCCAAACCCTTCTAGCCCAAGTTAGCTAACCCATTGCTACTCCAGCCAGTTGAAACAAAAGCGCAAACCGTCGGCGGAGCTGGGAGAAATCGCGTTTTTCTTCAGCATATTTTTTTCTGAGAAAATTTGACATTGTTACTGCTCCAAATCAAATTGGTCTAATTCCTCATAGCTCCAAGGGTTTTCAAGCATGCTCTACAAGCTGGTGAAGATAGAATTCAATTTGATCAAGTCTATAGTGAGATCCAAGCTCTTCATCAAATCTGCAGGTGACTTTGGTAAAACAAAGATTAAGCTTTCAATATTTGGTCAAATCTTATGTTTCTTGGCTTAATCCTCTACTAGACTCATTGCTATTGATGGCTTTGAAAGCATTTGAGCTCATTTGAAGTCTAAGGCACCAGATCTGGACTCCCCGCATACTCTATTTTTTGCACACAAAACAGTGGATTAATTTGTTAATCAGTGATTAATTAGCGCTAATCACTATATTTTGATACAATTGAGGATTCAAATTAACCACCATTAAGTATCATACAGATCCCTATAACTTCAGATTGTAATTTGATACTCCATCCATTCCGTACAAATTAGTTACCCTTGATTTAATGTAATTTCTAGTAAAATTGTGTTGATAAAATTATGATAATCATCATTTTACATTTAACCCTTGGTTAATGCCTATAAATCACACTCAAATTCAAGATTATTCACAGCCAGAGTTGCATTTGGGAATGTGCATAAGAATGAATGCTATACGCATTATGTATTAGGCACATTACATTAGTGTAAATATGGGATCAGACACTGCCCTTGTCCAGAATAAGGCAAGAGGTAAGACCTCCCGCATAAATTTGGGTTTGCATTGCATAATGACACAAGATAAACATCAAAAGCCCAAAAGAACTGTCCAACAAAACATTTAAATATTTTGCTCACATGGAGCAAAAAGACTTGATGGACAAGCTCATGGCCTCTTTCCAAGAAGAGGATCCACACCGAG
This sequence comes from Cibotium barometz, assembly GCF_041138505.1. Taxonomy (NCBI): domain Eukaryota; kingdom Viridiplantae; phylum Streptophyta; class Polypodiopsida; order Cyatheales; family Cibotiaceae; genus Cibotium; species Cibotium barometz. Next base: position 23,679,375 of record NC_141056.1, read on the forward strand.
AAGATCTAGAGGAAGCACTAAAGGAAGACATGGACACAAGAAGAGAAGCTGCCACAAGAAGACTGAAAGAAGAGACGAACGCGTGGAGAGATGCTGCCACGACAAGAAGACGGAAGAAAAGAGAAGATGTGAGGCTCCAAAGAGTGAGGAGCCATGTGAAAATCTTTGAGAAAGAGAGAGAGAGAAACCCCACAACCCAATGTAACCTGCCCCAACAAAGTAAAACCACCTCTGAGCCACCGATGATGTAGGCCACGTGGTAGATGTATGTATGAGCACTTTAGTCAAGGTCGCGGGCAACTATAGTAAGCCTTGGAGAGAGAGAGTGTCAAGGACTATGAGTTGAGGGACTTGAGGCACTGGTCCAGGCTATCAAGTAAGAGAGAAACTTGGTATAGGGTCCAGGTGTACTAAGATAACTTGAGGGGAGGTGTGCTAGACACTAGTCGCGGACTATCAAGTAAGGAGGGAAACTTGGTATAGAGTCTAGGTGTTCTAGGAGTATTCACTTGAGGGGAGGTGTTGAAATATACAAGTGAATAGGATGTGTGCGGGAACAAGCCCTTGGTTAGAGGCTCTTGGTTAGAGGCTGTAAAAGAGAATGTGTAAATGTGAAAGAACCCGTGAAAAGCACAACACAAAGCAACTATAGACGTGCTTGATAGACGCGCAAAATAGCGAGCGCGTCTATAGGCATTGCTTGAATAGAGAAGTTACGGGCGCGTCTAATAGCACGTGTATTTGCGCGTGTATTGACGCGTCTATTAGGGCGTCTATACTAAGAATCTAACATTGCATCTAATAGCGTGTCTATTTATGCGTGTATTAGCGCATCTATTTACACGTATATTAGGTCGTCTATTAGTGCGTCTACACTGAGAGTTAGACGCGTATTTAGACGTAAAACAGAGAGTACAAAAAGTGAGATTTTGGTGTAGGCTGGTAAATGTACATCACTGCTTTCCAAAAATTGCCCATGATTACCAAAGCACATAATTTTAACAAAAACATCAATGCTTTTTTGCAAACCCACATATACAAAAAATAAGTGAGGTGAGGAGAATGAGACAATATGTAAAATAGTTTAGCCAATATCAATGATGGGCTATGGTTCAATCTCATCCTCAATGAGATCAACCCTTACCAAACTATCTACTTCAAAAACCAAACAAGTGTTTAGATCTACAAATACATTCAACCCACTACTACTTGTGCTACTCATGTGCTCATCATCACCAATGGTAGGCTTGTCCTCATGGGTAATGGCCTTAATATCTGTATCTCCTATCTCATGATCATCCTCCTCTCTCGTATCACGGTCATCATCACCTCCATGGCCATGATCATCCTCCATACGCTCCATATTCGTAAATGTACTATACATCACTTTGGAACATGGCGTAATAGGTATGACATGCCACCATCTGTTATTATCCACCATTGGTTGATAGACAACCTAATTCAAACACAAATACAATCATGTTATTTTCCTTGCATCGAAGGTATCAAATATTTAAAAGTAAGTACTTTTATATGTGTGTACAGTACCTGTTCACATTGTTGCGGTAGTACTAGTGTGTCCTTACTTTGCTAAAACTTTGTGGAGTCAATAGTTACAAAGCCACTTGCATGGCGTTTGATTGTTACATTAGGGCCTCTTTCCACCACGTCCTTAAACCACTTTACATCCAAAACATACACAAAGAAGCGTCGAAAGTCAAGCTTAATAATATCTTGGATTATGCCACAATAATCATCCATGGCTCCATTGGCTCCCTCAAAGCTAGCAATGACGCCGCAATCTTGTGTGTTTCTCTTATCATCAATCCGTTGTGTTTGAAAATGCTTGCCCTGACACCATATAGCATTGAACATAGTGCACTACACCAAGACAAAATCAATTAAATAAGCAATCTAAATTATTGAAAGCTCCTAACTTATGCATAACATTCTATATACCGACCTTGCTCATGTATCCCCTAGCATACTCCCATTCTTCCATTGTGATATGTATCCCCTTGTCTTTCTCTGCTTTCTCCATTTCGTCAAGTAGCCAATCCACATGAATATCCTTTGGAAGTGCTCTTAGATACTGAGGGTATGGCACACGAGATCCGTGGTGTGTATGAAAGAGGACCCTTTCTTCTTGTCTTCTTGCCTTCGCATCCTCGTATCTTGTCACCCATCTTTTCATCACATCACTATTAAGCACGCAATAGAGGTTGATATTATTAAGCAACTCCGTGTCTATTACTTTGTTGCGTCCTTTTCCTTGAGGCACAATAGAGGTCATCCTTAGGTCTTCATCATCTCTCCATAGTCATGGGAGAGAGCTATCCATAGTCGTGGGAGAGAGCTATCCACATCAACAAGAAACTCAAAATATATACAAGTGACTCTTGTATCAACCAACCCTCGGCCATGCTACCTTCTTCGGGTCTTGCATTTTGTCTCACGAAAACCTTCAAGTCTTCATGAAGTGCTCGAGGAAGAACAACCATCGTGCATGTATAGTACCACATATAGCAATCTCATCCACCAAATGCACTATGAGATGTAGTTGGCTTGTGAGAATAGAACGTGGAAATGTCTCCTCCACTAGACAAACCACCTCCACTGACATAACTCGAGCATTCTCAAGCGTGGTGGGATCTATTTCCTTTGAGCTCACATACCTGGAAATAAAAAATTACACCATGTTAGCAATATGAACACCTTGCATGGAGCATTGATACGCATCACATTTTGTATCATGTAAAGTACCTCACAAGCTCGCCCATCTTGTAAATACAATCTTTCACGTCCTTCGATGCACTACGAGAAATGCTAGTAATAGGTAGTATGAACTAAACACATGAGGAATGGTTGATTAGTTGCTTCTAATTCACTCACAAATTTGAAAGGAAAAAGATATTATGCACATAAAATACTTACTTGGAGCATCTTGTGCCAATCATGAGATTTCAAGCCATATAATTGCTCTACACCTCTTTTCTTGCTCTTTGTAAAGGCCCCCTTCAAACACCTCATGCATCCAGTGGGAGTACGAATTGTAGTAATAGCACGCTTCACCGCCGCGACCATCTCTAGCTTTGATAACCTCCACAGTGCACGAGGTGAAAAAACACGCCCATTTGGTCTCTCTTGTGGCCAAGCTTCACGCATCCTCCCTATGGTACGTAGATCCTCCCTTATGCCTACGGAATTTCATGTCCCATTCAAATGTTCCCAAATGGTAGATGCCACATTCTTAAAGATATACATGGGATTAAGCAGGTGATTGATCTTGAGGTGGGACCAATATGGTAAACGATAAAAGATGGAGTATCTAAACAAAAGCTGGTGTTATCGGGCAATCTTTATTTCTTGCCAATATAGCACACAATAGTTACAAACCCTTACCGGCTCATGCCAAGTGGTGGAGGAGTCGTGGAACCGTCCCAAATTCTCATCCAATCTCCGCTGTGAGTGATTGTGGGAGGACTTCATTCCAAGGGGCAACATATCTAAGATGATCAGGTGGGAGAAATCGATGGTGATTCGCATAGATGACCTTATTCAATGCGTCTGCCCGTGAGGCAACAAGCGAAGGACCACAAACAGGACATGCATGGCAACCCGATGTAGTGAGACCTGAACAATAGATGCAATTAAGAGTTGAAGGTGGGTTTAGGGTGCCACATCCTTTGCCTACTCATAATTAGAAGTGCAATGCTTACCTGAACACTCACCATAGCCTAGGAAGTCATGCATCGTCCACATCAAGATTGCTTTGCAGTTGAAGTCTCGTGACGAGGGAGGCCTGCTCACATCATGCACCTCGATACCTCTCCAAAGTATCTCTAGATCGTCAATCAAAGGCTCCAAATAAACATCAGGATTTTTGACTTTATGTTTCCCTGGAATTAGAAGGGATAACATAACATGTCCTTTCTTAATCGCCATAGAGGGTGGAAGATTATAATTCACCAATATCACTGGCCATACACTGTAAGAGGTGCTTTTGAGACCAAATGGGTTCACACCGTCCATACCCAATCCAAGTCTCAAGCTCCTAGGTTCTTCCTTGAAGCTTAGCCATGTGTCTTCAATATGCTTTCATGCAAGAGTGTCTGCGGGAGTTCTCCACTTGCCATCGGTGGGAGGAATGCCATGACATGAGCTCTGCAATGGATTTGCACTTGAACATATGTTGGATGCGAGGGATTATGGGAAAATGTCACAGAACCTTACGAGACACATCCAAAGTTTTGAGATCTACTCTATATCTTGCCTCTCCACCCCACAAGTAGAACACTCTCTTGCATCCTTATGTAGTCCACGAAACAAAACGCAATCGTTGACACATGCATGGATGCGCTTGTAATCTCATCCTCCAAGAGAGGTCACATGTTGCCTTGCCATATCTCTTGAGGTCGGTAATTTATTCTCCCTTGGAAGCATTTTACACAATAGCCTGCACGTGAAGACCATAAATGAGGAAAAGCATTCGAGTAATTGACCCACTAGCATAATTCACCATGTTTGCAAAATAGACTTTAAAGCTTACTTGAGTAATGCATTCAAACTTGCATTGCTCCATCCATAGATGGTTTGTAAGTTTAGTAACTCAAGGGAGGCACGTAGAACAGAGAATGTGCACCCCTCAAACAGTGGAGTCGATGCTGCGGTAAAAAGATCGTCCTGCTCCATGCTATCATCTCTCCCTTCGGATTGATGGACATATAAATCCCGCACCATATCATCAAACACCTCCTCCTCCACGGCTTCATGAGGTAATGGCGGAGGGCTACTATCACCATCACTCCATGCATCCGTAACGATCCCTCCTGAAGATCCCACCTCATATCGCCGACGCTTTGCCTCACGAGACGAGCATAGGGCAACATATGCGGGTGTGGCACTGCATCCTGTATCAAATTAAAACGGGATCATAACTCAAACATATGAGGTATCTCAATCAACCTTAACTCTTTAACACTTACCATGTTTACGGTCGCATCCCATTCTCCATACTTTGAGATGTGATTGAGTATAATCCTGCATGCACGATACATGTTTCCTCGACATCGATCACACATACATTTGATTTTTTGCTCCAACCACATTTCACGATGGTGGATACGGAGGGATTCATCCTCACTGGAGCTACTTGTTGAAGATGAAGACATCCTACAAATAAACATTTCGCGATGGTGGATACGGAGGGATTCATCCTCACTAGAGCTACTTGTTGAAGATGAAGACATCCTACAAATAAACAACCCAAAAAAATTGCTCTTGTATCAAATATTTAATCTAAAAACTCTGTGGTGCGTCTATTTGGGCGTCTAAAACCGCGTCTGTTCTATGTTGTACGCGTCTATAGGCGCGTCTAAACTGCTGTAAACGTGCATTTACACGTGGTTTTAGACGCGATAGTAGACGTGACATTAGACACACCTTTAGACGCTCATGTAGATGCAATTTTCATTTTCAAACCTACTTTTAGCGCGCTTGCTTTTCTTCACATACTTTTAACGGGCTTGCTTTGCTATTAACAGATCCACAGCCTAGCATCCACACTTATCTTCAAGCACCCACACTTATCTCCATGCTTACACAATCATCTCTAAGCACACAAGAGAAGAGGGTGAACAAGGAAGAGAAGAAAGAGAAGCAAAGGGTGAACAAGGAAGAGAAGAAAGAGAAACAGCTTTGAAGAAGGACAAGAAGCTTCCATACCTCTATCCAAGGTAAGTCTCTTTAGGGTTGATCTTCTTTTTTGATCTTCTTTGAAAGTTGCTCTCATTTGATTCGTACTTTGCTCTCTTTGAAACGAATGTTGTACAACAACTGTGTTTTTGTGTCGGGCACGTCGGGCGCAATGCATGTCCTTTTCGTCTTTTTGAATAGTATGTCTGTCAGAACGCGTCTATAGACACATCTGAGAAAGCGTCTAAAAGCGCGTCTATAGACGCGTCTGCTCTGTGTTGGAAATAGGTAGCCGCGTTGTTAAACGCGCAGTTAGACGCTGTTTTTTTTTTTGCTTCTTTTTTTCCCCCTCCTCTCTTTTTCTCTTTTTTTCTCCTCTCTTTTCCTCTCCTTTCTCCTCTCTTTTATCCCCACTTTTTCTACTCTCCTTTCTCCTCTCTTTTCCTCTCCTTTCTCCTCTCTTTTATCCCCACTTTTTCTCTCTTTTTCTCCTCTCTTTTCCTCTCCTTTCATGGAAATAAGTGATTGCATGAATGAAGAAAGAGATTGCATGAATGATGGAAAGGGATTGCATGATTGAAGAAGGGGATTGCATTAATGATGGAAAGGGAAAGCATGATTGAAAAAATAGATTGCACTCTATATTTTCCTCTCTTTTTCCTTCTCTCTTTTATCCTCTCTTTCCTTCTCTTTTCATCTCTCTTTTTCTCTCTTATCTCCTCTCTTTTTCTCTCTTTTTTTCTCCTCTATTCTCCTCTCTTTTCCTCTATTCTCCTCTCTTTTTCTCTCTTTTTTTCTCCTCTATTCTCCTCTTTTTCTCTCTTTTTTTCTCCTCTCTTTTCCTCTATTCTCCTCTCTTTTTCTCTCTTTTATCCCCCTCTTTTTTCTTCTATTCTCCTCTCTTTTTCTCTCTTTTATCCCCTCTTTTTCTCCTCTCTTTTCCTCTCCTTTCTCCTCTCTTTTCCTCTCCTTTCTCCTCTCTTTTATCCCCGCTGTGCATGCCTTTTCTACTCTCTTTCCTTCTCTCTTTTTCTCTCTTTTTCTCTTCTTTTTCTCTTCTTAGTTCATCAGTAATCTTCTTTTTTTCTTTTTTCCAGTTCATCATGTGGCCAGGAAGCGCTTCAGGCTCACCTGATCCTCGAAAATCCATCTTTCGGGACTTATATAACCTTTTGGGGCACCCTCCCAGTCCTGCGGAGTTATACGGCTACATGACGAGTACTCTAAACACCCCCCCCAGGAGTCGGCAGTACAGACTCCAAACCACCCCAACCCCACACCTTTTGAGATTACCCTAATGGAGTCAACACAGCCCAGCCGGCTACATAGCCGAGACCCTTCCCCCATGCCGTCCTATGTCCCTTCCGCCATGCCGTCACTCACGAGGCGCTTCTGTCGCCTCGCAGAGTCGTCGACGTACTCCCGTGCCGTCGAGACTTGGTTCTCCAGTAGCTACAGGTGGCCAGCGTAGTAGCTCGACACACGACACAGTAGCAGGTGTAGTAGCAGGGAGAGCGGTGGGGGATGCATGGCACAGTGCTTTGGGAGGGGTGGTGGTGGAGACGAGAATGATTCAGATGATCAAGACATGCCTCCGGGTGATGGTACGATCTACTATGACATCACTCAGACAGGACGCATCTTGATGGATGCACGGGGGAAGGACATCATGGCCTTCATGTGCTCTGTAAATTGCTAACAATTATAGAGATTGCTTTATTTACTACAAAGATCAACCAAAGAGGTTAGCTGATGAGACCCTCGCTGCTGTTCGCTCTAGGTATCCTAACCCCCCAATGTTCAGTTCACAGATAAATGGGCCAAGTCAAAGATTGTTTCGATACTTAGCAATAAAAGATCTTCGCTTAAGAGGCATGCACTAGCGGAGCTTGCCAGGCTCCAGGGAGGTCACCAAGGGGCCCGCCCCTCACCGCTCACAAGCGTGAGTGGAAGAAGGCAATGAAGTCACCGAAGGAGGAACCTAGTCTAAAGCACGTGGAGGCACACATATCATGGGAGGCCCAGTTTGTAAGTATCGATCTCAAGTTATATTGTTTATGGAGTTTATTAGGAGGTTGTTTCTTTGTACTAACCCCTCCGTAAATTGTGTCATCTTCTTGCAGCTTGATATCGTGGGCAGGTACCCTACTCCTATCGAAACAGCCTACCACCGCCACCATCGCAGAGGAGATACATGGAGGCACTTCTATAATGACGGGTTGATTACTGAGGAGCAGTATATCCGGGCTACTGGAGAGTCCCCCGAGGTATTTGAAAGTAATTAAATAATGTCAATATTATAAATAAATATTTGATTTTTCATACATTGATATATGTTGTCCCTTGTTTACAGGACCCTGCACAAGAAGATGAGGGTGAAGACGAGGAAGAAGGAGGCGGAGAAGGGAGCACAGAAGGGAGCGAGGAGTAGTGCTAGCTACTCTTTTTTGTACTTAGCCACTGGCTTGGCTTCGTGCCTCTTGTATATACACTCCTCTTATTTTTGGTACTTGAAGCCACAGGACATGGCTTAGCTTCGTGCTATATGTACATACAAGCACTTTTTGAGCTATCAATTAATGCCTTGTAACTAAACGTTTCGGAGTTGTAATGTTTTATTAGGAATTGTAATTAATGTCGACTATAAACGTACTAAAGAGTGCTAATTAAAATGCGATTCACTGTAAGAATTGAATTACACAATGTGGAAATGGGATTCCTGTAACTACATAGCATACACAACATACACAGCATTCTGTTAAAGCACACAAAATTTAAAAAATATTCTGTAGCGCATCTATAAATGCGTCTATATACGCGTTTGTCTGTTCAAGATGCGTTTATTTGAGCGTCTATAAACGCGTCTACTCTGCGTCTGGTTTGCGTGTATAAACGCGTCTATACATGCGTATGTCTGGTTTTTAATTTTCTCCCCAACCATCTATTTGCGCGTCTATATGCGCATATATAAGCGCGTCTATAGGCGCGTCTATTTGCTACCTTTTAAACATGGCTTTAGACGCGGGTCTGTAGATGCGCTAATAGATATGGAAATAGACGCGCCCGTAAGTTTTTTTTTTAGTTGAGTAAACGTATCTGTGTGCGCGTCTGTAGGTGCTTTGTCTTGTTGTGAGAAGAATCTACTGGGAGAGAATAAAGGTGATTCTGATGAAGCTGAAAGTGATACATGGTGTTATTTTGTACCACTCAACGCCTCGAAATTTCAGACTTTCTTGCCAAATTTATAGACTCCTTAGTCGCTTTATTCCTAAAAGGAGAAGATAGTAGCTCCCTTGGCAGTAAGGGAACGTTTGTATCAGGGCATGGCCCAGTACCATCGTCTTATGCGTCTCTCGAGGAGAATTTGACTTTTGGAGCCGAGTTGCTCTATGTATATATTGCAACCTTTCTATAAGTAAAGAAATGTTTTGTAGAAAAATTCACTGTTCTATAAGTAATTGTTTATTCACGAATTGATAAAGCAAAATCTGTTATCGGACATATGTCATAGATCTCCAATAAGATCATTTATCTTATTTAAGAAATTATTTTTGAACCCCTTAAGTCTTAGGATCTCGTGGATGATATCAAAGTAAAAGTTTAATAATATATCATTTTTGGCATAATCATGAGGCGAGAAAACCATGGCCGTCAGCCAAACCCTCTCTCTAGAGAGGAAGAGATTGACCCCGATGTTCGCAAGGCTCTTCACAGAACTCAACCACCAGGACCCTTCAAAGGAGAAGGGGAGAACCTGGGTGAGGCTATGGAGAAATGGGTGGAAGCTATGGAAGAGTATTTTGATGTCACAGGCTACAATGAGCGAAGAAAAATGGCTTGCTAGGCTGAAAATTGTGGAAACAGCCAAGGTGGCATGGAGGAAGCATTGTGACACTAACCATCAGATAAGAATACCCAATCTTGGAATGATCTTAAAGGCTATTTGAGGAAGAGATTTTGTCCCCCCGAATTCTTAGAAACCAAAATGAATGAATTTTTAGAGCTAAACCAGGGGAGCAAAACCATCGAAGAATATCACCAGGCATTTGCTCTTCTACTCAAGTATTCACCACCTCTAGACAAAGAGCAACTTATGGCCAGGTTCATTTGGGGAATGAACCTGTTGAAAGAACGGTAGAGGGGGAGGAGACACACACACAGGAGCAAACCCTAATGTATATTGCAAACCCTAACCATAGAGGGAAGCCATCTCCACTCTCACACAAAGCATAATGCCCTAATCCATAATCCACACATGACACAATGTGTTGTGTCCACACTCATCTAACCCTAGCTAATGTCCACACACTATGACCAGCTGGCAGCTGGACACGCGGTCATTTATGTCTCACACATGTTCCTACCTAATCTGCCAGCACATAGCATAGCTGGCTCATACTGACATCGAGCTTGAATCTCAACAGCCCCTCTCAAGCTCATGATGTACTGCCGATGAAGATGTAGATGAGCTTGGGATATCAAGACTCTCAACACTCCCCCTCAAGCTCATCCCATGTACTCCCAACATAGTCCGGAAGTACTCAAACTTCTCCCTGCTAAGTGGCTTTGTAAAGATGTCTGCCACCTACTCATCAGTCTTCACATACTGAAGATCAACTGTACCATCCAGCACTCTCTGACAAAGTGATAATGGACCTCTATGTGTTTGGTCCTCGCATGAAACACTGGATTCTTGGCCAACTGTATACTGCTCATGTTGTCACAATGAATGATAACTTTGCCATCAATAGGCTCACATAAATCTGCCAAGAGACCCTTTAACCATACTGCCTCACAAGTAGCAATGGTTGCACCCCTGTACTCAGCCTCTGTACTGGATAAAGCAATTGTAGGTTGCTTCTTGCTACTCCAACTCACCACGGCACTTCCAAGTGTAAAAGCATATCCACTAGTAGACCTCCTGTCATATGCGCTACCTGCCCAATCAGCATCTGTGTAGCCATGTATGTCCAAGCTTTTACCACTCATAAAATAGACCATAATGTGCAGTGGTCGTCACATATGTCATGATGCGTCTCACTGCATCCAAATGTGGTTTTCTGGGGCTCTGCATAAACTGGCTGACTAGCCCCACAGCATAACTCAAATCCGGGCGTGTGATAGTCATGTATATGAGACTACCAACCATCTTCCTGTACATAGAAGGATCATCCAATTCCTCGCCATAATCAGCCCGCAACTTCACATTTTGCTCCAAAGGTGTACTCATAGGCTTACACCCTGTCATGCCATACTTTGCCAACATATCCAATGCATATTGGCACTGTACTAACCATGTACCTGCATAATCTTTGACCACTTCAATTCCAAGGAAGTATCTCAACTCACCAAGATCTTTCATGTCAAATTGCCCACTCAAAGCTTTCTTGACATGCATCACATCTGCACCATGATCACCTGTGATAATCAAGTCATCCACATAGATGACGAGTAAAACAATCCCATGCTCTGTCTTCTTCACATAGAGTGAAGAATCTGCTGTAGAAATCTGAAAACCAAGTGAGATAAGATATCTGCTCATCTTATCACTCCAAGCACGAGGTGCTTGCTTTAGACCATACAATGCCTTTTTCAATCTGCATACGTGAGTGGGATATCTTGGGTGTACATACCCTTCTGGCTATGCCATGTACACTTCCTCTTGTAGATCTTCATTTAGAAATGCATTTTTGACATCCATCTGATGCATTTCCCAGCCATTAGCTGCAGCCATAGCAATGACTGCTCTCACTGTGCCCATCTTAGCCACTGGACTAAAGGTTTCATCATAGTCCAAACCTTGGGTTTATGCATAACCCTTTGCTACCAATCTCGCTTTATGTCTCTCAATAGAACCATCAGATTTGCACTTCACTTTGTAAACCCATTTACATCCAATAACATTCTTGTCCTTTGGTAATGCAACCAAGTCCCATGTATCATTATGGACCAATGCGTCCATCTCTACATCCATTGCTTTCTCCCATACATGCTCTCCAATAGTCTCTGTATAGCATGTAGGTTCCACATGCTTCACCATAGATATCATATATGCATAGTGCATAGCAAAATCTCTATATGTCAACCTGTCAACGGGATATCTGACCCTCTGGGATCTCCCCAATGCATGCGGGTCACTCTGTACACCTATAACTCTAGCATGTGGTGGCACATATCTATCCTGCCTAGCACCAGGTGTGCGTAAAACAGGTATGCCAAGCTCCTCATCCAAACTCTCCAAACTAGATGACTCATAACCTGTGATTCTAATTCCTTCGACCTTCTTCTTTCCTTTATCCATAGCACTACTCCCAGTGCTCACACTCTTATGCCTCAAACGTCCTGACCATGGACGTACACTGCTACTCTCAGCTTCTGCGCTGCTGGCCCAGACATAGTAGTAGAACTAGAACTTGCTTGTGGCAAGTTCACAGGCACATCAGCCTCAAGTGACTCAATGACTCCCTCATCTTTTGCTTTGTACCAACTAGCAAGCTCATCAAACACCACATCTCGTGAGATGACCACTTGTCTAGTTTGTGGATTATAACATTTGTATGCCTTTCGATCCTGTGCATATCCAACAAATACACATTTCTCTGCCTTAGGATCCAACTTCCTTCTTCTTTCATCAGGCATATGTACATAAGCTATGCATCCAAAAACTTTGAGGTGTCCAATGTCTGGCCTGTAACCTGTAAGCCGCATCTCTGGCGTGCTTCCATGAATGGCTGTTGTAGGTGTTTTGTTCAGTATATACACTACAGTAGCACATGCTTCTGCCCAATAGTAATCTGGCATGCTCTTTTCATTGAGCATCGCCCTAGCCACTTCACATATAACTCTATTCTTTCTCTCAGCCACACCATTCTGCTGAGGTGTATACCTGCAAGTCAATTATCTTCTTATTCCATGCTTCCTCAAGAAATGCTCAAAGGCTTTTGAGGTGTATTCACCACCTCCATCTGTTCTCAAACATTTAATCCAACAGCCATATTGCTTTTTTGCAAAAGCTTTGAAATCCATGAACTTTTCCAACACTTCACTCTTCTCTCTGAGAAAGTATATCCATGTCATCCTGCTGAAATCATCTATGAATGTCACATAGTATAAACTGCCTTTGATAGGTGGGTTTTGTGCAGGACCCCATACATCACTATGTACGATCTCAAGTGGCCTGCAACTCATATTTCCTTCTCTAGGAAATCTCAACCTTGCCTGCTTTCCAAACTGACAGGCTTCACAAACATGCATATGTCCATCATATTTGAATCTAGGCAATCCACTGACAATGCCTCTTGTTTGCATGTTCTTTAATCTCTATATATTGACATATCCAATCCTCTTATGCCACATATCAATGTCCTGTACCACATTTTTACTTTTGGAGAACATGGCTGATTTTAGCTCAGGAATTTCAGCATCCAGCTTAAACAATCTGCCTTCTTTCTTGCCTTTAGCAATGACTCTACATCCATGTTTGAAGTCCTCAATGAAGCAACCATGCTCGTTGAAACGAACCTGTAATCCCTGTTCCACCATTTGACCAACTGAGGCCAAGCTCTTTGTGATAGAAGGCACGTATAACACATCTGACATAGACTTTGTTTGACCATTGTGCATGACCAATGGTACACTTCCAACATGTGTAATGACAGGCTGGGTATCATCACCTGTTTCCACATAGCCTTTTACATCCATAGGCTTTATATGCTCAAACCATTCACCATGACACGTCATATGGTTTGATGCTCCAGAATCCATATACCATGTATCATCATTCTCAGCATTTGTCGTCATAGATCCCACAATATGCTTCATGGCAAACAAATGATTTGCAGTGCCATCATTACTGCTTGATGCATAGTTTCCACCATGTTGTGCATAATTTCCACCATAATGACCACCACGTTGTGCTCTACCCCCTCTCAAATCATTCTGTTTGCGGAAACAATCTCTCACCATATGACCATATTTTCCACAATAATAGCATTCAACATCTTGCATAGAATTTTGTTAGCCTTGCCAACGTCCTCTACCATGGGGGTTACCTCTGCCTCTTTGAGGGGTATATCCACGACCACCTCGAGCACCATATGAAGGCTGAAAATTCTGTTGTGGAGGCCTGTCCTGCCATCCACGACCATTACCACCACGTCCACGTGATGCGAATCTCCCCCTGCCTCTAAAGCCTCTCTGCGAGTAGAAAGCCTGATTTCTGACATCATCATGGCTAGTAGATGCATCCAGAAATGAATCACTGAGTTTGATTTCCTCAACAAGTAAGAGGGAAACCAACTCATCAAAGTTCGGTAAACCTGTACTCCGAACCGAGATGGATGTATCAAAAGATTTGTATTCCTTGCCAAGACCACGCAAGGTAATATCCACCAAATCATCATCAGGCATGGGGGCATTTATTGTGGCCAATGCATCTGCAAACTTCTTGATTTCTTGCACATAATCATGTATGCTCCTTTTATTCCTTTTCACATTGTGTATCTGCTGTCGCAACTGAGACTTGCGAGCACTCGTATCTGTATCAAACATCTTGACCAAAGTATCCCATGCATCTTTGGGATTCTCAGCATCCTGTATGTGTATGAGCATAGCATCAAAAATACATATAGACAGATAATGCAGCACTTTGAATGCTCTCTCTGACCATTGCTTATGAGCAATAAGCTGCTGCTGTGTAGGTTGTCGAGGTAGCTCTGGCTCTGGCTCAGCACCTGTAATGAAATTCCAAAAACCTTTTCCTTTCAAGAAACTTTTTATCCTGTACTTCCATGCCTGGAAGTTTTGCCTATCCAGCTTTTCACCAACAATCTGTACTGGATTATCCGACATGTTTGCTCAATGCATACACCTTCCGTACACTTCAAATCTGTAAATGAGCCTTCCTCAGCTCAACCACACTCCAATTAATGTTCCAGATACTCCAAGGTAGCCAACAAACTCCAAATTTGATGTAGAAAATCAACCTGTATGCATCCAAGATGAACTGTCTCACGCAGTCCGGGATACCCTGACTTGACACGCCTTCCAAGGCTCCAAATCACAATGTAGTGGTGCAATCAAGTATGGGCAACTTGCATTGATACCTAAACAACCTCAATGTAGAGAATCAACACCATCTGACATGTGTACATATCAATTTTTGAAAACCCTTTTTCTGTTTTGGGAAAAAACCAGAAAAACCAATAGTAAAATGGCTTTAATTTCTTCAATATTTGTCCAAATTGAGCAACCAGGCATTCATTAGCTTCGCAATAGTGTCCATCAACTCCATGTAAGAGGAATTTGTCCAATTGTATAAGACCAAAGATTAATTGCTCAATTAAAATTGCTCTGTTTCTCTGCAACCAGTGGACAGCCTGTTTAATCAGCTCATTCCCAGCTCAATTAGGCATATTTCATCAATCCAATCACATAGAAAAGCAACCAATTGTTAAAGCAAACTTGAAATGTATCAAGCAACCAATGATTAATTGGCCTCCTTGCTCCAAAATGAACACAAACTGCCCTGTTTTCTCTGTGCTGGCTGTGCCGCCTGCTATAGAAGGGTTTGGGAGTGATTATAAGGTTAATTGATGATAGATACAAGTCCTCAACACACCTAGGTATGTGTGCAATCCATCAATGCTTTGATTTTTGACAAAAATGTGCTCCAAATGCATCAAATCTTCACCTTCTTTTCTCTGTTTTGTGAGAGCTCAAAAACCAGAGTTTTTCACTCAATCAAATACATGTAACTTGCTCCAAAATCACAGTAGGGCTTGCATAGAAGTTGTCAATACATCTCTCATTGCTTGCTTTGCCAGATTTACATGTATTTCCACCATACATCAATGCTTTCAAGCTTTAATGGAAAGCTTTCAAAAACCAGAAATTTTCTTTGCTTTGATTTGCTCTAACTTGCTTTGTTTTTGCCTGTATCACCTGCAATCCGCTCAAGGATGTTTAGAAGACCTTACCCGGTAGGCCAAGCTCTCAGATCTGATAGTATTTGCAAAAGCTTCACAGCTCCAATGGCAAGCTTCACAGCTTCTCTTCATAGCTTCTTCTCCCTCTTCTCTTCACTCACTCATAAACCCTAATAAACAGCACAAGGCTCTGCTACCATGTTGAAAGAACGGTAGAAGGGGAGGAGACACACACACAGGAGCAAACCCTAATGTATATTACAAACCCTAACCATAGAGGGAAGCCATCTCCACTCTCACACAAAGCATAATGCCCTAATCCATAATCCACACACGACACAATGAGTTGTGTCCACACTCATCTAACCCTAGCTAATGTCCACACACTATGACCAGCTGGACACGCGGTCATTTATGTCTCACACATGTTCCTACCTAATCTGCCAGCACATAGCATAGCTGGCTCATACTGACATCGAGCTTGAAAAATGTTTTTCACTTCTCAAGCTTGAGAAGTATTCAATTGAATGGTTTTTCAATGCAAATGAAGCTCTCTAATGAATTTTAATGATTAATCACATAAAGTTTACATTTATGCTTAAATTAAAATATTTTTTAAGCATATCTCTCTCTCCCCCAAAGAATGGTCATTCCTATGATCAATTCTATATTCAAATGATGCTTCTCATGGAGCAGTTCTTAATTCTAAAAGTAAACTCTATGCTAGTCAAATTAGAGGCCAAAGAAATGGCTTTTTAATGCTTTTATGTTACTTAAATTATGATAAACTTAGGGATTAAATCCATAAATTGGATATTAGTCCAAATGATAGTTATTCTATCATATTGTGTTACTAAACCTTATGCTTTTCAAAATTATTAAAATTGTCACTAATAGAGCAGAGCTATGGCAAAATTTTTAAAAATTAACACATAAATCATTTTTATGCATAATGTGAAAAGAGGACTCCTACCATATTCTAGGATTAGTCATCCTAGGTTAAATGAATATTTCTTATCATATTCATGGAAAAATTAATTTTTAATGTTTATGCATAAATAGTTAATTAGAGAAAAAGAGGAATTTCTAGAAATTTTATTTTTATGATAAAAGAGGAATTCCCATGATAATGGAGATCCATGTATTCCAATGGAGAAAGAGAAAAATTAAAATATCAAAATAATGGATATTTTATTTAAAATTAGAGAAGAATTTTAGTTAAATTTATTTTTATGCATAAATAAATTTAAATGATGAAAGAGGAATTCCCACCATATTTGGAATTCAATCATTTAAATGAGAAAAGTGAAATTTCTAGTATAATGAAATTAATGGATATTTTTATTTAATTTTTAAGAGAAATTTTAGTTAAATGCATGAATAAATTTAAATGATGAAAGAGAAATTCCCACCATATTTGAAATTCAATCATTTGGATGAAAAAAGTAGCATTATTGTCATATTAGGATTAATGGATATTTTTATGTAATTTTTAAGAGAAATTTTAGTTAAAATTATTTTATGCATGAATAGATTTAAATGATGAAGAGGAATTCCCATGATATTTGGAATTCAATCATTTAAATGGAAAAAGAAGAATTCTTGGTATATTTAGAATATTGAATACTTTTATTTAATTTAAAGAGGAATTTTAGATAGATTTAATTTACGATAAAAGAGGAATTCCCATGACATTTGGATTGCACTCATTAAATGGGCAAAGGAGGTATTTCAAGTTTATTAAAAAAATAGATATTGGTATTTAGTTAAAAGAAGATTTTTTATGATATTTAAGAAAAGAAGGATTTGAATTAATTTTTAGTGTCAAAAGTTGAATTTCCACCATAATTCTACCTAGGGAATTAAGGTTGAGAAATTAAATGGTAGAAAGAATATCTTTAGATATTTTATGTGGTTAAATCACTAAATTGGTATTATTTACCCAAAACTAGATGTTTATCTGAAGGAATCCTTGTTAGAACTAAACTGAATGAATTTGGTAAGACTTCGAGAGGGACAGATAGTAAACCTACCTGTCCATCTCTCGATCTAAATCAAGCAAAAACTTCGTGACCAATTCCAGTTCCTAAATACAAAGAATAGACTACCGTTGAACTAAACTAGTTTTCCTTTGACCAAACTCACGAAGAATCTAGTTGGACAATCAGTCAAATGATGGGTAGATTACCCTGACGAGAGATCAAGGATCCTCATTATGAAACTGGGAATTATGAAAAAAAGGGGTTTTGTGGAACCAATCTCAAACTGGGAATTTTACTTGCATTAGAACCTTTGTTTTCATTTAAAGGACTGTTTTACGCCAGAATGCTGGAGGAAGCATTTGGCATGTGTTTTACTAAGAGGAGGTTCGTTGCAACAGCTGGCGACGGGGAGTCGTCAAGGGACGTCGCTCACACGGCAAAGCCTGCCGAGGTCTTGACCACCCTCGGTAGTACGATGGGCGAGGACCGACGAAGCGGTCCCTGAGTGAAGTGCTAGGACACCTAAGAAGGATCCTAGAGGGTTCTGACCAGGCGATGCACGGGCTCGCGGTTGCTAGGACACCCATGCGTGCTTTGAGGAAGATTCAGATGGACTAAAAGGAAAGATTTTTGTGAATCAAATTTTGATACTGGATCTCGTTGGTTGGATAGCTGGTCTTCAACGGAGAGTCCAGAGGACACATTTTGTAATACAATGGACTTCGAATTTTGGAGGATGATGATCAGTAATATTATGATTTCTATTGAAGGATTGTTTTAAAGCCAACCGAATCTGTTATAAATGGCAATTTCATATTGGGTGTGTACGTGGTATGCCTACCTTAATTTTTACATGAATCACCGGCTAGGGGGCCTGGGAACTCTTTTCCTCCTCGGTACCTGGGCAAAACACAACCAAATCTTTATAAAGGAATCCCACCAATACAGTGGTCGGCGCGGGTGGTTGGCTAACCCATGGGCCGGTTGGATCGGAGGATTCCTGCAAAACAATTAAGATGCGATTAGTTACGTTAGTTAGATTAAGTCTTGAGAAGACCTTGTTCTATGGGAGGGGATCAGCGGGCTGTGCCTTGCTAAAGGAGGAAAAAAACGACAATTCCATGGACCAAGTGTAAGTCTCTTCTTGATCTGACCATGTGACTTCAGGTTTGGTCAGATCAGTTTAACTAGTTAAGACTTTGACTCGTTAGAGTAATTCCCCCACTAGAAGATTTTCCCATGGCGGAATCGCCCGTGCCTTTCGGGCGAGGGGAGTTTTTTCGGGCTCGGTTTTGGAGGAACCACCCGGGCTAGTCACCCGGGCTAGTGTCTCGGTTGGACATGCACGGGTGAGGCCCCGAGTGTGGATCCCCACCCCACGTGGGAGGCCGACGCTGCTTCCACCGCCGACACCCTTCGGAGGGGGATCTCACCATATAGGAATCATGGCAGAAGCCTTTTTTTCATGGATGAATACTTAGCTAGGCTTAACCATCTTAGTCTGTATCTTCATCATAAAAAAATTGTAAATATTATCATTTTCAATTTTTTGGATCTCAGGATTGAGACTTCTCCTAGGCAATGTAACAATATTTGAAGAAATAAAAGAAATATATTCTTATCTTCATTATAAAGATTTTGATACACAAAGAGTCTTTTCTTTTAGAATAAATCATGAGGCTTGGATGCCAAGCACACAATGTTGTACTTGGAGTAGAGGCATTGGAGAATGATGTCAAGGAAGAACTCCATAGATCATAACCAATGCTATTTCGAGGAGAAGGTAATAATCTTGAAGCGGTTTGTTTGAATTGGACCGATTCCATGGATGAATACTTTGACATAGTAGGGTATAAAGATCACAACAAGATGGCCCTTGCTCAACTTAAGGTAGTTGATATTGCCTGAAATATTTAGAGAAATAATATTAAGTCCAATCATCTGAATCAAGTTCAACTCAAATGGGAAGTTATGAAGGCTTACCTCCAATATATATTTTGTCCTCCAAGATTCCACGGGAAAAAGATGAATGAACTCATGGAAATTTCTCTAGTAAGGAAATCTGTTGAAGCATACCATGTCAGCCTTATGCGAGTCTTGTCTACTATGCTCTCCCAATGGTGAGTCTTGTCTACTATGCTCTCCTAATGGCGAGTCTTGTCTACTATGCTTCAACCAAGTATTAGGCTATTACACTATGTAAGGGTTATTTATGTATTAATTATCAATCATGCACACATTAAATTGTCAAATATTTGAACTACTTAACATTGACTTCCATTACTCCCTCTTTTTTGTAGTCCTAAAGTCTATACCATTTTCCTACAAATTATTATTTCAGGTCTCTAATTACATAATCCTAAAAATTGCATCATACGGAATTGCTTTTCACACACACATAATAAAACTCTATTATTTCCTCCTAGGATAGCACTTAGATAGTTAGGGAGGATAGTGCCACTTCTGGTATTGAGCTTTTGAGGACTTCCACATGCTCCCAACTATTAATGCTAAAGGCAACTCCTCTCTTTCAAGAGAAGGATAGTAGTAGAAAGATCGAGGGCTCCCTCTACACTTCTTACCTACTTGTAGATAACCACTCCTATCCTACCATAAATTCTATCCTAGATAGACTTCAATAAAGATTTATCACTTATGTTTCCCTAATGATAACAACTATGCAATCATTCAAGTACTAGGAATAATCCCATCCTACTCAAACAATAACACAACCTATGTATGTGCAATGGTGCATAGTCTTTATTTTATAAAGCACATATATGAAAAACACAGCATTCAACATTTATATTCCACTCATGTGACGGTCTCAAATCTAGCCATATCTTAATCGTACAACTTAATCTAAGAAAATGTTAAAACTCACTTAGTTATGCTATTTCTATATATAGCAATACAATCAAATTGACCCTCACAAATAGCAAAACAAGCATGCATGCCATATTCAAGATTCATATCACATAAGCAAAGAATCATATAATCTCAAACAAACATTCACATAATATAAGTCTCTATCAATTAAAGAATAGCATCTCAATCAATCTCCATGTATGTGTCCATCTTAAAGATTTTGTCATCATCACCATGCTCGACAACATGGTTAGTCATAATGACCAACAGAAAATCCAGCCAATCTAGGGATTTCTCCAATGCCAACCTCCACACTGGACATCGCAGTCATCCCAAACTCACCTCCATCTCATTCTCGTACACTCCGGATTCTACCATATAGCTCCCATAGGGCATCAATCTCGTTCACAATTTGGCATTCCATGTCTAAGGACGGTTGGCCTTAATCTCCATTCCATGTCTAAGGACGGTTGCCTTAATCTCCATTTCGTGTCTAAGGACGGTTGGCCTTAATCTCCATTCTCATGTTGAGTCTCATCATACACATGTATATCAATCATTCATTCCAAAACAAAGAAATCCAAGTCATACATATCATCTTACACTCATCTCTAGTCCATAATCTTTCAAGGCATGCATATTCAAATCAATCAAATTCAAGGCATGCATATTCAAATCAATCAAATTCAAATTCAAGGCATGCATATTCAATCAAATTCAAATTCAAGTACAAAAACAAGGCTGCTTTTAATTCAATCAGTCCTTAACTTTTCTTAGTCTTTTGATTCTTTCAAGTCATATGGAAATATTTGTTTTAAACATAATCAATTATCATGTTCCAACTAGCGAGATAATCTCTAGTCGCTCTAGCTACGTTATAACTATGCTTATGCGTTAGTCCATTCGGTCTATATAGAAAAGATGGTCAATCTTGGTAGCAATTTCCAAGGCAAAGCTTGACAACTAGTCTCTTTGGGAGAGTAATATCTTCCAATCTATTTGGAATTAGAGAAAATTCAAAACTACAAAGTTTTAGGAATTCTAATGCTCTATAAAACATATCTCAGTGATGGTTCTCGAAAAATGAGTTCTAAGGTCTTTTTAAGAGCATTCAAAACGGTCAAAGTTGTGTTTTCAGCATAAAACTGTCAAAAACAGTGAAGTGCCCCACTTTGCACTCAAATAACTCAAAAATAAAAGAGATTTGGCTTTCTCATACACTCTTGTAGAGTTCCTTGTCCTCTAAAAATTTTGTGTTTACATCAACACCCGATTCTAAATACACGAAAAGATAAACTCTTTGTAAAATAGTCCCTAATGAAGGTTATACCTAAAATCTAGTCATAAACTAGTCAAATATTCTATCTTCTAATTCTTTAACTCTCCAAAAGTGTTTATTCTATGAGTCGTATAGACTAAGGTGATCATGTATAGTTAAGAAAGTCAAGAATTACTCATCGTTAAGTGTGCCATACATCGACTCATATTCTCTCATATACATGCTTATTGATTCATTTATTTAATCTCAAAAGAATTTAAAGAAAAACCATAAAAAGAGGGTTTGTATGCTTTCCTGATAAATATTTGATGATATCTTGAGTGATTGGAATCCATTTCTCCTCTCTAGAAGTTGTGGAAGTGTTATTTGCAGATATGGCCAGCCTCTTGGATCTGCTCTCGACGCTGCAACCTGTAAAATAGGTATGACTTCATGCACACTTATCATATAAACAATCCATCCCTAAAATCTTTGACCCTGTAAGCAATAATCTTTACTGTCATCTCCAATCATGCAAACATGGTTTTCATGACACAATATTCTTGGGCGCTAAACAATCCATCCCTAAAATGGCATCATACCTTCCCAAAGGCAACACATGGAAATCTGCTTCTGACTTGAGGTCACCTATGAGGACGAAAGGCATATTCTTGACATACTCCTTACATGTTTGTTGCTTTCCCAAACCAAGCTCTACCATAAGATTCTTTTGGTGAAATTTGGTTATTCTTAAGTACTTTACCATGTGGGGTGATTGAAAACTATGTGTGCTTCTCGATTCAATCGACACTTGAAATACATAATTCACAATCTTGATAGGAATATTGATAATTGAAGCTCTATTTTTTGCCATACCTACATGAATAACAGCATTGACATGTGCATATTCTTCAATCTCCTCAGCCATAGTTGCAGCAGCTTTTCCTCTTGCTCCACGAGCATTGTCAGTACTTGAAAAATCCATGTACATTCTCTTGCGTACTCTGCCTTGGTTTTTGATTTCTTGTGTTAATTCCTCACGCACCTCATGTGATGCTAGCTTGTTTTTGCACTCAAAAGTTTTATGACCCTAGGCCTTCACGCCGCACCTTTTTTACCATCTCTGGGAACAAATATGTGAAAAACTAGTTACCATTTTTCTTCTCGCCCATCTGCATTCTCTTATCCTACATAAAATTTTCCTTCTCATCATAAATCAGATTTGACTTCTTTCTTTTATTTACAAAGCTTTCTTCATTCTTTCCCATCTTCTCAATCCATGCTTCCTCTTCTTCCCTTCCCACTAAAGTTTGGTAATGACCTTTTATTCGTAACTTGTTTGAGAGAAAAATCATCTACATGACTAGATTTAAGTCCTGCGTCCATAGTAGTTTTCATGGCATGTAGTGTATCCTACAACTCCTTAATACCTTGATGTATTGAAAGATTGAAACTAACCTGTACAGCAACTCTTGGTTGTTGGATTATGGAAACTTCACCAGGTTCTTGTTGCCACTCATCAAAATTTCTTGCTCCTTCTCGTTGACCGCGTCAATCATCAAAATTTAGACGATCTTGCATCTCTTCATCTTCTCGACCACACTCTTCTTCTTCATTCAATTCCATTCAAGCTCGAATGCGCATGGCCCTCATTCTTTCCTCCAATTCTTGATTCCTTGTCAATAAGTCTGATAACTTCCTTTGGAGTTACACCCAGACGGAATAATCCTTGTAAAAGCTCCTCTTCTTGCCCTAGGTTGACTACTGAATTTGTTTGATGTGTAGCCACTATACAACAAAATTGTAAAAATAATTCTCAAGAAAAAGAAACTCCTGGCTATATCACAAAAATAAAAAATAATATTAGATCTAAGAAAACATTAAAACTCACTTAATCATGCTATTTCTATATAGCGATACAATCAAATCAACCCTCTCAAATAGCAAAACAAGCATACATGCCATATCCAAGATTCTTATCACATAAGAAAAGAATCCTATAATCTCAAACAAGCATTCACATAATATATATCTCTATCAATTAAAGCATGGCATCTCAATAAATCTCCATGTATGTGTCCATCTCAAAGATTCTATCATCATCACCATGCTCAACAACATGGTTAGTCATAATGACCAATAGAAAATCCAACCAATCTAGGGCTTTCTCCGATGTCCATCCACCCAGCCTCCACATTGGACATCGCGGTCATCCCGAGTTCACCTCCATATCATTCTCATCCTCTTTGGGTTCTACCACATGACTCCCATAGGGCATCAATCTCGTTCACAATCCGGCGTTCCCTGTCTGGACGGCTAGCCTTAATCTCCATTCTCATGTCGAGTCTCATTATACACATGCATATCAATCATTCATTCCAAAACAAAGCAATCATAATTCATACATATCATCTTACACTCATCTCTATTCCATAATCTTTCAAGGCATGCATATTCAAATCAACCAAAATCAACTTCAAGTATAAGCTTTTAATTCAAACAGTACTTAGCTTCTCTTAGTCTTTTAATTCTTTCAAGTCATATGGTAATCTTTGTTTTTAACATAATCAATTATGATGTTCTAACCAGCGAGATCATCTCTAGTCACCATAGCTAAGTCATAACTATGCTTATGCGTTAGTCCATCCGGTCTATATAGATAAGATGTCAATCTTGATAGCAATTTCTAAGGCAAAGCCTGACAACTAGTCTCTTTGGGAGAGTAATATCTTCCAATCTATTTGGAATTAGAGAAAATTCAAAACTACCAAGTTTTAGGACTTCTAATTCTCTATAAAACATATCTCAGTGATGGTTCTCTAAAAATGAGTTCTAAGGTCTTTTTGAGAGCGTTCAAAATGGCCAAAGTTATATTTTCAACATAGAACTATAAAAAATAACCAAGTGCGCCACTCTTGTAGAGATAACTCAAAAATAAAAGGGATTTGAGTCTCACACTCTTGTAGAGTTCCTTGTCCTCTAAAACTTTCATGTTTACCTCAACATCTGATTCTAAACACACGGAAAGATAAACTCTTTGCAAAATATTCCCTAATGAAGGTTATACCTAAAATCTAGTTATAAACTAATCAAATATTCTATCTTCTAATTCTTTAACTCTAGAAGTGTTTATTCTATGACTCGCATAGATTAAGACAATCGTGTATAGTTAAGAAAGTCAAGAATTACTCATCCTTAAGTGTGCCATACCTCGACTCAGATTCTCTCATATACATGCTTATCGATTTATTTATTTAATCTCAAAAAAATTTAAAGAAAATAATAAAAAGAGGGTTTGTATGCTTTCCCGATATATATTTGATGATGTTTTGAGTATTACAAAATAATGTATTTTAAAAAATAATCTTTAATTAAAAAACCTATTCCAATAATTATCAAAAATTTGAATAATATTTTGTAGTCATGTTGTTTCTCTATTTTGAATAACATTTCAAAAAATATCATTATAAATTATGGCTCCTTCATCAACCCATATTCTGTTCTTTTTAGTAAAGTTAATTAATTAAAAGTATCTCAATACTCATAATTATGCTCATTTACCACATAAACAAAGAGAAATACCTCCACAAATCTCTTGATTTTGATGCACGGTTGAGAAAATGATGATGCCAAGCTTGTTGCAAGATGGAAAGCGTCCTCTCCTCAACAACTTATAATCATTACTTATGCATCTCTCCTTAATCACTCACTAATCTATCATTAAGCACTAATATGCCAAAAATGATGAGAATAGAAGAAGAAATCCATACTAGGAATGATAGATAATAAATGCATTGGGCTTCAAGAAAAACACCTTAATTGATGCACAACACTCAAGATTAGCCCTCTATCCCTTCTTCTTCTCAATGCCTAGATTTTTTGGTATAACTACATCCCCTTCACATGAAATGCTAAGGATATTCACACTCACTTATGCCTTTTCACATCTCTTATGCCTAGTCTCGGGTGGTTCACTATATGTAAACCCCCTATATCACGTGCATTCAAGGCCTATTTTAAAAACCCCTTATCTGTGAATTTTTCATAAATAAAACACACCCTTTTTATATTCAACCTGTGAATACCCCCTTAAAATGGTACCCTTATATATGTAAAAAATGTGTTAAAAAAGTATTTTAAAAATTCCTTTTGTTGAACCCACATGCTACGCTTACATATTTATGAGTGACCCCCCCCCCCAAGTGCCTAGTCGACCTAAATTTTGTTCTAAATACTAAAAATGGCTTATAAATGATATTTTTATGCACTCCTCCTCATTCTCCCCACACATTCTACATCTTGACAAGGCTTGGCAGCATCGTTTCTGTCTCTTGGCACTTTATTAATTTTTCAATGAAACTAGGTGCAAAATACATCAAAATAGTTCAAAAATAAACCTCACACCCTAAAAATAGGAATAAATGACCAAAATAATAAAAATAGAAAAATAATCTAAAATTTATAATTTTATAACTAAAAATAGCTAATTTTGCTAACTTTTATCCCCCAAAAATCCCTAAAAATGATTATAATATTTCATTTTTACTCAAAAAAATAATTAAAAATACCCCCATAATTACATCAAAATAGCTTTAAAACAAACCATACACCCTAAAAATAGGGATAAATGACCAAAATAATAATAAAAGAAAACTAATCTAAAATTACTTATTTTACTACTAAAATAGCTAATTTTACTAATTTTTACTCTTAAAATTTACTAAAATAACCATTTTTACTCAAAATTTTTACTAAAAATGGCACCATAATTAAGGATTATCATTCCCTCCACACTTAAATGCAAAACATCCTCACAAGAACAACATCTCAAACCATCTACTCTGCATCTTCTCTCCTCATTATCGTCATGAAATCTCAACCCTTACTAACTACCAATAAACTATTCCATCAAAATTTATATTAAAATTAAATACTCCCAACTAAAAAGATGAACACTAAACTTAACCTAACTTAGAAACCAATACTAATTCACTCTATACTTAAATAATACTAAAGAATATGTCTACAATTATGACTTAAGTCTCTAGCACAGTACTTCTTCATAGACTCTAATCTCAAAACTACATATCCTAATCTCACAATTGAGATTTTCGCATGATTAGAAATTCTAATATTTTTATTTCTCTTGCTCTTCTTATTTTTATTTCAAGTGAGACCAAGGTCCCATCCCATGAGAATCAAGGCATCGGCCCAATGACTTCACATCAGAATGGCAAGGAACCTACCAAGAGTCTCGCATGATGATGGTTATCTTTTTGGTTTTTTTCTTTCTTTTTTGCATTTTCCCCCCTTTCTTTCTTAGTTTTTTTTTTCACAATCTCTTACTTCTCCTCTATTATGTTTATTATTGTTACTTTGCATTAGACTAATCCTCTCACTCACAACTCACTTATACAGCTAGAATATAATGCTCAAGATAGCCCCACTCAAAATATGGCTTAAGTATCCTAGCATACTCCCTCAACACACCTCAGCATAGATAGGATCACACTAGTCACTAAGGTTCAAACTTGCACCATCTATTTAGCAAACTCACATAGAATGTAAATCATTTATGACTATCACTCACTTTTAAATATTCTTGCCAACACACACACATATTCATTAACCACTCAAATTAATAATATTTAAAAATAACACGTTATTTCAAAGAAAACAACAATAAAAATAAGTTCCAAATACACCTGATCTGTTATGTCTTTCACTCCAACTTGACATCATTCATAAATACTATGCACTGCATGAAGGCATCACTTCTTCTCTTATGCTATGATATACAAGCCTACATGATGGTGTAGCCACCTACTTCAACTAAAAGCTACAGTAGCCTACACATAGACAATGCCCTAACCACTTCTTCAGACAAAAGAAAAGTTAGTTATCTAGCATTACGGATGATATAGCTTGAATTGATACCTTTTCTTTCTTCTTTTTATAGTCTTTTGCAATGTATCCTACTGTGCCACAATATCTACACTCAGGTTGATAGCTTGAGCTTGAACTTGCATCAGTGATATCTTTTGACTCCTTAGATTGGTCTATAAGTAAGTCTTGGACACCTATACTCACAACCACTTTTTCCATCTTCTCAAAGAGATAACCACTAACACTCTCACAAGAATCGCTATTATCTCTTAAAACAACATGGGTAAAATTTTGTCTTGCTTTTGTTCATTCTTTATCTGTTGATTGTTCCCTTCTAATTTTTTGCATTTATAACTCTCTATTTCATCTTGGAGCACTCTCACATAGCCTTTATTGACGCTAGCTCTTGGGTACGACACATACGCTCTTGTATAATAAGCTCATCTTTTTCTCTTAAAGCCTCTTCTAAAAGTATTATCTCTTCTTGATGATGCTCATCTATTATCTTTACTAAATCCTTATTATGTCAAGCTTTTAATAAAGCCTCTCCTTTTTCTACCTCCAATTTTGAAATCTTAACAAGTGCTTCTCTTGATGCTATCTCTGCTCTCTCTCGCTCTAATTGATAACAAAGTTTCCTAACCATTTATGCATTCAGGTTCCCATATCCTCTTCTGCTACTAACATTTCTTTTCCATCATTCACAACACAATCTTCCTTTAATAAAGTACTCTTACTCCCCCCCATAGATTCAACTCTTTGCTTAAATCTTGCTTTCATTAGTGCATCTTCAACTACTAACTATCACACAACTCCCTAAATACATTTACATTATAACTCTCAACTTTCCCACTTTCTATTTTATCCACAACATCCTCTATTCCTTCAACGACCTCGACTCTTTGATTCATGTATGATGTTTTAGGGTTTTCACTACAGTATGTCTTCACTATACACTTATCTCTCTCTAGGGTTTGAACTTCTAGGCGATTCATAATCCTCTCCACAACTATTGAATGGATTTCTAACATCTCTTGTACTCACTAACAATTCGTTCTCTTCTCTCACTCCCTATAAATAATTTTCACATTTTCCACTTCACCCTCATTACTCTCCATTGTACTTTCTAACCAAAGATAATCACTTAACACCATATTAGAGAATTTGAAAAAATCCCAATTCCCATTTTGCAAGATTATAAAAAAGGGACTATGGTGAACCTTTTTAAGCTTTTGTCAAAACCCCCTCATGTGGCATATGATTGGAAAGAGCTTAAAGAGTAGGTTATAAATGCACAGTCTCCGACAAATTTTGACTTTATATGCTTAAGACACACCAAAAAGTAGATTGAAAAGCAAATCCCCAAAAACTTGGGATTTTTCCAAATTCTCCAATATGGTAATAGTTGTCCATCTCTTGTACTCACTAACACTTCATTCTCTTCTCTCTAATTCACTCCCCATAAACAATTTTCACATCTTCCACTTACCTTCATTATTCTCCATTGCACTTTCTAACCAAAGATAATCAATTATCCACTCTTCAGATGTAGACAGTAGTGATATCACTATCTGAATGATTCCCTGAGAAGTAATGCACTTTGTACTCCCCTAAACTTTTTTGTTTCACATATTTCCTTTAATGAATTTCATTGACTTCCATCTTGTCTCTCCCAGAGGAGATACAATGCGTCATAATGCTCTAATCATAGCCATGAATAGGGATGTTTGTCTTCTAACCTTTTGTCCTCACTTGGGCTCGTTACATCTTCATTGAGACATCCACTCCATATTATGTAGTATCTTGCTTAATAATTTCCTTATGCATTCCTTAAACAATACTTTTATCTTAACTCAATCATCTCGAGGATCAATTGTAACATCGCCTTATGCCAACTTTAGTCACAATGAGCTTGTAAAAGCCATGGTCATCCTAATAGGATTGGATAAGAAGTATTATGAGACATCAAGCGTACCACTAAGAAACTAATTATGAATTCAAGTCATGCAATTATGGTTGTTATAAATCTCAACACCCCTAAGGGCTTGACTTTACATTGGTTAGCCAATCGCAAAACTAAATTAGTGGACTCCTCAAGTTGGCTCTAAGTTCTTTATTCCTAACTCTTCCATTGTCTGTTATGTCATTTGATTGAAATTTGCTCCACCATCTAACTGTGCTCTAGGAACCAACTTAGTTTCAATATTCACATCTATCACAGGAGCTTCTGGATATAAGAAAAGATCAACTATGCACACATCTTTTACTTCCCGTGGCTTAGGTTTAAATCCATCACTGGGCACTCTAATTCTACATGTTCTTCTTCTTATTAATTTTTAGTAGAGTTATCTCCTACAGCTACGGGAAACCTCTAGTAATTGTCTTAAGTTTAAGGACAAAGGAATATTCTCTAATTTAGTCCATAAATCAAACACTCCATTCTCTATGGATCTACTAGCTTCTTTCTCTATCTTCCTTGTTTGCATTAGTCATTTAGTAAATAGCTTTAGGCATCACTTTCTTTGCTAACTAAGGTAGATCCATTTCACGACGCAAATCATAGGTTCCTTTGCAAAGATCACTTTATGAGGTAGAAATTTTGATTTGATAGTTTTCTCAGAATCCTCACTGTCTACCACTGTAAGATTGGCTGATGAACTACACCCTTCACTAAACTTGCTTTCCCTTATCATTGGCCCACCAAAGGCTTGCTTTTCTATGGACAATCCTATTCATAATGGCCTTCCCCACTATAATTTCTACATAATGCAGTGTAATCTTGATGCTTCGTTTCATTGGGGCAATAAGCTACTATATGCCTTGATAACAATAGCATATAACTAGCCTTGTGGCCTAAAATGATTACCACTCATTGGGTTATTGTGAAAACCACCAAAATTTCTCTTAAAAGGAGATCCTCTTTGCATGCTTCCACTAGTATTAGGATACAAGGTTCTAGATAACAGAGATTCCCCTTATGTAGTTAATCCTCGCTGTATAAAAGATTGAGAAGGTGGACCTATTGCATAAGTCACACTAGACCTGTCCATGAAATTTTAATCAGTTTGCAAGCCTTACAGTTGTTGTTGTTGTTGTTGATTGTTACGCTTAATAAAGCATTGGTTCGTTGTATGATTATTCCTCAGATAGTAAGCACAGAACAAGTTTCGAGGTTGGTCAAGGACAATCTAAGAAGTTCTTGGACACTATGTAGCCAAATGACCATAACCATGACATTTTCCACACCAAAATATTTGATCTAGGTGGGTTCTGTGTGCTAGTCACATTTTGTGGTGGTGCTACAACATATATCTCTTTTCCTTGTGTGGGCATACTATATGAAGAACCTCTTCTTTAAATTTTCCTAATGAGTTTGGTACTATCTCAATAACTTCAACTTCACTCAAAGGTACTTGAGGAGTACCCGTTTGGAACATGTAAGCTAGTTTGCAAAACACATAAGAATTGTAGGGAACATAACCGAATGGGTTAGGACTCATCAATGGCTTATCCTTGCACACTTGTTTCATGCATATTAGGCATCCCATATGTTTACGGTGGCTCTGTTAGCATGGTTTGTGCAACATAAGATGGTTACAAGAGCTAAGGATCTTGCAACAATTGCCGTCATCTTTGTTGGCTTAATTGTACCTCTTTCCAATATCCATCCTCTTGTTAGCATCTGCCTACTAGAGTCATTGGGCATCTAAGACTTACAAGCCCAATCCTCATTGTGCATACAAGACACATGTTCTTCTATACTGAAAATATTGTAAAAACTTTTACCAATGATACTAAAAAGTGTTCCACTTCATCCATAATGGACTCAAAACCTCCATCTCCCGTGCACCAAACAAAAACAATCCAAAGGGTAGAAACCGCTCAGGAAGCAGTTAATCGAACACTTCAGTGTTTCTATTGTCGTGGACCTCACAAGGTGGTAGACTGCACAGTTTGGAATACTTCCATGCCCATAGTCACTGACACCTTACAACCAATGTGTGAACGATGTGGCATTGATCACATGTTCCAAGATTGCCCAAGAGACGAGTTGCTTCAATGCAACTTGTCATACCTCGATCGTGGTGGTAATGACTTAAATCTAAGCCATCCATGTACCTCGAACGAGGTACTGAATTCAAATCACAGCCATCGATCCTTCACCAACTCTAAAATTAAGTGCGTATCTTGGCCGTTCATCTCACTAATAACCCTAAAATCCAGAGCGTACATCTTGCAAACCCGAACGTGCATGATGCCACCGAACCTCGTTTGAGGTTATAAAACTAGAAAAAAAATTTACCTCATTATCTCACGAGTCATTTTCAATCTCCTTGCTCTCTTGATTTGGATTAGGATGAGTGGGCCCATTAGCATTGTTTTATAGCTTCATTAGTGCTACTTAGCACACTAAGCATTGGACCTTTGTGTTAGGCTTAGGTTTTAGCATGGAGTCATGGAAGGAGGGCCGCTCGTCTATTGTGGACCTCATCACTCACGGAGATAGACCCATGAGTTAGCGGCTATCCGTAGGAGTGCTAGAGACACACCATCTACATTACATATCGTGGTAGACTTGGAGGCGATGCTATCATCCCTTTGTAGCCTTCACGATATTGTTTATGTAGATGAGTGGATAGCCCACAATCGCACTACTCCTGTGTCACATGGCCTGACATATCCTCAAGTCTGTGACCTTGGTTGGAGCCTACTTAGATCTTTTCCTCGATAGTCATGTGATGACGGGCAAGCCCCTTACTATTTCGCGGTGTTCGCACCCTCGTATGGCGGCACATATCTATAGTCGAGTTTCCTTACATATGTGTCATAATGGAATCATTTAAATATTGCTCATAGTTTTTTTTTACTAATAAACCTTGTACATTTTCAACTCTTCATCTTATGTGAGCATTTACTCATTTTTGGATACCCAAAATATCTCATATTTTTAATATTGCTCATAGTTTTTTACTAATAAACCTTGTACATTTTCAACTCTTCATCTTATGTGAGCATTTGCTCATTTTTTGGTATCTTCTTTTATAAATTGGATTTATCTCCTCCCTACACATGGATTGATGCTATTGGCCCATAGGAACCTTAATTGGACCATAATCTAAAAATTTCTGAAAATCTAGACCCTTAGGCTAAGGTCCTTTATACCCATTTCCAATTAATTCCAATTGCACATTGGAAAGTTCTTTTTGAATTTCTGTTTCAGGGGAACTTATTTTAATAAGATGAGATAATTTTCTATTCAAAAATATTAAAATTTTGAATATTCTCTCTCTAGAATATTTTCTCTCTCTCGGTTAAAACAGTTAGAAACAAGTCTTTTATATTTCTGAAGAGGGATTGATTACAGGGGAAGATGCTGGACATTTTGAGAGGCTGGGGAGGAATCTTACATTCTCTCCCACTTGAAAAACGCGAGATGCCCTCATCTCGCAAACTGGGGGTAATTTCGCAAGATGCACAAGTATGAGACTGAGAGAAATTTTTTAATTAAGATTAATCACCAATTAAAAAAGTCTCAAAGAGAGTAAGGGTCAAGACAAGAACAAGATTTAAACTTTATTCATTCTTGGAACATATACAGTAAAGATAGAAGAACTCTTTACACTTCCATAAGCCCGTCCATCATATGATCACAAAAGCAGCACTCACAAGCTGCGCACGTATAGGGTAACTCATCTATGGGAATGATTCTGTTGGTTATTGCCGCACCTATCTCAGTGGTATGAGGTGATCTAACAAAAGGACCTCTGAGAGGCAAGCCAAAAACGGGGTAAAGGCATATCTTCTGATGAGGAAGAAAACACGCCAGTAAGAAGACCCGCTCAGAAAACCCAAGATGTCTTGATCTCATGACGCAGTAGTATCGGGGACCCAAACCCAAAGCTTCAATAACCATGGCCAAGCGGACATTGTTACGAAAGTGCTGCTGACCCCAGGGTGTTACCCTAGTTATGTTTTGATAGGTCCGCCATTTGGTCTGAGCTACAGAAGTTCCCAAGTGAGGGAAAAGTGAGCGCTCATACTGTTCTATAAAATCCTTCTTCACAGACTCGCTTGCGTCTTGAAGGTGAGAAATCATCATGGATAAAACTAATTCTTGTTGCCAAGCCATGAAGGAGATTAAGAAAGAAGGAGATTGATGGGAGTAAGATTACTGTGAGTGACAAGTAAAAGTTACGACTTATATAAAGGAAGGAGCTAGCGTAACTTAGAAGCCAACGGTATCTTGCCACTGAAGTTTTACCGTCTTTCCATGATTTGGGTTTGGCACATATTTCTATGAAATATATTAAGAACTTTGAGATGAGGGGATAAAAGAAGTTCGTAGGCTAAGTCACCTACTTTCTTTGAATTCAAATAAGGCTCACAATATATGGGGGATAACTTCTTAAACTCCCCAATAAATAAAGAACTTCTTTTGGGCCGTACTCGAATGAAGACCAAAACCTTGGTATCTAAAGCACCGATTTTTACTTCTGAACTCATTGTTCTGAATCCTTAAAACAGGTGGAACTCCTGAGAAGTATTCTAGGGAAAGGGTCTTCCTTTTTTTAAACAGAATCTTTCTTTTATTTTAGAGAGGGAATAATTATAAGATAAAAAAGGGAGATTCTTACTCCTGTATACCTCGAAGGTTGGGGAGGAATCTTACATTCTACCCCACTTAAAAAAGTGCGAGATGTCCTCATCTCGCAAGGTAGAGGATAACTCTTTTTCTTAAGATCCAATTATATTCTGGGGTTCCTTATATTCTGGTCAACCCAACAGAATACTGGGATAAATATCCCTTAGAACTCATCAGATCATATCATTCATATCTTTAACATGATAATGGTCCATTAGACCGAAAAATTTCCTTCTGAACATTCCTCCACGGGAATTTCAGTCAAGTAAGTTCTCAATTTGTCATCCCTTAACTTGATCTAACGGTCAAGTATTAATAGTAGCAATCTGACAGCACAATCCACTAATCTCATAGTGATTTGCTGAAATCATTATCATCATTCCAGTTATGAATATCATCACAGGGACTCGTCCCATTCATCCTCATTGAGGTTTCGCTCAGCTTATTACATTTCAACCAAATTTCAGGGATCATCAATTTTCAATCAGAATCCAAATCAATTCATCAATTCTCAAACAGAATTAAAAATCATATCAACCACATTCGAAATCATCCTCTGGATAGCATTAACGCTTATAATTTCAAGTCTTAGATTTACTCGTATATACTGTCAGTAAAGAGCTGCAGTATACTCTTGGTATATACGGGTAGTCACGGCCCTTGGAATTATAAGGTAAATACCATCATGTCTAGGCCTCAAGCAAGTCAAGGATTCTATATAATTAAGGTACTTTCATCTGAAGACCCAATTACCAAATTACGAATTTCAGTTTGAATATCAAATTTTATATCACACAATTACAACCTTTTTGTGCTTCTTGATAAATTTTTGACATATTTGGCTTCTCAGTTGATCTTTATTAACCAACCTGGCTCTGATACCAACTGTGAGATCCCGGTCTCCACCGCGCAACGGATTCGGGATACTAGCAGCGGAAGTAGCACATCATGCGCGGGTAGGGGTCTCACACTCGGGGCCTCGCCCACCACGGATATCCGGACAAGAGACTAATCCGTCGGTTTGTCCAAAACCGAAACCGAAAAAACTTCCTTTACCCGGAAAGCATGGGCGATTCCACCAAGATAACTCTTTACTCTAACGTAGTCAAGATCATTACGGATCAACTGATCTGACTACACCTTTAACGGTACTTGGTCAAATCAAGGAAGAAACTTGCACTTGGATCATTGGGATCAACGCTTTTTTTTCCATCAAGAGGCACAGCCGTTGATTCCTATCCATAGAACAATTTCTATCCGGGATTTACTTCATCTATCGTAATAATAGAATTTAAATCTCGATTTACGGATCCATCAGTCCAGCCTAACCCCATCCGATCCCATGGGTTAGCCAACCGCCCAACCACTGTAGTGATGGGATCCAATTTGGAATTTGGTTAGGTTTTGTCCCGGGTGTACCAAGGAAAAGAGTTCCAAGGCCCCCTAGCCGGAAGTTCATGCAAACATAAAACTAGCCACACCACTTACACACCCAATATGAAATTGCCTTTTTCGTAGCATCAGCTAACTTTAAAACAATCCTTTAATGAAACCATATTACCACTAATCATAATCTTCCAATTTATCCAGTTGATTCATAATTTCCCATCATTCCTTCATCAGAGTATCTATGGCATCATTGGCAACTAGAACGCTCACCACCTGTCCACACAAGGGCCTTTTCAATAGTTACTAGCCCATAATACTCGGCAATATAATCACTTATAAAAATCAAGATGGACTCTCGTTGAAGATCAGCAAGATCAACCAACAGATCCATATAAAGAGCCATGAACTCATCCATTGAAGACCAGCAAGGTCAATCAACCAGATCCATGCCCGGTTTCACAAAACAACTCTTACTCCTTGTTCCAATATCTTCCTCAACGCACGCGTGGGTATCCTAGGCAACCCAGAGCCCGAGCACCGTATGGTCAGCACCCTCTAGGATCCTTCGCAGGTGACCTAGCGCTTCACTCATAGGCCGCTTCCTTGGTCCCTCATCCACCGTACCGGAAGCTCACCATTTTAATCGAACAGAGGTTGGTCAAGACCTCGGCCGACTTTGCTACGCGAGACGTCCTCCATTGACTCTCCGTCAGCAGTTGCAACTTTATCAGTTAGGTCTCCACGACCTTAATCACAAGACGGTCAAAATGCTTCCCCAGCATTCTTGACATAAAACAGCCATTTACAAACAGCATTTACAAACAGTTTACAAATATAGTTTCTAAATCAAACTCTCGTCTTTCCACATTATCCCTCCTTAGTCCACATTACTTATTCCACATTCCATTCAATGTGTACTCATTCTCATCCATTTCCTCATATCGACGACACATTAATTCACATACACATTCACATTCACATCCATACATCCACATTTACATGCATACATCCATTTTCACATCCTCATCTATACATCCACATCTACATCCACATACATACATACATCCACATCCACATTCCCATTCACATCTATACATCCACATCTACATCCACATTCACATACATCCACATCCACATTCCCATTCACATCTATACATCCACATACATACATACATCCACATCCACATTCCCATTCACATCTATACATCCACATCTACATCCACATTCACATACATCCACATCCACATTCCCATTCACATCTATACATCCACATACATACATACATCCACATCCACATTCCCATTCACATCTATACATCCACATTCACATCCACATTTCCATTCACATCTATACATCCACATCTACATCCACATTCACATCTATGCATATACATCTTCATGCATACATCCATTTTCACATTCATACATCCATATTCCCATCTCCACATCCACACATCCACATACATACATCCATTTCCACATTCCCATTCATATAACCCCAGATGCCTTCACATCTAATCTTTTACATCACTTCCATTCTCGCCCTATCACAACCCATATACATCTTATCCTGTCACATACACTTCTTACCTCATCTCATACACATCTTATCACATCTTATCACATCTTAATTCATCTTATCATCTCTTATCACCTCTTATACACCTCTTATCACATCCTATCACATCTCATATCTATTTATAGAATACAAGAGAATTCTTATATTTGATATAAGATTTCTTTACACATTTACTTATGCATAAATTCCATTTAAGGAGATTAATACTTCCGAAGTAAAATCAATCTTTTATGCATCTTCCTATGCATAAATTCATTTTAAATAAAAATGACACTTTTGAATTAAAATTCAATCTTTTATGCATCTTCCTATGCATAAATTCAGTTTAGATGAAAATGACACTTTTGAATTAAAATTCAATCTTTTATGCATCTTCCTATGCATAAATTCAATTTAGTAGGAATTATACTTTTAGAATAAAAGAATTTCTCTTATGCATCTAAGTTATGCATAAAATCCATTTATGATGAAAATCACACTTTTAGTATAAAAAGAATATCTTTTATGCATACCTCTATGCATGAAATCCAAATATAATAAAAGTAACACTTTTATAATAAAATAATCAACTTTTATGCATACCTCTATGCATGAAATCCAATATGATAAAAGTAACACTTTTATAATAAAATAATCAACTTTTATGCATACCTCTATGCATGAAATTCAAATATGATAAAAGTAACACTTTTATAATAAAATAATCAACTTTTATGCATACCTCTATGCATGAAATCCAATATGATAAAAGTAACACTTTTGATATAAAAAAATTATCCTTTATGCATACTTCTATGCATGAAAATTAAAAATGATAAAAGTAACACTTTTGATATAAAAAATTTTCCTTTATGCATACTTCTATGCATGAAATAAAAATGGTAAAAATAACACTTTTGATATAAAAACTTATCCTTTATGCATGATATTAAAATTCAATTTCTCCATGATTATAATGAAATTCTTTCAATTAATCTAGGATGATAATTCCTAGAATATGGTAGGAAGTCCTCTTTTTATGCTTTGAATGAAATTATTTTATACATAATTTTTATAAAAATTTTGCCATAGCTCCGCTGCTATGACTGATAAATCTCAATTTTTTCTAAGGGATAAAGCTTATCATTAAGGAAATAATTAAAATGATCTCTAATTGGATCATTAATCCATAATGGATTGAATCATCAATATACATAAACTAAAAGCATAAAAAAAAGCCATTAATTTGGCCTCAAGCATAGCTTAATCTTGGGTTAAGGAAAGCTTTATGAAAAGCTTGATTTGGATTGAGAATGGGTCATGAGTATGACCATTTCTTGAGTGAGAGAGAGAAATTACATAAAAACCATTAGAATTTAAACATAAATGAAAATTAACTTCAATAGCATTTACTAAATTATGTAACTCTTCACTACTATTCACCAATTAACTTCAATAGCATTTAAAAACCATACCAATTAAGCTTCTCAAGCTTGAGAGGGGTTGAGAAGAGAGAAACATTGAGAAATT
The DNA here is from genome assembly GCF_041138505.1 of Cibotium barometz. NCBI lineage: Eukaryota > Viridiplantae > Streptophyta > Polypodiopsida > Cyatheales > Cibotiaceae > Cibotium > Cibotium barometz. The sequence goes on from NC_141056.1 coordinate 23,718,108, forward strand.
ATAGAAAAGATCAATATGCACTAATTACCTTACAAATTGCTTGATTCTTTGTTCACGGTAGAGGCCCCCAACCAATCAATTGGTTAAGTATGTTGATGGAGCCACCAATGGGGATTGAAGAAAGAGGGAAGCTCCAAAAACTAGTGAATTATTAATGAATTCATAGTTCTTGGCTTAGGTAGAGTAGAGTAACGATGCATAAACACTATCTATTTTTCAACAAGGGGGAGGCTTCTATTTATAGGAAAAATTAAGCTCCTAACCAAACAAACTGATTCTAGAATTTTCTAAATCAGTTTGGCCCATATTTGACCATTTTTAGGTCAGTTAAGCTAACTTTTTAGAACTAGACTTGAATGAGGAGAGAGGAGAGATGAAATATCTCAATTTTTATGAGTTTAAAACTCATTCAAGCATGTGAAATATGCACCTCCTTTAAAGAACTCCCCTTCCTTACATATGTGTCATAATGGAATCATTATACCCAAAATATCTCATATTTTTAATATTGCTCATAGTTTTTTACTAATAAACCTTGTACATTTTCAACTCTTCATCTTATGTGAAATATGCACCTCCTTTAAAGAACTCCCCTTCCTTACATACGTGTCATAATGGAATCATTTTAATATTGCTCATAGTTAAACCTTGTACATTTTCAACTCTTCATCTTATGTGAAATATGCACCTCCTTTAAAGAACTCCCCTTCCTTACATATGTGTCATAATGGAATCATTTTAATATTGCTCATAGTTTTTTTTTACTAATAAACATTGTACATTTTCAACTCTTCATCTTATGTGAGCATTTACTCATTTTTGGATACCCAAAATATCTCATATTTTTAATATTGCTCATAGTTTTTTACTAATAAACCTTGTACATTTTCAACTCTTCATCTTATGTGAGCATTTACTCATTTTTGGGTATCTTCTTTTATAAATTGGATTTATCTCCTCCCTACACATGGATTGATGCTATTGGCCCATAGGAACCTTAATTGGACTATAATCTAAAAATTTCTGAAAATCTAGACCCTTAGGCTAAGGTCCTTTATATCCATTTTCAATTAATGAATTCCAATTGCACATTAGAAAGTTCTTTTTGAATTTCTGTTTCAGGGGAACTTATTTTAATAAGATGAGATAATTTTCTATCCAAAAATATTAAAAATTTGAATATTCTCTCTCTAGAATATTTTCTCTCTCCTAAAATGAAGAATTAGGAAGTGTTTTACTTTTCTTAGATCTCTATTACTACATAGTTTATTATATAGTGATTTATTGCTAGTTTATTTGCTATATAGCAAATGTTTTCCTAGAATAAAGAATTAGGAAGTGTTTCACTTTTCTTAAATCTCAATTTTTATTAGATTTATTCATTTTTTCTAGTGAACTATCTAGCAAAATGTTTTTTTTTTTTTGCTATATAGCAATGTGTTTAACGTGGCCAAAGCAGAGGGAGAAAAGCCACCAAGGCTTGAGTTTTTGAATGACTTAAAGGAGATCATCAAGGACTAGACAGCTAGCTGGAACTCAAGAGAAAGATGTCAAAGGTCGTGGGTGAAATCTTTTTTATTTAAATATAAAAGAAAACGTCATGCATGATGTTTGCATATGAATGATTTTGATTTAAATAAAAGAAATTGTCATGCATGATGTTTTTTATTGTGTTTGTGTTCGCTTGCAATCTCTTCGAAAAAAATATAACCACCGAACAAAGAAACTTAGTATCCTTGACGACAAAGTCAAACACACACACACCCCGACAAAAAATCAAAGAAACATTGCTGCACATTTTTTAGCATTCTTAAGCGATACTCTAATTATGGCAAGATCAATCGCATTGCTAAAGCATGGGGAGCCCGACGAAGCTCTTGAGCTCCTCCATCAGGCCATTAAGCCCACCGCCAGCCCCGGATGCGTGGTGGTGCGCATAACAGTCCGCCCCATCAACCCCACAGACGTCATTGCGATCAGATCCGGCCATTCCCAGCTTCTCGAACTGCCCCATCCGCCAGTTATCGGATGCGAGGGTTTTGGCATTGTCGAGGAGGTAGTGTTATATGCTCCGCCCATGTTCCAATTAAATGTCAATATTACAGAATTTTAATCAATACAAAAGCCTACAGCGTGTTCTTTATCTGATGGATGATGCGCTGCAGGTTGGAGAGGGTGTGGGTAAGTTCAGTCCTGGCCAGAGGGTTATACCGCTGGTATGGCTGGAGTATCGCCGACATGGGCAAGGTTCATGGCAAGACTATGTAGAGTTGGAGGAAGAGCACGTTGTAGCTGCAGTTCCCGACAATGTGAGCGACGAAGCGGCTGCCCAATTTTTCTAAACCCGTGGACTGCATATGGCATACTGGATGACCACGCCATTCCCAGAGGAGAGTATCTTGTACAGACAGCTGCAGCCTCCGTTCTTGGAAGGTCTCTCTCTCTCTCTCTCTCTCTCTCTCTCTCTCTCTAATTAATTAATTAGTACACCACCTAATTAATGCTTCTTGCTCCGTATTGACAAACGCAGACAGCTCATCCAGCTCGCCAAGCATTGGGGTATCAAGACCATCAACATCGTACGGCGGGACACGTGGAAAGACGAGCTCAAAGCTCTCGGCGCAGACGAAGTTATCAACTCGGAAGCCGAAGGTCTCCTCATTTAATTAGCTACATAAGCACGGAGCAATTCGCGCCTGAATTCGTATAATTGGTCTTAATTACCTTACAATATCCTTAATATTAAATATGCTGATTATGAGCGTTGCCACGTACTTGCACAGACATAGTTGAGAGGGTGAAAGAGATCACGGGCGGCGGATTGGCATATGCTGCCGTGGATGCGGTCGGGGGCGACCTGACGAAAGTAAGATCTGAGTTTTAACTTGCTGGAGAGGTTGGCATTTTGTTGCAGATATGTGTAACAAATCTTCCAAGAGCTACGTAATTAATTAATTATTACCGTGTGTGTGTGTGTGTGTGTGTGTCACATCATCTAGACTGTGGCCGCCACTGTGAGAGACGGTGGCAAGGTGTTCGTATACGGTGTGCTATCGGGCTGGGACATCACGGTGAGCGCGGCGGAGCTGATGAGGGGTGTGCAAGTGAGCTGGTGGTGGCTGCTTCCCAACTACATCCCCACTGCTGCCAAGCAAGCCCATGTTGCGGCGGAGGTGATGAAGCTCTTGGAGCAGAAGATCATCACACCCCTCTCCGGTCAAAAGTTCGCGCTGGAGGACTTCGTATAGCAGCCATCGCAGAATCCGAGAAACAGAGCCGAGGTGGAAAGTCCTCCTTGTCAGCTAGAAAGGATCGTCGTCTAAAACGAGAACGATGGGCGGCGGACATTTTTGGTCTCCCGTCTCCGCGGTCAACTTGCAATTTTTTGCCATAAAATCATAAACAATTTTTTTTAAAAAAAATGTATGGCAAACCTTACCTTTTGACTTACTTTAAACGTTTATTTGGTGATCATCATTTTAGACGCCACTCTTTTTTTTAAAGGTTGGCTATTTTTATCCATCTTTCCCTTTGATTTAATAGCTCTAATCCGTACTCCATTTCAAGGAACAATTCTATAGTTAATAATCGTTGGGTTTGTTGAGCTTAAGTGATTATTTAGGCTTAATTACATTGGTTGTTGCATCAAATCCCTTTGTACAAGGGTAGACATGGGCCTTGAGAATAAACAAATGCTAAGACCCTCTTTAATTACATTGTCATGGCTAATTTTTTGGAGAAGGTTTCCACACATGGCATGTTAAAATCAAATAGGATAATTATATGGGATTGTACGTGGAAGGGATAAGTGTCCAAAACATGAGGGTGAGAAGAATGTGTGGCACTTAGTAGAGATGAAAAGAAATTAGCTATTATTGCATTAGGTTTAGGAGATGCATTCATTCATCACATTATGGACAAAGGTAAATCATTAGCTATTATTGCATTTAGGAGATACTGTTTTCATTCATCACATTACTAACAAAGGTACATCATTAGCTGTTATTTCATTTGGGAGATCATGCTTTCATTCATCACATTATTAACAAAGGTACATCATTAGATATTATTTCATTTGGGAGAGATCATGCTTTCATTATTAACAAAGGTACATCAAAAGGGTCTTGGGATGGGCTAGAAAATATTTTCTAGGGCCAAGGGAAAGAACTCAAAAATTAGCCTTAAAATCCAATTTGCTCTTGAAATGAAAGCTAGTGTCGCTGCAACAATTTGCATGTATTGTAGCACCTGTAGAAGAGGAGGATACCATAGCCATCCTACTAAAGTGCATGTCTGTGGAAGATTATGGGCCACTAGTGTCCTCACTCAAGAACCTCCCAAAACCAACATTTGAAGTTATAGAGGCGACTCATGGAAGAGGATAAACAAATCAAAAGCAAGACTACATCGACAGGTGAAGAGAAAGTCTTCTTCCACACAAAGAACCAAAGGTGCTCACATGCCACCACCTCTATGGGAAAATGGGGCCTGTGACTAAAGATTGCTAGCATAAAAAGAGAGCCGAGAGGTGGTGAACATGATGGAGATGGAGAGAAGACGACAAAGATGATTCCCATGAAAGAAGCTCCGATAACCTCTTCCAGTACATTGTAAAAAGGGCATTGGCTCCCACCTTGTGTTGGAACCCTACTCTTAACCTTGTGTTGGAACCCTACTCTTAACCTTGTGTTATAATCCTACTCTTAACCTTGTGTAAAGTCTTAAGTCAATAGTTAGCATTGTAGCCCAAGAGGCACACTAAGGTGGACCACTCTAGTAAATAACTAAGAGTGTAGGCTCAGTACATGTATGATGATAGGATTCAGCACTTGAGTGGTACTAGTGAAAATAAATAGGAGTGTAGGCCCAGTAAATGTATGATGATAGAGATCCATCACTTGAGGGGGACTGGTGAAAAACAAGTGATGAAGAGTGAAACCATTTGGGAATTAAAGGGATGATATAACCTTAGGAAGTTATGTGAAGTGTGCTCAATAAAATGTTACATGAGTTGATAGGCCAAATAGGTCATAAACCATGATGTATATGGGTAATAATTATCCCAAGATGGCATCAAAAGAATGCACCTAGAATAAGTGGGCTAGCACGTGCATAAAAGTCAACAATTAGCATTAAATAAGGCTTGAATCAAGGGAGGTGGAAGCTAAAATCAAGGGAACCATATTAGGGCTAGATTAGGTAATTGATTAAGCAAAGCAAGGTTGTAATAAGTGGGCTAGCACGTGCATAAAAGTCAACAATTAGCATTAAATAAGGCTTGAATCAAAAGGGAGGTGGAAGCTCCAATCACGGGAACCATATTAGGGCTAGATTAGGTAATTGATTAAGCAAAGCAAGGTTGTAATAAAGTACTATAGCATTTTTAATGGCACCCAAGTGCAAATGTGTATGTTTTAAATCTAACCTCTTATTATCTTATCATTAGATTAATCAAGTTTTCTCTATTTTCATTATGTAAGTATGAGTAGCTTAATCCACTTCTATCCACCTTAGTGATCTCCCAACTTAATTTTCAAGTATGTCACCATCTAGGAGAATTCATGTCTCCCCTCAACATGCAAAATACACAACTTGTGAACCCTTTCCAACACACGTAGACCTGAAATCTTAGCATACTCCCCTCACGATGTGGGTGTCTTGCCATGTTGTCTCGCTAGTCACCCTAAATCTCAACCTCTCCTAGACAAAGGCTCATGTGTGCTCAATCTGCCTACATCATCATGCACCACATATGGGGGCCTACACATTTTAGTTCTTGACTTAATGCATTTGCATTGCATGTGGGATATCATGCCCACAAGTCGCACACTTAAAAATATGGTTTTTACATGCTTACTGATCATGAGACAAAAAACTAAGGAAACCAAGGCTACATCAAAACTATTTGTGAAGCAAAGTGTCATTTCCAAATTTGATGAAGCCCAAGCCAAAGAAAATCTTTTTTAAAATATTGAATACATGAATTGTACCACATGAATGGTCAATGTGATGAAGCTCCTCTCAAAGCATATGGCCATGATGTCTAAAAATATGCACTTTTGTTCTCCATATGAACCACTCCTTGTTGAGAAAGAGTCTTTAAAACAACTCCTATGTACAAAACTAAGGGTTTTCTTCTCTACACCTCAAGGGATTGAAAAGATGATATTTTAGTTATGCAGAGTGTTTCCCATTTATGGCCCCCTTTCCTTCTCTTTACATGTCGCTCTTATTGGTGTGTAGGAGATGTGGCATGCTCATGTGATTATTCTCTGAGGTAAAGCTAATGATGGCACCTATGTTGCGTGTTGCACTACTCGACAAAGTTTTTTACACCACTTTTTTGTATAACTCTAAGGGTTGTCCAGGTTTTCTTCTCTAACTCAAGAAATTTATGAGATATTATTTTAGTTATCTACACAGTGTTGCCCATTACAAAGTATTTTACACCACTTTTTTGTACAACTCTAAGGGTTGTCCTTTAGGTTTTCTTCTATAACTCAAGAAATTTACAAGATTAAATTTTAGCTATCTACACAGTGTTGCTTGTTATGGCCACCTTTCCTTCTCTTTACATGTTGATGTTATGGGTGTAGGAGACATGGCATGCTCATGTGATTGTCACTGAGGAGGGAAAGCACATGACCAGATTGATGTTGGCACCTAGTCTCATGTGATTTTCATCTAAAGGAAAGCACATGACTGCATTAATGATGGCACCTATGCTCATCTGAGAAAGCATGTGGCCGGATTGATGATGGCACCTATGTTGCATGCTACACTACTCAAGTCATAAAGCTAATTGGTCCTTGGAAATGCATGGGAAGCTCCAAGGAAGTGTATGTGCAACTCTCTTTGGCATTTAGCACCATGTGTGGCTCTTCTCTATTGTTGATGGGAATGAGAATGCCTAAGGCCACTGCACATGGGTAAGGTGTCGTCTCTTGTTGCTTTTAATGTCTACAGACTCTTTCGATTGGACTTCTCTAAAGGTAGTATCAAAACATGAGTCAAGGTGGTAGAGCCGCAACTCTCCATTCCTACTTAATCTTTGGGGTCAGCATTAGAGACACGGTCTCTCTATTCCATTTTAGGTATGGTGTTTGTGATGGTGTGATTATAACGCATTGTGGTGAAATTTTTATTTACTTTGAGACTCAAATGTAGGGGTTCCCTTCATAGAAGCCTTGTGCTTCTAACAACCTCGTTGGGACCCAATGAATGTTGCCTACTATTAGGCTTCTAAATAGCCTAGTTGGAACTCAATGGAATGTTGCCTACTAGTTGGCTGGCAAAGCTTCCCCCTGACTCTCTTTTACTTTGGAGATTGGGGTTTTCTCCGTAAGGTTTGGGACCCAAATGGAAGGGTTTCTACCATAGAATCCTTGAGCTTCTATGATGGAAGCCTTAAGCTTCTAACATTTTTGGGATCAAAGGTAAGTGTAAAATTATGTTACGTGGGGCTCTCACTTGGGAAATCTCCACTCATGGGCCTCTTTGTTGGGCATTGTACTTTACTTAGCTAGCTAAGGTATTCTTGGTGGGTACCCACTCCTTCTTGGTGATGTCATTGAAAGGTTAATGAGGTTAACATTTAGGGAGTGGTTTTCATCTTCATCAATGAGGTTTTGGATCTCCATAATGGTTTGAGGGGGTGGCCAACATGGCTAGGTAAGAGGAGTTTTAGGTGTTAGGGGTTACTTGAGATCATGACCTTAAATTAGAAGATGAGGCTTAGGATGTTGATAGGTTTGAGGTGTCATCCACCAACAGTACTATAACCATCCCGTGGGAAGCTTAAGTGTTGGAGTTCATCCAACACTCAAGATTTTCCCCATATCATGGCTAGAGTACTCTTGGTAGTGGATGAGGTGTCCTCACCCACCAAGGGTACTATAACCACCACCACATGGGGAAGCTCAAGTTTTGGAGTTCATCTAACTGATATGAAATCAGTGGTAGTAATCCATCTCATCCCAAGGATGATGCTCACTTTCATTGTAACTATGAGGGTCACATAAAACTAGCAAGATGCATATTTAGTTTTATGTAAAATTTTGCTTCAAAATAATTGACGGTTATGGATTGGGAGTTGCTTACCATAGTGATGGTAGTTGTGAAAAGTGCTAAGGAGTGTGGCTTAATATGGTCCATATCTCCCAAGATAAGATGTTATGATTGGCCCTAGTGTCAACCAAGGTTAGACATAAAGCTAGGTGGTCTTTTTAGGGCAACTCTAGCTCAAGATGAGGTGAGCAAGTTCTACAATTGGTTCTGTTTCAAATTTATAAACAAAGATGTGATTTTGGTACCCATCCAATAATGCGAATCGTGTCCCAAGCTTCAGTCGTGCCCATGGTCACCAAAACATGAATCTGGTCCTCGAAGTGGTTAAGGTCTAGGAGGGGCTCATATTTTCTTTCCTCATCTTTACCATCCATGTTAAAAGCTCTACACACATCAATCAAAGTGGTGTGAGCTTCTATGTTGCATGCTCTACTACCATAGATATCTACTAAAGTGGTTCAGGTGGTGAGAAAGCTTTGACCCATGGGATGAGTCTTCCTTGTTTTCAAATCTATTTTTAAGGAGTGGTTACCCTTGCATTTATAAATGTGATTGGTTTCCCATTCATGAACCAGTCTTGCTTCTCTCATGTAAGGCCTTTTGAGGATCATGGTGTATGACCCTCTTCTCTAAAAATCCATCCAGAAATGTGTGGTGGAATCTTAGCACAAAGGTCTTAATCTTTACACCTCGTAGGATGCCCAATGGTTTGGCTATGTTCCTATTGACCACAAGGCATGTGCCTATGAGAGTGATGGACTTCCCTAGGCCTCCCAGAAGTTCTTGGTGATTATGCCACCATCATTCTATCGCATTCAATGTACTATATCCTATCTTGTTCATGGGAACTTTTGGCTATACTTTTGCCTTAGCTATGGAAGAACGGTGCTTAATGTGGCACAACTAATCCTCCTCCTCTTCAATTTCAGCTATTTGGCTTTTGGATATTAGGTTCCCAATAATCTAGTTAGAAGGAGGATGCCTATGGCATCCTCCTTCTGAAGAGCATGTTTATGGAAGAGTTTAGGCTACTAGTTTCCACACTCAAAAGTTTAATTTCCTTATAAAAGGGAACTTATCGAGAACTAGAAGGTTGTGAGGCGTGCTATGTGACGAATGATAGTCACACTCACTTGGTTCATAATAATTATAAGAATACACAATAACAAAAGCTGGTTCAACACAATACAAAGCACTGAATTATAGAAAGAAGTGGAGAGTAAACAATATTACTACTTGCAAAAACTTGATTATAAACTAATGGCATCCCTAACCACCTGTGTGCTCCGAGTAAGGAGCTTTGATGATGGCAATCTAGATAGAGTCTGGACGGAGAATATCTTGCTTACAAGAGTGTTTAAACATAATGAACTCAATAATGAAGTAAGGCTACCAAACAAGTCTATATATAGTACCCAAAGTCGGTAGGGACATAGGTTGTCCATGTCAATCAACCCACGACTTAATCCAAAAATGACCAACCAACCACATCATTCGATTGGGACCATATTAGACTACAAATAAGTTCTATAGTGTCTTTAGATCACTGGACTCTCAAACGGGCCCCGTAACCCGAGAACAATGTGTCCTCAATTTGCTAGCACTTATCACTAATGCCAGATGTCACATAGCTCTCGTATAAGCATGCATCCTACTTGGTAGAGTGCTAAGTCTACATAAGTCGTCTCCTAACCATCTCGCCACTCTTAGTCACCATCCCCAGTGTGTCTAACTAGGAACAGTTGCGCTCGGGTGCTTCACCACAATGGCTACTCCTTATAAAGGGGGCCTTATAAAATAGAGCACATCCATCACCCACAAAAACATCACAAGGGTGGAGCATTGAGAAAACTCTTTTCCAACAACCCCTTCAATATCCACCTACCACATAGGTGAACTACCTCTTCGGTCTAATACTGAGATGATGAAAATGGCGGTATAGCAAATCCCTCCCCATAACCTTTGTGAAAATGCACAATTCTTTGTTATTGGGCAACAAACAAGCTCCACCTCTCCATCCATGATTAGCTCATGTATATAATGATATTATCTCAATATGCTTTATGTACGAGCATGAAATATTGGGTTCTTGGGGCGATAGCCATGCAACTCTAATTATCAAACATCAACACTATCGCTCCTTTTTTAGCAACACCCATGTCTCCTAAGGTCCTCTTGAACTAGACTGCTTCATATAAAGCAAAGCATGCTACCTTTTACTCAACCTCTTTAGAAGAAAGTGTCACTATAGTAGGTTGCTTCTTGTTTTGTTGATCCAAGATGTAACTCCATATCCAATAAGAAAATAGTAACCCAAAACATATTTCCTGTAATAATCCCCTGCCCAATCTGAGTCACAAAATCCAATCAAGGAATTGCCTGATCTGTACGTGATGCCATACCCAATGGTACCTTTGATGTGTTTCAACACATGCCTTTCTAATGGTTCTCTCAAGACTAATTTGAAAACCACTAAAGGACACCAACTGCAAAGCTAATGTCATGCCATGTATTGCATAGGAAGATCAGACGGGCCTACCAACTTTTTGTACTCCTTCATATACCCACCAGTGGTGGAGAAGTATCTTCAACAGAAAGTTTCACATCAACCTCCATGGTGGTGGATATAACCACTGACTTACACTCAACCATATGCATTCAAAATTTCTCTTGCATACTTTTACTGAGAAATAAAGATTCCATCTGACTCTTGCCAGACCTCTATCCCCAAATAGAAATGCATTAGTCGAAGAGGTGTGTCATATCAAACTCTGAACCTAACATCTCATGTGTCTGTCAAATCTTCTCTTCATGATTCCCCATCATAATGAGGTCGTCCACATATAGGATAATGATTATATACTACCCTACTTAGAGAAAATATCATGTGTATGTCAAATCTTCTCTTCATGATTCCCCATCATAATGAGGTCGTCCACATATAGGCATGTACTACCCTACTTAGAGAAAATATATAAATTTACATCTAATGGGAATTTAGAAAGACCAATACTTACAAAGAAAGCATCTATCCATAATGGTACCATGTGCGAGGGGGCTATTTCACCCTATATAATTCCTCTTGGAGTCTACACACTTTGTTTTCTGAACCAGGTATCTCAAACCCAGGTGGCTATGCCCCACATAAACCTCCTCCTTGAGATGGCCATTCAAAAAAAACTAACTTCACATCCATCTACAATACCAGCCACTTCCCATGAGTGGCCAAGGTAAGTATTGTACAAATAGTGGATAATCTAGATGTGGGGGTGAATGTCTCCTGAAAGTCAAACCCTTTGACCGATGCAAAACCCTTTGCCCATATGAGAGCCTTGCCTTGTACTCATCCAATGTACCATCCGACTTGTGCTTGGCCTTTCAAAGCCACTTGGTGCCAATAACTTTCTGTTTACAGGATGATTCACAAGATCCCAAGTGTGGTTTCTTAAAATTGAATCAAACTTTGACTCCATGCACCCCCCCCCTAGTTTGGATATGCTAATGTTTCCTCTAAGCTGGCTCCTTTTTACTTTCATTATCTTAGCCCCATCAAGGCCATATTGATAATGTGAGTGGAGGCCCTCTTCTGCTCCACTATTCTCTTGGATCTACAAAGCTTTTACATCCAAGAGCTGCTTCACCCATTTAGGATATGGCCCCTTATGAGGTGTTGTAGACTTCTCTTCTTTATTATCTGATGAATCCACCTCTTGTGGAGTTGGTACCGTCACTAGTTGTATCTATTGGGCTACTTTTTCATTGAAGGATAGTGTAGACAGAGCCCTCTCCTCCACCTGATGAGGAATGGATGATACCATGTAATAATACATAATAGCGAAATCTCAATCAAACATAATATAAAGCACTAAATTGTAGAAAGAAGTGGAGAGTAAATAATATTACTGCTTGCAAAAACTTAATTATAAATGTTAGAATGGTAATTTGATAAGCCATAAGGTTTAGTAAAGGTCAAGTTTTTAAGGTCATTATGGAGAGTAAAATGTAAAGAAAATAGCATGCATGATTAAAGCAAGTAGGTGATAAGACGAGATGCTATCTCCTATATTTATGGAGGAGATTGAGAAAGGCTGAATGATATCATCAGTGATGTATGTAACCTTGTATTTTTTGCCTATTTAAATAGGCTTGTCGATGGAAAAAGTGTACATGTTATCTTCACCCTAATAAAGCCCCTACTTTTACGATCCCTCATAGCAAAATCTATCTCTAACCTTGAGTAGTATCAGAGCACCTAGGGCTTGCTCCCCTTGCTTGTGCATGTCCTTGTGTGACCCACTAGTAGATTGATGTAGGATATCCTTCTACTTTTACCTTTGTGGAACTACACCATCGCCAGATTCAAAGGTGTTGCCATCTGTCATCACAGCGTATCCACGTCCACCAAGCACTAAAGGGGATAATGTGTCTTTAAAAATTCGTTAAAGCTTTATACCTTAACATTAAGGGGTAGTTCATATGCTTTTTAGAAGAAAGTTATTTAGTACGTTAAAGTCACCATCTGCTTGCTCACTTATTGTAAAAGTCCCCATTTGCTTGCTCACTTATCGTAAAAGGGGTGCAGCACTCTTCCTAATGCCAAACTCTTATGAATCAACTAATGTGAAGAAGATAATTAAGAAAAAGTTTAAGAAGAAAATATCTAAACCTTTTTATTATGATGCTGCTAAGGCCATGAGTTTCTCAAAGTTTTTATCATACAACATGCATTTATATGGGGATGGGTGCTTTTAAGCATTGATTTAATCTATGCATTCTCATTTTCTTTATAAAGGGTTTTTGGACCTGCCCTTGTGCTTCAAATCCAAGTGGTAAGACCACCATTCATCATAATGGTCACACTTGAAATGGACAAATTCAATAGCATGAGATGTCACACATGGCAGGTTAAGATAAAATTCACCTTAATGAAAAAGGGCTTGTGGTCAATTACAAATGGCAAAGAAAAGAGGCCTTCCACTAGAGAGGGAGAGGGAGCATGGATGCTAAAGGATGAAAAATCTATGGCTATTATAACCCTAGGACTCTCAGAGCGAGATAGCTATATACATCATATAGTTGATAATGCTAAGGATGTTACCGATGCATGGAACACACTAGAAAAAATATTTGAGGCCAAGGGTAAGCACTCTAAGATTGGGTTAAAGATCAATTCTTCGAATTCAAAATGAAACCCAAATACTTGAGGCCAAGGGTAAGCACTCTAAGATTGGGTTAAAGATCAATTCTTAGAATTCAAAATGAAACCCAAAGATACTTTTCCTACACACCTCAACTATATGAAAATTTTGATGGCACAACTAGTAGTAATTGAAGCTTTGTAGAAGAAGAAGATGCCATTACAGTGCATCTTAAGAGTATGCCTAGTGAGGAATATGGTCACCTCTTGTTTCAACATTGCAAAATCTTCCAAATCTACCTTGGAAGGTATTGAAGCTACCCTATTTCAGGAATACAAGAAGAAGAAAGAGAATCATGTTCCTAAAGAAGGAGCCTATAATGTCAACAAAATCTACACCAAAGCCTCCACTGATAAATTCTCTAGTAACAAGTCCTACCTCAACTCAAAGTCAAAGATGAAATGTAATTTCCATGGCAAACCAAGCCACTTTGAGAAGGACTATTTCATAAAATAAAAATTTAAAACATGTCTTGTAGCTAATGAGAAGATGAAGAGAATGTTACTGATGAAGAACCAGCCTCCCAAGAGGAGGCTAGATTTGTTAAAGCTGATTGGACCTTCTAGAGCTTTATTTTCTCCACTAGTCTTTTTAATTCTAAGCCTAGTTAACTCTTGTCTTAGTTTTAAATATTTAGGCTAGACTGGGGATAAGTGGTCATGTTGAGGCATAGGTAGAGGCCTAAGAGGGGTCAAGCCATGTAGCTCATGTGACAGCATAGGATTAAGACTCTTGGAGTCAAGCCATGCCAGCACTATCTTGCTAAGGAAGAAGGTCATCAAATTGAGGAGGGGTGTTAGAATGGCAATTTGATAACCATAAGGTTTAGTAGAGGTCAAGTTTGTAAGATCATTAATGTTATGTCACGATAGCTGCCACCATAGCCAAAGAGGGCCAAGAGCTCTAGTCACCACCCAGCCATAGAGGAGAATATGGGTAACACTACACTCCCGGCGGGCACTTCCACCCATAAGCCTGCCCGGCCGCCCAAGTGCTCCGACTTGGGTGCCTTCACCCCTAGACCCCGGACGCACCTACCATTCGAACTCCGACATATGGACTCCGCATTTGGTCAAGCTCCTGCGTGCTGTTACAAGCTACGTGACATTACCCCCCCTTCTAAAGAGTTTTCGTCCACGAAAACAAACTAGGGAAAGTTGTTGGTAAGTATATGTAGTTTTTCTCACTTAATTAAGACCTTTTCTGACCTATCCTTCCACTTAACAATTTCTCATGGGTACACAGTACACCTCGTGTTCCGATCTTTGAACCTAAGAATTCTCCTTGGTTCATGTAGAAGTGTGGTACCTCCAAGGACTCAACAACAACTTTAAGACAAACTACATTGTCTTGGTGATACATTGTTTTCACATGCCACTTACATGAAAAACTAGGTGTACTCGAGAGCTCTCTGGCAACTCAAGTTTGTAGACTACGCTACTAACCATTTGTAGACTACGCTACTAAGTATTTGTAGACTATGCTACCACGCTATACTACAATCTTGTTGACTCTTCTCCTTGCATAGCTCTATGGCCATAGGAGATATAGACTAGAGTCCATAAACAATGTAAATGGAGAAAATCTAGTCATGAACAACAAAAAAATAGATTCCAAAGGTGAGAGATACTCCTCTCCACTAGATTATTCATCTATGCACAAGCATATGCTCTAGAACCTCATTGGGGTTTTCAGTTTAACCACCATCAATTTACAAATGGTTGACCTCAATCTAGAACCTCATTGGGTTTTCATTTTAACCACCATCAATCTACAGATGATTGACTTCACTCTTACTTAACCTTTGACAACCATCAAACTTTCTATCTCTACCTAATGCTATATATGCGCAGGCAGGCCATATAGTTTGTTCTTTGTAATGTTCAAAACATGAAGTACATCTACAAGGTACTTCACCTTACCATCTTGCATTGACAATGACACATCTCCAACATGGGCAATTGGATGAGCAGTGTCATCTCCTATTTCAACAAAACCTAGTCTTTCAAGACTCTTCATTTCCTTGAACCACTCACCATGACTTGTCATGTGGTTCGAAGCACCTAAATCAACATACCATACATCATCCTTACATGCTACTACATCATTTCTAGACACAGCATTAACCACATGTTGCATAACAAACAACCTCTCATTATCCTCATTGTTTCTGCTAAAGGATGCATAGTTGTTTTGCTGCACTTTTCCATTTCGCATGTTGCATAACAAACAACCTCTCATTATCCTCATTGTTTCTGCTAAAGGATGCATAATTGTTTTGCTGCACTTTTCCATTTCGCATGTCACTCTACTTCTTATAGCAATCTGCCTACACATGTCCATGCTTACCACTGTAAAAACAACCTCGTGTATCGTTATGTTGTCTTTGCTAATTACCACACCCTCATTGACTCCCTTTGCCTCTAAACTGGCCTCTTCCACTATGTGTTGTTGTTGCGAATCCTGGGATTGTTGTTGCTACTCAACCATAATTCTGATTGTTGTTGCGAATCCTGGGATTGTTGTTGCTACTCAACCATAATTTTGATTACCTGTTTTTCCACCACCTTGGCCACATCCACGACCTCTACCTCGTCCTCTACTTGAACTTGTGTAGAAGGCCTGCTGCTCTGAACTATTTTTGTTTTGTGAAGACCGTTGATCTTCACCTAAATTCTTCTCTTCAATAATCAGCATTGACACCAAATCTGTGAAGTTGGGAATGTTCTCCTCCCGAGTTTGAATAGACGTCTTGAATGCCTTGTATTGTGGCCCCGAGACCACGTAGACACACTTCCACCTTATCATCATCAACAACAACAGGCATACCAATTGATGTAAGGGATTCCACAATTCCCTTGATCTTCAAGGCATAATCATTCACAGACATATTTTTCTTCTCCACAGTATGAAGCTCATTCTTCAATTGAATCTTTCGTGCCTTGGTGTTGGTTTCATACAGCTTCACCAAGGTGTCCCATGCCTCCTTAGGTGACTTGGCATCTTGTATATACCCAATCATACTGTCTTGTATGTTGATAGAAAGCCAATACATGACTTTCCTTGCTCCTTGATTCCAATCCTTAAATTCTTTTACATCAGCAGCAGTTGGATTAATCTCCGGTATCTCTGGTTCCTCCTCATATTCACCTTCAATGTAGTCCCAGTAATCTCTGGTATCTTTGGTTCCTCCTCATGTTCACCTTCCCAGTAACCTTTTCCCATCAGGAAATTTGTCAATCTAAACCTCCAAGCATGGAAGTTATTCTTGTCAAGCTACAGCAATCTAATTTATTCCATCATTTGACATCTTGTCTGCAACACGTATTTACCAAAAACAGCACTCTTGTTTGACCTGCACAAACTGTTGTATTCTCTGCAGCGGTACTATACTACACCCAAACTGTCACAACCAATGACCTCAATTTGCATAAATACACCCAATGGCAACTTTAAGACCTCTTTGCAGCACACACAGTGTCTGCACAACCAATCGTCCTTCTTGTAGATCCAAAAAAAGAGTTCTGCAGAGAATCAAAACTTACCCGTGCAGTGCCCATGAACACCTACGAACTAAAAAACGGAGGTCTAGATGCATCCGAAATGCATTTTCGACCCGAAAAATTCCATCCAACAAATAATAGAATTGCCTTGTAGCTCTGCTCCCGCGAAGAAAGCTCCTCAATTAGAGTTCGTTTGCTGGTGCCCCAAAGAGCTCCCGACGACAAGAGTGTAGTAGCCAACACAAAGGGGAAAGAGTAGATAAAGCTCTTACCCTCGTACCACTTCATGTGCTTCTCTTGCTTGTCGCTCATCCCTTAGCATGAACCAGGCTCTGATACCATGAAGAGATGTAGGGGAGAAGAGAGTTTCAGCTCTTGCAAGCACACACACGCTCACACAAACCCTAGAAGAGAACATACAAGGTGAGAGGTTGAATATTCTTCTTCTTTTTCACCAAACAAAAGAGGTCTACTACGAAGATAAAGTGACTTAAGCACATAATAGAGTATATACAAGCAGTCCATAATGTGAACACGCTAAGTGGAGTGGGTAGATGTGGACTAGTTGGTGTAGTCCAGCTGTAGAATCTCTGGCGGCGGAGATATGTTGGTGCCAGCTACCAAACCCGCGAGTGATGTAAGTGTTGAATGGTCATGCAGGCGCCTTGTGAGTGTTAGCTCATGTTGAGCTTGACATCTTAACAAAAGATATCTATAAATGGATCAATATATCCATATGAACTATATTACTCATATGACTCATAGCTCTTCATGTTCTAGACTCTCAAAGTCTACTCACAAGGTCATTGAGTATTATTGTATTGGTGCAACCTCCCTCGAGGGGAAACCGGTTGGGGTGGTAATACTAAGGTGAGTATGGCATTAGTGAAGGTATGCACATGTACCTCTTGATAGGGATTTTTATAAATGGGTACTAGATTATGTGACAATTTAGGAGCATTTGGAATCATTGGAAGGAGTAGGTTGCTTTGGTGCCAATAGCACGGGTTATGGTGCCAGAGTCCACCTTGTTAGGTCTCATTGTGGTACCAATAATGGGTTCTGTCATGGTTCTTGTGGTGCTAGCATTTGGAATCATTGGAAGGAGTAGGTTGCTTTGGTGCCAATAGCACGGGTTATGGTGCCAGAGTCCACCTTGTTAGGTCTCATTGTGGTACCAATAATGGGTTCTGTCATGGTTCTTGTGGTGCTAGCAATGAGAACAAAACTATTAATTTCTAGGCCTCAATTGTACTTGTAAGATTTGACAAACTGCACAACAAACCATGTCTCTCCATGGAAACAAGTGAGGTTGTTGTTCGGCTTAAGGAACTAGCTGGGGCTAGCCTTGAGGTTTGCCCTTAGGACTCACCCTACCATTGTTGGCCTATTTAATTAAACAAATTTTTTGCCAATTTTTTCATGCTAATTTTCTTGACTCTATTAAATTTGTAGCTTTGCTGAGGCTTTGGATTATGTGTCCTAATTTAGGTGGTGAATGACTTCTACATCCCTATTATGCAAATTTGTCTACTAGGTCTATTGCCTCTCACAGCAACACTCATCAAAGATGTCATTTCTATAGATGGTTACAAAGCCTCTTGATTTTGAGACTAATCATAAATGTATCAATGAGTGATTAGCCATCCAACCTTTTATGAACTACATCTCATATGGAGGTTCTAGCAATATAGTCCTGCATTATCTCATATGGAGGTTCTAGCAATATAGTCCTGCAATATCTCTCCTTCCTCTTACTTGGGGTTATAGATTTATGCAATGGGGCTCCATCTCGCTTCACATCCCAAAATGAAGGTGTGTCTCAAGACCTTATAGTAGTTGGTGTTTTCAAGTGGGTTTAGAGACCTAAAACAATGGCTTGCTTTCCCCTTCGCGGCGGCAAAGTCCAAATGAATAGATCTTGCTGGGATCATCAATCTTACCCATGGCTTCACAAACTTGATCGAAATTTTCTAGGTATTATTGAATGTGATTTCCAATTCCATCAAATTTGTCCATCATCCTCAACATGTGGTTTAACTTTATTTCATCCAATTTTAAGCCTCTAGGTGCTATGTTTATGGAAACTCCCCTTCCCATTCAAATGTCATCCTAAGCATGCCTTCAGCATATTCACGTGGTGGTGAAATGTAAGGGAATGGTTGTGCAAAGCCCTATAATTTAGAATTTGGTATTTCTTGCCCCATGGGATTCTGGACTATGCCGTTTTTTATGTCGGTGAGGCTATGGACTTATTGGGATAAGGACAAGTTATGTTTGAATGTTCTTGTGGATCCCTTGGGTTTGAGGTATTCCGAGTCATTGGCTCTTCCTTCCCCATGTTCCTAATTCCTTAATTTGAAGTGGCAAAGAAGCTTCTATAATGGGCTCCTTAAGAAGGTGATGTTGCATCATATTTGCTTAATGTTGGGTGCTTTGTGGAATGCTCATCCCCAATGGTATAGAAAAAGATACATGTCTCAATTTTCATACTAACTATGGTAGTTGGGGTGCTTGGGCTTGTTGTCTAGCTTAGGTCAACAAATCTAATCGGCACCAAAGGTTTGAAACATTGTGATGGTCTGACATCATTTTTAAGGGGGAAAACCTTGAGGTTCCTAGTCTTACGTCTCCTTCTCTCCTTCACTCAAGATTTTTGCCCTACGATAGGGTGGTTTAATGCCCATAAAAAAGGTATGGTGCAATTTACTAAAGCCAGTTGGTGAATCTGGGGTTCAAATGACCGAATCTTATTTCTAGTGGTTGCATCGTTCCTTTGCTCTCACGTCTATGTTTAGTTGGATGGAGGAGTCTTACCTTATAAATAGGGGAACACTTTGTATATTCATTATTGTTTGTTTAGGAATTGAAGGCTGGGTGGGTTTGAGAAGGTATGGTTTAATGTGCTACATCCCATTAGAGGCTACGAGGTTGCAATCTAAAGAAGGAGTCTTGCAATCTAAAGAGGGAGTCTTGCCTTCTTAATATGGAATCACTTTGTATATTGATCATTGTTTTTGCTATAAACCAAAGACTAGGTGGGTTTGCGAAGGTGTGGTTTAATGTGTTATAATCCATTAGAGTCTATGAGTCTTGCCTTTTTAATAGGGAAACACTTTGTATATTGATCATTGTTTGCTAGGAACCAAAGACTGGGTGGGTTTGAGAAGGTGTGGTTTAATGAGCTATAGTCCATAGAGGCTAGGAGGTTCTCAAAACCTATTTTCTCCCCAATGGATATATTTCCTTTAGGCTTAGAAGTCCTTAAATGCCCAAAAAGTCATTCTACTTGTGGACTATGTTTTATTAGAAACCAACCTCATTGTTCTCTCTAGAATCCCTCTTTCCATGCTATGGTCTATTAGAAACCAGCCTGTCGCTCTTTCTCTTTTTATGCTCGAAAGCCAATGCCATGCCACATTCATGATGGCTTGAGCTCCATGAAATTCCTCTTCCTTTCTACCCTTGTATTTCTCTTCTTTGTAAACCTTTAGGGAAATTCTTGGGATTCAAACCCAATGATGCTCATTCTAAGAATCATCCCTCTGAGGATTGTGTAGGATTGTGTAGAAATTAACATCTTGAAATCTCTACACAATATAGCATTATCATTGATATAGGTCCAGTTCTCCCTCCTTTAGAGATTAAAAAGCCTATACATAGAATCCTTTCTAACTCATGATTTCTCTATGAAATTAACACCTTGGAATATCTGCACAAGGAAAAATTATCATTAATATAGTTCCAGGTTCTCCCTCCAGAGATAAAAAGAAACTATTCATAGAAGCCTTCCTAAGTCATGCTTTCTTTATGAGATCAAAGATTATAAGGATTGCCCTAGGAAAAATGTTATTAACAACCAAAGGAAACTTATCTTTCTAATCCTTCCCAAGACTCAAATTGATAGTGAAGATTTTATCACTATAATCAAAGGTAAACGAGATGCTCCTCATGCTATTAACATGCCTACTGCCAATTTCTCCTCTCAAAATCAATTGCAAAATATCTCCTCCCCTTCTAACCTTGATTTCTCTAAACCCATAAACACTCCTGACATTTCTAAAAAAGAATCTATAATCTTGACTTCTATACCCCATTCATGGAGCCTAAGAACTTAAACACAAAGGAACTAGAGGGTATAAAGGAAGAATCCTTGCTACCCAAGACTAATCTAACATCTCCACTAAGACTCCTATTACGATAGGTGAAATGGCCATGACTGCAACTAAGGGAAGATTCTGCAAGGTTGGTATAGCCTCCTCTCCCCCTGGCTCTTAAAGGTAGAAGGAAATTTGAAAGCCCCGCAAACCCAAAAAAAAAACATTAAATCCATCTCTATTATGTCCTACAATACCCAAAGGGTTTATTGATTTTTTAAGACTTGAGGCTATTTCTCGATGGTTGGTTTTTTTAAAAAACAAATCTTGCCCCTAACTTTATCGCTATTTTATTGAGATACTCTATCTCAAAGATTTTTGTTCATTAAAGATTACTTGGTTTTTATCATCCAAAAGAGCACAAAAAGGGAACTGCCTTTAGGCATCCATCCACAATGGAAAGACTAATTAAAGGCTTGCTTAAGGACCCCAAAGAAAAATGTGTTTTCATTTTTTTAGACTACACTTTGGGACTCCTTTCTCCCACCTCATTATATGCTTCTAGGCCATGTTTCTAAGCCTCGCCCCTAGTCTTTGGTACTCTCTCCATCAACTCTCACAATCTCTCATCCTTGTTGCTAGATATTTCAATATGATTGGGCCCCATTTATAGAGGTTTTAGAGCTTAGGACAAGTCCTTAAGGGAGCTGAAAAGGAAAGTTGGGCTTGCCTTATTGGATTCCACTTTCTATAAGATACTTTAGCCCTCATATTTAGGTCTTTCTCATCAAATCACATCATCTCTCATGCTTGCTAGAGGTTTCAACATGATTGGGCCCATATAGGGAGGTTTTAGAGCTTGAGACATGTCTTGAAGAAGGGAGCCTAAAAAGAAAGTTGGGTTTGCCTTGTTAGCTTCCACTTTCTAAGCTACCTGATCTTTGGGACTCTCTCCATTATATCCCATAATCGCTCATCCTTTCTAGAGATTCAAACATGATTGGGCTCCATTTAGAGAGGTTTCACAACTTAGGAAATCTGGGCTCGCGTAGCTTCCAGTTTCCTACAAGATACTTCCTACCCCAAGGACTTCACTTGGTCCAACATGCAAAATCCTCCCCATCTTAGAAACGATAGACTTAATAAAATATATTGTCATTCTAAACTTATTTAGTCCTTCACTAGTGTCAACACTAAAGTCTTCCATTCCCTTACTCAATTTGACCACTATCCTGTTATCTATCCTATTACACTTACTCTCTTACCTCTGAAATCTCCTGGTTTCATAAAAATCCCTCTTTCTTTCTAATCCCCTCTATTTAATAAACCATTTCCAATATATATAAAAAATATTTTAGCACAAACATATACTAGTGCTAGAAAAAAACCATCCTTTAGTGTATTTCTCAAAGGTTAATATAGGGAAAAACCAATTTGATTAGGGTTAGCAAGGCTTTTCTAAAGGACTATTAGGTATATAGATTTTAAGAAAAACGGACTTTGGAAGTTTAAACTTGTATATAATTATATAATTATATAATTATATTATTAAAATACATATTAATAATAGATATATCATATTAAAGGGCCCACACTAAATGTTGACACCCTATTATTAGTAACTTCCCTACTAGGTGAATCGAGATAAGTTATAACGATACGAGAGTGTGCTACAAATCATGATTCTGCGAATCGGTTGGGCTTGGTCTTCTAGTTGCCAAGAAGAGAGAGCCGTGGAAGCCCCTACTATGGTTTTTAAGAACTAATGGAAGCCCCTGTTATTGAGTCCAAGCTTGCTTTGCTAATCCCTGCTATGGTAACCACTTGAGCCACCCCACCTCATCTCTTGGGCTTGAACTGGCCATAGTTCTTTTCAACGGTCTCTCCATAGTCCTCATAGAGGTATCGTTTGTAAGTTTTCTCTGTACTTCATTAAAGTATTAGTTAAAGCTGCATTACATTAATACCAATTTTATTTCCATAGGTAGCAACTTTTAAGCTCTATTTCCTTCAAGGCAGGCAAAGTGGAGATGGTTCACCTTCCTCTATTTCACTTGCTCTTGCAACACACACCCTAAAGCTCTATTTCACTTGCTCTTGCAACACACACCCTAAAGCTCTATTTCACTTGCTCTTGCAACACACACCCTAAAGCTCTATTTCCTTCAAGGCAGGCAAAGTGGAGATAGTTGGTTCACCTTCCTTGATTTCACTTACTCTTGCAACACACACCCTGATTCCATATTTCTGAGGTAAGCCCCCTAAACCCCCTCTCCAAAGAAAATACTAGAAATATAAACATTGTATTTAACATCAAAATTCACATATTTTGATAAATTTGGGCTTGTAACAAAGTAAACTTATGCCTGCCTATCAATTGGTTTTAATCTCCATGGTACATGACGAGTGAAATTTCTAGGAGAAGAGAATGCTCTCCAATAGCATACGTGAAAGATTGAGATTTTTTTTTACCTAAAAGATTGAGAATGCTTTCCAATAGCATACATGAAAGATTGAGATTTTTAAAAAAAATACATAATAGATTGAGATATTTGTTTTTTTGTTATCAGGAAAGATTGTTCAATCAACTTTATTTGAGATGCTGCATGGATTCACAAGAAAGGACACCCGAGTCAAAGAAAAGGAAGAGAGGTTCCAAGCATGCTTCAACAAATGGTTCAAAATGTAGTAGCAAAAGTAGAGAATGAGAGCCTTGCACAGAAAAATGGTGCCACTAGTGATGAAGAGGCTAATCATCATCGAAGAGCACTAGCTCAACACTAGTAGAATGGAACAAATCTTGGACTACGGTTTTTGATGGGGTTTACTTTGACAGGACTACGGTTTTTGATGGGGTTTACTTTGACAGGATGTAGCCAAAATCTTTTGTACCTTGTGTAAGCAAGATAAAAAGTGCAAAAGAAGCAAGCGAATTTTGGAAATCTAGTTCCATCAATATCCAACATAGTGCACTTATAGATCATGCAACGATCAAAGCCCATCAAGAAGCATCCTATTTTTTTGGAAAGCAGAAGTGGTAATCACTAAAACTTTGGCTAAGAATACAGATATAGAGCTGATATTGCTATTTTAAATTTATCTGCATCCACATTCCATTTATCCAAACAAGATCTTGCCTTTACTAAGTTCACGTTTATCTTGGAGCCACGTATCATGTGGCCAAACAAGATCTTGTTGTCTTGGAGTTGCTATCATTTTGTGAGTGTCCTTCTCAACCTAAAAGCTTGTATCATAATGATAAAGCTTGAAGGGATATATCTACAAGATAAAGAAGTCTCCCTTTTTAAGTCTCCCATTTTAAGTCTTCTTATGGATGAGTCGACTGACATTGCAATCACATAACATTTGATTGTGTATGTTTCTTACTTGGATGATTTTGAGCCTGCCACTATTTTTCTAGGTCTACACATAGGACTAGTTTTTGTGTTTCTGATATAGTAAAGCAATCACCTATTGCACAACATATAGGTGAAGATCATGAATTTTATAGCTTCCTTGTTTTCAGAGAGGTTGAAAAGGACTAACATGTCAATAATTTGCCACCATGATCATGATCATGACCATGATTCATGGATACATGTCTTCTACTTCGTGTTCTTCTTGATGAAAGCCTTGAAAATCACCTTGATTTCTTCTTTAATCACTTTACCAATTGGTAATCTTCTTCAAGGATCCTTGGTTGTATACTTTCAGTGCTCCATCATATTCTTGATCATTATGCTTTAATCTTCAATCAATTGCATTATAGCATGTGTATCCATCTTTTCCACATGCAAGTAGATACATGTTCACAAAAAGATACAAGGAACACACTCTAACATAAATTTTGAGGCTCCAATTCACTGATGTGAAATTGGACATGCAAGTCGATGCATGTTCACAAAAAGATACAAGGATCACACTCTAACACAAATTTTGAGGCTCCAATTCACTGATGTGAAATTTCGTCAATTTTAAAATTAAAAATTATCATAATTAATGAAGCATTAAATCATATATGTCACATTATCAATTAAAGAAAGCATTGACGAAGGTACAAATTGCACACTTTCGAAGAACTCAAACTGCATAAGTGATTCCTTAGAAAATCTCACTCCTCTCACTCCCACTATCACTCTACTCTCACTCTCACTCTCAATTGCAACCACATGAAGAGTCACAATCTTGCCTTAGAAGTGTTAGCTAAAAGAATTTGGTTCCATATTGGCAAAATTAATTATTTTATCAACCTTTGTTGGCATTTATACCTTTGTAAAATTTCATTGCAATATTTTTATAACAACTTTGTAAGTGATTAGCTTTAATAGTGGGTCCACAAATTTGTAAAAGCCAATATACATTTAAATTTGTTCCTTTCTTTGGTAGCATAGGAACCTTATTCAACTAGAAAAATAAAGCCTCAATTTAGAACCTTATTAGAAGTAAAAGATGTACGTTTTTTAAATTTAAATAAAATATCAAGAAAAGGTAGTTTGGGTGGTTAAGAAATGCACGACTCATGAAAAGAGGTTGTATCTTTTCTTTTATCCCTCTCTTCCACTTTCTTGCTTCTTGCATCTCATCTCTCAAGCTATGTGTGCAACAATGTCTCCTTTTAGTGATGGTGTGAGTGAACAAGATCAAGAAAGAACCATAGCTTTGTGTGTGTGTGCAATTTTTGGCCATTTTTTGTGTGAATTACCTTCTTTATCTCCTTCCCAAAGCTTAGACCCAAATTTGAGCATATATTTTGCTAGCTTTTTATACATAATTTCAAACTACAAAAAGAGGGATCTTCGTACTCTCCATTGGTGTGATAAGATTCCTTCGCACTCGATGCTAGGGCATATGTTTCATACCTATGGCTCAAATAGATTTCCCTAGTGTCTCATGATTTGGCCACCCTCAACAATGAGACATCCTTACAACTAAGATAAAAGTATGAGAGTGAAGCCATCCTCCTTACACCTAAAATGGGACTTCCTTTTACAGCAACAATGAGACTTCCTTTCACCTAAGATAAAAGCATAACAGTGAAGCCATACTCCTTACGACTCTCTTTAAGAAAGTGCTTGTGCTCTTTATTTTAGATATATATTTTTTTATCTTTAAGAAAGTGCTTGTGCTCTTTCACATTGGCATCTCATCTTCTTCCAGTTGCCTTTGATAAAGTGTAATGTCTTCCCGCACTTTACTTTTGTTTACTAAAATAATACATACTATGAGGTTTGCACATTTATACCACTTGTCTTCTTCCATAAGGGGAGACTAAATACCATCAAGGCCTAGATCGGGTAGTTTTTAACAATTCCCTCGACATACTCTTCAGCAAAGTGGCTATTCCAACTTCATCATTGTTAAAGGAGCCCACACTACTACAGTATGCTTTTCATATTACTAGCAAATGACTCATTGTACTCCATTTTAAGCCCAAGGAATTTGATTTATAGGCTTATTTATTAGTGGATTTCCTTACCCCCAAATATTGTGTCAAGATAGTTCCACATTGTCTATTAATGTGGATTTGGATGCTATATGATGTATGAGAATGAGTTAGCTAGCCAAAGCGCAAGGATGAATAGTACCTCCTTCTAGTACTCAGGTGTGTATGTGGTTAGTATGGTATGTGTGTAGCTGGGTGAAATTGTCGTGTGTGCGACTGGGAATGGAATAAGACCTCATGCAAAAAAATAGTGCCGACATGCTAATTTCTCTTTCTTTATTCACCATTACTAGGGCATACATGAGTGAGTGTATGTGTGCGTGTGAATCACCTCTTCATGTGTATAAGGTTATTGAGATAACCCTAAAGGCACTAAGTAGCATGCGGTTTTGAGGGTTGTAACCCTAAAACATGATTGATCTCCGACCTTGAGTGGGGAAGAAGGATGAAAAGGCTAGTAAAGGAGTCAAACTTGTGTGTCTATGAGAGGCAACCTCTGCTTCAGAGGGCCGTTCGAGCTACTGCTTGGAGGTAACAGCCATAGTTGCTGTGCCATTGTCGTGTGTAAGGCTCCTATGTAGGGGCGATGCTATGCTCAAGAGAATTGAGCCTCAAGCAAGCTCAAAGGTTTTGAAGCTCTGTTGGGCATATAACATAGATAGTAGGGAGAGGAGAAAGAAAATTTAGCAATTGGCCTAGCCCTAAACTAGCTACACACCCACCATGTTTGTATGTGTCTTAACCATCTAATGAAAGACCACTCAAAGGTGACTTGATAACCATGAGCAAAATAATGTTGGATCAAACACTAAACACAATCTACTTTGTGAATCATTTGGGATTAATCTTAATTCTTATTGATGAAGAATCAATAAGAATTAAGCTTAATCCCAAATGATTCGCACTGTAGATTCAACACATCAACTCATATTGCCAACCATACTCTCTCTTCTACATGAGGGTTCCCAAAGTACATCCTTATATAGCTCAATCATCTATACTTGGCACACATGCATCTCTTTGAAATCCACACACCCTCCATGTGACTAGCACAAACCTTGTGATTCGAAACACTATCCATGTGGCTAGCCCATGTGAACCAGTACATCATCCATGGTGGCAAAGACAATCTCTGCCCTTTTTCACATCTATATTCATCTCTTAATCTTGATCATGATTAACCTTTGTTCCAAACGAACCATATAACTTGAGCATATCCAAAGAACCATGCTCCCTCCCCGTCACCACATCTCCAACATTAGGCTTTTCTCCATGAAGATTATATACCAAAGCTTAAAAAAAATATTTGTTGCAATATACTAAGATAACTATATACAAGATACATCTATGTATTGAAATATTTTCCAAGGGTCATATTTGTTGCAATAATACCAAAGCTTAAAAAAATATTTGTTGCAATATAGTAAGATAACCATATACAAGCTACATCTATGTATTGAAATATTTGCCAAGGGTCATATTTTACCCAATTACACTAATTTCAAAATCACAACGTTTTGCTTAGATGCCTACAAGAACTCAAAAACAAGTTTGCAAATGTAAGAAATGGATGTAATCAATTGTTCTTAACCCTTCACTCATTCGTTTACATATCATACCAAGACTCATACCAAGACATGGCTATTGGATTTAAGCAATCTTGGGTGTGGGACTTGCACTTAGTAGACACACTTAAATGAAGGATTATTGAGAGAGAGAGAGAGAGAGAGAGAGAGAGAGAGAGAGAGAGAGAGAGAGAGAGAGAGAGAGTGAGTGAGAGAGTGAGTGAGAGAAAGAGAGCATGAAAGTGGAGAAAGAAGAGGAATTATAAGGAGAGAGAAAAAAGGAACCTGATTTGACATTTTTCTTGATCTAATTTTTTTATGCTTTTTTCCATTTCATTTTATATTTATTTAAATTATTTCCTTAAGCAAATAAAAATGCTCACTAAGATTTACCACTTGTACAAAGGCAACCCAAAAACTTCTCAACCATAAAAGCCTTGACTTTGAATCTATCCCTTGACCTCTTTGATCTCTGAATCTCATTAGTTCTTTCAAAGAGGTGACAAATTAGCTAAAGAGGAGAAAGAGGATTCCAAACTAGGCCATGATGCATAAGGCTAAAGCTTATTGGTGGGTCTCTCTCTCTCTCTCTCTCTCTCTCTCTCTCTCTCTCTCTCTCTCTCTCTCTCTCTCTCTCTCTCTTAAGTTTTAGATAGAGACTCAAGGGAAGTAGAGAATTTTATGGAAAGTGAACTTCATCTGAATGTAAAGAGTTTATAGCATATATGAAAGAACTAAAAAATAATATCCTTCACACTTTCACTTTGTATAACGTTAACTACAACAACTAACCTCTAAGATGTCAAATGACAAGGAGTCGTGCTATGTTCTCCTATTTGTGAGTGCTACAAATTTTACCAATTCTCAAAATTCTATAAATGATAGTTGGATTTATCGCTTTGTGAAGTATTGAAAATTAAAAGAATACTTAGTAATTTTTATTCAAGTGCATATGTAAATAAAATTACAGTAGTTTAAATTTGTCATAAATTAAGTTCATTGGTTTAACATTCCATCAATATGGCATCTATTTTAGTTTATAACATTTCATCTTATATAGCCACTCAATTTTCTTATCCTCAAACCATGCAATGATATTCCAAATTCTAACCAATTTGTTCCAAAACTTCTCGTTTAAATTTGATCACTATAATTCCTATGATTTGTTTTTGTTTTTCAAGCCAGGGTCAAAGATGAGCGGACTCATTCTGAGACTCGAATAGAGAAACACTTTTGTCATTAGCTGCGTCGTCTCTCCAGCCATAGAGACAGTTTCTCTACTATACTTCCTATGAGTGCTAGAAAGTTGTAAAGAATAGCCTGTTTTCTATATCCATGCAACTTTTAATCCCAATCCTTCTTTCTAGCATCGTTAAATCCCTTCTCATTAACTTGAGCGAAACAACAAAAATTTCACCTCATTAGTTTGAGAGAGAAAAACATAAATTTCATAGTAAATAAATAGCCCTATTACTCAAACTCCTCGTGCCGTCCATATTGGTGTTTTATTATTTCCCCTATCTTCTTGCTCTATATTGTGCATACTGCAAGAGAGTGGCTAGATGTAGTAGATGCACTCAATCAGAGCACCATGATTGCACTCATAATGGAGTACACACATAGCTTTTCAAATGCAAGAGGTAACCCTAAAAGCTTGCTCTAGGCAAGAAGATGACCAAGATTGGTAATATGACAAAAAGGTAATGAGATTTACAAAAGCTACCCTATAAGTGACTTATATAGTCACTTACTCCTAAGACCATTCATACTAGGGCTGCCCATAAACCCAAGTCCTATGTCCCAAAAGTATGTGCCTAGGCCCTCATCCGACATGTGCATGTGTAGCTCAACCAAGCACATAATCTCCTACATTACAAACCATCCCTTCCTATGATGATTTCATCCGTGAAATCAAAGGGTGGTCATGCAAAAAGCCAAAAGTGATCCATAACATATGGAGTCGTAGACCATAAAAGATATCTACCTATCCATGATCCCATACAATAAACCAAGTCACCACCAGGATCAAATGGAAACCACAAATGTCAATGCACAAATAGCACGAACATCATAAGGTCCTCGTAGCCTCCTGGATCAAATGGAAAACTATAGAGACCAAGCTATAAAACACAATGCCACCTGGATCAAAACAGTGATGTAGCCATGCATCCTGAGTCCTCACATAATGTCGTGAGTCCCAAGAACTAGCGATCCATATAGACACGTGCATGACCACATGTACCGAAGGAAGATCCATGCAATGATCCACCGAGATAATGGTCCAAATAACCATGTGGATCAAAGAGAACTTCATGAATACCATCATTAATAGTGATAGAAATCATAATAGCATTGATCAATCAGCTGAAATAAAGTGACCACTAAAAGTGCCAGCATCCAAGGAAAACTCAGTCACCCAATAAACCATAAGTGTAAGCAAGACCTATCTCATAATCAAGAACCATGCATCCCAAGTGACATGTGATGCATCCGCTGAAAGTAAATACCTTGGTTCCATAGACCATCCATAAGGGTCATGCCGACATCCACATATACTAAATGAACGTGCCTCATAGGCGGGATCATGAGCAAACGGATGGCCTCATCATATATATAATCCCTCAAATGATCCAAGCCATGGTCCACTATATCAATGTCTCCTTGAACATGATCCACATGTGTATAACCACCATCATGAGGGAAGGAGTAGAGTAATAGTGCATAAAACACTATTAAGCTTCTACAAAGGGGGAGTTTCTATTTATAGGAAAAAATGAGCCTCTAACCAAGCAAACTGATTCTAAAATTTACCATATCAGTTTGGTCAATTTTTGACCATTTTTGGGTCAGTTTAGCTTACTTTTTGGAACTAGACTTGAATTAGGAGAGAGGAGAGATGAAATATCTCATTATTTGAGAGTTTAAAACTCCACCACACATGTGAAATAGGCGCCTCCTTCATGAGGGGGAATCCCCACTCTGAGAGGTGTCAAAAATTCATTTTTTTAGTATTTCCTTTGGTCCTTAGTCCACTCTTCATCTTATGTGAGTATTTACTCATTTTTGGGGGGTTGTTCTTTATTTCTTCAATTTATCTCCTCCCTACATTTGGATTAATCTGATTGGTCCCTCAGAACCTTAATCTAAAATTTTCAAAAAATCTAGACCCTTAGGCTAAGGTCTTTTTAGCAGATTATATTTATTTCTAATGCACCTTAGGAAATTCTTTTTAAACTTTTGTTTCGAGGGAATTTATTTTAATAAGGATATTTTTCCATCCAAAGATATCTAAAAACTGAGTTACCTCTCTCTAGAATATTTTCTCTCTCTAGGCCAAAACAGGTAGAAACAAGATCATTTATTATTCTGAAAAGGGGATTGATTTACAAGGGAAGATACTGGACATCTTAAGGGGCTGGGGAGGAATCTTACAGTTCCATTTGACCATATATGCATCAATCCTCACTCTTCAAGTGTCTTTAAAGCATTTTATTGCCAAATTTGACATGACCTTTGTGCATTGGCAATCAAATCTCAATACAAATCAATACATTGTCTTTCCCATTAGTGTACAATGGCTACCATAGCCTCGACATTTACCAATGAAGAGTTGTCGATGGAGAGCTTTTCCTTGCCGATCTCCCAGCGGCCAAGCCTTCTCACCCTCTTACCGAAGTTTGAAATCTAATGGCAAGAGTTGAGGCCAAGTCTTCACCACCAAGTACCTAATCCTCCTCCTCTACCATGGCACTCATGGCAAGGAAGATTTAAAAACACTCTCCCCCTTTCCCTCTTCTCCTTATTGCCAAGGGTACCCTTTCCGCATTTCTATCTAGCTTGAATGGAAATAGCTTTTCAAAATGAAATGGGATAGGATAGAGGTTCACTTACCATAGCTTGAACTCATGCAATACGACATTCATTTCCACCATTTTCTCCAATGGCTTGATCCATAAGCATATGGCATGCTTCCACTTGCAAAGCCTCTCACCATAGGCTCAAATAGTTAACAAGAAAAAATTTCATAGGCAACATATGCAGTCTCAATGCTTTCAATGCTTGATTTCCTTCACAAATGCTTGCAAGTAAATGCTTCAAGAAGGCATGAAATCACTAATGATCACCAATGCTTCAAAAGCCTTCAAGAAAGCATATGCATCTTACGAAGGCTCTTGGGAAATAAAATTGTAATGGCACATGAAAAAAAACTTGCTCCACATTTTTGCAAGCTTGCCACACATCAATATGTGATTATGGTTTATTGCTAAGGTTGTAGGGATATGAATTTGACCATGAAATCCTCATATGCATACTCTTATCCATAACACATGGGGTTTTGTCCATTTTAGAGTTTGCACTATCCACCATTGAAGCCAAAATCTTGCAAGAGAACTCACTTACCCCCATTTGAATGCCTCAAGATGCCATGTGCTTGCCTTAACCTCTTTGTAGAGCTCTCCTTTTTAACACATATGGCAGTATCATAGAACCCAAAAAGATCCATCCACTCCATGATTGCAATTTGTATAAGCACAAGCTGTGCAGTTGAGTGTACATGTCAACCAGTATGTTGGTGGCAACAACCATCATCAAAAAACTAACAAATTTTTCGGAGCATAGTTTACACCTCTGGGCTTTGAAATTCAACAACAAATTGTAGGTAAAATACTGATCGATTTTTGAGTCTGTTTGACTACCCAGAGTCACAAGGTTCAAATTAGCCAATTGGCCATTGATTTTCAAAACTTTTGGAGGCCTCAGAATTCATAATCCATCTATAGCATACTTTAGCTTATCTTAAACCCTAAACTCAAAGTGTATCTTAGATTTATAGCTTGGAACATTTTTTGGAGAGTTTGATTGCAGAGATGACATTTCATTGAGATTTTTTTTTGCTTAGAAAACAAGCAGTAAAATCAACCAAGTTTTGCACATAGCCCCTAGAGGATGTTATAATTCATTTATACATTTTGGGAGAATCAATCATATCTACAACTCCATTTTAAAGCATTTTTCTTTAGAATAGTCTAGGTAAAACACTTCAAAAATTAAAGCATAGGCATGATTTTGGACATCTTTAAATGTTCCAGACACTTCCATGTACGCTCAAGGAGAATGTTTTTTGCAAGCGTCCGTATGCGAGCTTTTTAAAAAAGTTACAAGCTTTTTTTGAACTCTAGACCATTGGGGGGGACTTTTTAAAGGAAAGAAGAAGCATACTTTTAAAAAGAACGACTCAAGGAGTCCTAAAATTCCATCATTAGATTTTTTTTAAATTTAAGCGTAGAATTTGGCACTTTTGACATCCGAAATTAGCTCGAAAGGCCAAAAAATGGTAGAATCAACTGTAAACACACCTATGTTCCGACCATTTTTATCTGGCTCTGATGTTCTAGAAAGAGGTGCTACCAACCCATGAACCGTCGACATGTTCTAGAAAAAGGAGTGCTACCAGCCTGTGGACCGTCAACGTCCACGGGCTAGCAACACCCCTTTTTCTAGACCATCAGAGCAATGCTAACGGTCCACGAGCAGGCAGCACCCCTTTTTCCATAACATCAAAGCTGGAGAAATCAAACGCTGACAGTCCACGAGCTAGCAACAGCCCTTTTTCTAGACCATCAGAGCAATGCTAACGGTCCACAAGCTAGCAGCACCCCTTTTTCCAGAACATTAGATCCAGATCAAACGCTGACAGTCCACGAGCTGGCAGCACCCCTTTTTCCATAACATCAAAGTTCGAGAAATCAAACGCTGATGATCCACGAGCTGGCAGCACCCCTTTTTATAGAACATTTGAGCCGAAGAAAGATGGTCAGAACATAGCATGTTTACAATCGATTCTTCCAATTTCGAGCCTCTTAAGCTCATTTTTGATGCCAAAAGTGTAAAATTCTACAATCTTTCAAAAAATTCTATTGTATGTATCTAAGCCCCCCAGAGTCTCTTAAATAGTGTAGCCACTCAAATAATGTAAGTTGTGTAAACATCTTGAGTGATAGGTAAATATTTTGTTGCTATGGTGTTTATCTTGATGCTATAAACTTGGTATGATAATCTTGAGAGTTGGAATAAAGCTCACATGCAAAAGCTCTCAAAAAAATCACACTATGTTCAAGTGACAAAGAGAATGTTCTAATGTGAATTAGAAGGTTGACCTTTGAAACCTTATATTGCTCGTTCATATTTCCTCAAGTAAACTTTTTTTGGTATATCGCTAAATGTATTGCCTTGCTTTTTTCCAACGTTTCTACGCTAACCAGGTATATAACTTATTGCAATTACATGTCTCGCTTAGACTTGTATTCACTTTACCAATCAAAAATGACTAGTACGGCCTAGAGACCCTACTCCTTACCCATACACCCTTATGTAACTTCCAACCTAACTCTTTAACGCCTTTTTGCAAAATTAACTTATGATTTTGCATTTTTTCACTCATTGTAGGGAATAGGGCCCTAAATCTCCTCTTTCATATTAATTAATTAAGATGAGTGAATCGAACTTTAATGAGCGTGGAGATCGAACCTTAGCGAACGAAATATAACCAAAAGCGAACGTGGAGGTCCAACCTTAGCTAAGGAAGTATAACCGGAATAGTAACGTCATGATTTTTCAGGAAGTTTCTAATAACCGCCTCAAAAGGAAATAAAATCGACTCTTCGACTTAAGAGGGAGGAGTAAAGGTGTGCGAAGAGAGAAGGGTGTGGAGGTGGAGGCGAGGCGCTGAGAGGGAGCCATGGGGGCTGCAAGAAAAACCATAGAAATATTAAGGCTTAATTAATTAATCAAGCTAGATATGGCTTATTAACTTATTAATATATTTAGTGCCTGAATATGTTATATGTTTTGTAATAGTGTCGTGCCATTGGAGGTACATTAGGCCTCTCATACAAGAAAAATCATAGCAGAGGTGTTGAAGAGCTAAAGAAATATGTCCAAGAGCCGACCCACACAGCATAACCATGTGCAGAACCCATGTTCAAATGTTCAATCTGTTCAAAAAACATTATAGTCCAACTAACACTAATTTGTTACGAGTGCTAATTCTTCAAAACTCTCCCTTCATAACTTTTTGAGGCAAAAACTCATGTACCCTATCGGCTGTAGATCAGATCAAGCACACCAGAAAGCTGACTTGACATCTGTCCCTTCTTCCATTCATTACAGCTGTGGAGCATATTGTAACAATGCTTTTGATAGAGTAAACGTTTTGATAGAGTGAACATTTCCATAGGTACAGAGCTGCAAGTGACATTTAATAGTGAGGACCACACCATCGAGCCTTACTCTCTTTTCATACAGAGTTGTGGAACATTGTTGCTTAATGGTGAGAGGATTGGAATAAGCCATTGATGTACTGCTCTTACCATAGAGGGACTAAGTGGAAGAAGGCATATTCTGTGTAAGGTGTACTTATCAGCTCTAGTATATATCCTGCAGGACGCATTACTATCTATTATTCTTCTTGAAAACATAAAAATTCCAAAGTTTACTTTTGACAATCAGAATAGTTCATGCTGCAGCTGCATACTTTTGACAATCAGAATAGTTCATGCTGCAGCTGCATCAATTTGATGATTTTCACTAGGCGTCAGGTCCCTTCTCCCTACCCTCCGTTTGAGAGGTGCTTTTGGCGAGAGAGAATGGTTCAGGATGCAGCTCCATTTGAGAGGTGCTTTCGGCAAGAGACAACGGGACACAAGCTAGTTACTCAGGCAGTCACTCCAGATAAGAGCAGGCTCAATTCTGTCAGTTTCACCCTCCACATCTCCCGTGTAAATAAAATTTATTGAGAACTTGCAAGAAGCACAGCAAGAGTTCATATTTAAAAAGTGCATTCCATCTAAATTTGCCTGCCCGAGATTTAGCTCACTGCGTTCAGGAAGTTCCAAAAATCTTATGGGACTCAGCAAATGGAGACATCACCTACCAGGATGCCGGGCTACAAAACTTGATTTTGACATTTTTGTTGCCATGGTCTACATCATTGGACTCCAGCTCATATATCCACCTTGTCTAAAACAAGCCCTTGTACCCTCTTGTTCTCACAAGGACAATCAAATTGGTGTAGCCAAATTCTACTTTAAGCTACACGGGACTTTTCTTCTCAACTACTACTCTCCTCTCTCTAAGACAATTAAATCAGTACAAGCTGGCATGGAGTCTAAATGTCTTGTGTACTTTGATCAGAGAGGCCTTGTGCAGAAAAAACATTTGCAAGTATTTATAAACAGGATGCTGAAACAAGGAGAGTACTGGAAAAAAAAACACTTAAAAACACAAGTGCAAAAAAAGGAATAATAATACACCAAAACTAAGTTTTCTTCTAGAAGATCCTACACTCCCCGATCTATCTGAGACAGAAATAGAGAAGATGTTTAAAGTACAATAATTCATTGGGGTGAGAGCACAATGCATTCTGCACTCCTTGGCTCTTTCACTTTCACATGATCCAAATAAGTTACCCAGCAAGAGAGGGAGCCTGACCTCATAAGTCATGCATTCGTTATGCTGTAGCACAAGAGACTCTGAGCACAGTTCAGCAAGAGACTCAAAACTCTAGCATCAACTACTAGGAAACAAATCCAGCTTCCAAAATCATCCAAAATGACTTACTCTGATGAAATCTGCACAGTACTTAAATATACAATGACATTAGAACCCGCGATATGTCATCCGCGGCATCATGAGCCCAGCCGTCCAGTAAAATCACCATGGCACCTAGTAGACAAGACCACACGAAAGATGCATCAGCAGCACAGCTGCCTCCTCCTCATCTTTCGCAAATACTCTACTTACAGTTCGATGCTCATCCATGGGTGCTAGCTTCTTAAGCTTGGACTGAATAGGAGCACAGCCATAAATCTTCTTCAAAGAAGCCGGTCCAGAGTGCACATTCCAAGTACCAGAGCTGTCTCTATTTAGCCCCTGCTTGAGCTCACCTTGGTCTCTTTTGACTACTAGCTGGTGCCACTTGCTTTTCTTCTGTTGCCGATAAACCGCATCAGTAACAGCTGATTTGAGACCCATCTTTGGGGGCCTGGAAGGTTCACAAGTAGATAGTAGAGAGTTCTGTTTGCGTTTCAAAGGCCTGGTGAGAGATTTTGAATCACGGCCCACTAGAGGAGACACCATAAGGTCAGAAGACTCACTTTGGCCAGGAAATGATCTGTACTTCTTGAATCGAATGCCACAGGCATTGCACAGCGACTGTATGAAGGGTAAAAAGCAATGTTACATACATCAATACTAGCTACCTACAAGCATGGGTAGAACTACCAAGACAAACATGACTGCCTTGAAACAATAAAATTAGCTGTAAGCGTATATACATACCTTAGGGCCCTGCGGACCACTTCTCCACATCGGTGTCTTTGTTGTTCCACATAAAGAGCAGGCCTTAGGCACAGGATGCTGGACAATGTATGCAGCTTGAGGGGAACTTTCACAATAGCTGTCACGAGACCTATTCTCTATAGTAGCTTCAATGCTCCTTCCTTTCTCTAGCACGCCAGCCAATTGATTGGAGCACATTGTCAACCTCCTAGGACTAGGAGATGCTTTTCCATCACCCAACTTCTCCCTATCATCTGTGCATACTGTCTCCAAACGACGGGCAGGGCAACTACAAGCTTCCACCTCTGCACGAATATCAGCACATATGCTCTCCCAGGCAGGGCGGATGAACTTGCCATGCTGAAAACCCACATAAAAATAAATGTCAAGGCAATCAAAACTAGCCAAAAAAATTTGACGAGGATCACTGTTCTTCCATTCAATATCCTTAAATGCCATACACTAGCCTGGAACCATAAGCAAACACTAACCTTCCATCCTAAGCAACTGAATTTAATGTATAAACGGATAGACAGAGAAATGCACTTTAACAGAACAACAATAGAGAGGTAGATGCTAAATTTCGGTCATGACTACTAAGCCATAACGGACAGAGGGTGAAAATGTAACTGACCTGTGTATGATGAGGATGCCCCTTGTCCGCAATCGACACTGGCGAGTCTTCCATAGATGTAGACAGAAGATCGTCATCCCTGTGAGAGCTTCCAGAGGGAAATGACTCCGCTGGATCTGCTTCTGATGCAGCGAGGGAAGGCTCGTGATAAGGCTTACTTTCAAACTCTGAAACTACATTAAGGGAGACAGAACGGGATGACGAAGTAGAAGGATGGGCGTCTCGACCAGGTAACCTGGCTAACAAATCGACACCATCAGGCCGTACATAAGTATCCTGCACAGCATCCATGTGCTCCGTCCCCCCATTAAAAGCCATCGGATACGGCGAAAGAGGAGGACTTGCCTTGCAGAAATGAGATGGGGGGCTCAGAGACTCTGCGCAGGTAAAACTGGAATGTTTACCTGTTGCTGCTCCAGCGTCCCCGTATCCAGAGCTAGGTGCAACAGGAGAAGGGGGGCTCCACTGCGAACTGTCTATGCCTTTCATAGAAGCTCTGTTCGCATGACGGGAAGATGCAGGGGAAGAAAACAAAACGCTGCTCTTGCTCTCGCACGCTTGGCTTTCCTTCTGCGTCTGCATCAGCCAGAACTTCTTGATGTGGCCATGGCCACACACTCTGGACAGGTGAGAGGGCGCCTGCAACATTGTAGATAAGCTCGACGCTTGGTGTAAAGCTTAAATCTCTTCCTGATTCCTGTCGGAGATAGCACCACAGAGACGACTACGACTCACAATGCTCCCAACTGCGCTGGAACAGAGGTCGACCAGAAGGAAGAAGCCATAGCCAGGATGGAACAAACTTGGACAAGAGCATTGTCAACTCAAAAGTTCACTGTCGACTGAAGATGGCGAGAAAAGGAGGAATTCATGGATCTGCGGACAGCAGAGCAAATTGTGCAGGCTATGAAGGCAACGGACAGCTTGACTGTGAGAAAAAGTGTTGAAATGCAGACACCGTTACGAAGCTGGGGTAAGTGATAAGGAAGCGCAGTCTCAGGGTCACACAGAAACCGTTCGAGGGGCTAGGGCTAGGGCTAGGGTTTAGGAAGTGCACAGAGAGAGAGTAGTTGCAAAGCTAGGGTTAGGGTTTTGAAAACGCAGAGAGGTAAGGGAAGGGGGTGCAGAGCCTGATAACAGAACGTACAGATAAGAGAAGGCAGTGCAAGTGATCACAGAATCACAGTGAAGGCATAAATTAGGGCTAAGTTTGCAGAAGAGAGAGAATGTAGAGAGAGAGAGAGATAACCTAGAGAGAAGAGAGAGAAAGCGAAGTCCAATCACGGATACCGCTAAATTTAGAGGCAAGCCAGCCTACTGCCCGCCGCTAAACTTAGCAACTACTTTTGACAAAACTTGGCGGCGCCGCTTGCTGAAACTCATTTACACCGTCCGATCTTGGCTCGCCCCTCAAATACCGTCGATTCTTGGACCTTACCCCTTCGTCTATGCTGACGGTCAGCGCACTTTTTAGGGTTTCGGAGCAGGTCCCATCCTGGCCGTCGAATCCAGCTTCCAAAGACAGCCGTCAATCATCGCCTGAAATATCTATTCTCCAAAAACTTGAACCCCAAGAAATCCTTAATTTATCCTCCCGCCTTGGGTATCCATTTGAATGTTATTAGGTGGGCTCTAGTCTAAATTCCTTTAAATTTAAATTCCTTATTAAGGTTATTAAGGATTCTTGGGAATCTAGGAAAATTACCTCTTTAGGTACCCATCCTCCTCGGAAAAAAAAAAGGGTTAAATGATATTTGTGGACCTTGGTTGCGCTATTTGTAGGGAACCTTCTTCTTGCTAAAGCTCTATAAATGGTAACCTTTAAGAATCTCTTGTCTTTCTTTTGAGTAGACATTAAATTCGAACATTAACGTCTTCTATAGCTCACACGATTACTAGAAACCTGGTGGACCACATAAATATGAAATCTTTTAAAAAATTCATACGGAGAGCAAACCTAATCTTGGCTTTGAAGAGATGCACGCTATACATTCTCCGCATCTATGTTCGCTCGTCACCATAGGCAACCATTGTCCCTTGAAAGGAGAACATCTGGCTATCATGTGTTTGTAAAACCTCTCTCATAAGCTTTAGCTGGACACCACCACATTAGGTTTGCATCATACTATAGGGCCATACCACTTAGAGAGATGCAACAAGCTTCTTATTATTACATTACCATAGGTGTGACTGTTATGTACAACATCGACTATAGCAGAATGAGTATGTCCATGATGAGTGCTAAATGTGTTGTTGTACCGACATCCTTAGAGGACAATTAGGAAAGGCAACCTGAAAAAGGAATGGACCTCAAAGATTTGCAATATTGTTTGCTATTTGTGGACCTTGGTTGTCGTATTTTTAGTAGTATTCGTTATTTGTGGCTTTGGTTACCCTATGTTTGTTGTGATGTAACCTTTAAAACAAGGGAATATTCCCTCTCTTTTTTTGGATTGGCATCATCTACTCAAATGGCCTCATCTACTCCATAGACTACAATAACGGGGAAAATTGGATAAACAAAGATAAGACAATATTTCAACTTGGATTCAAGTTGGGAAAAAATACACCAAATGCAAGGTTTTCTAGCACTACCCACTCATATGCTACCTCCAGTCAGTATTTTTTTTTTTTTGGTATTTTCATGTGCTAGTGCTACTCCACCTTTACCCCTCCTTACCATGGAAAATTTTTCTAGCTCAAAGCTCAAGACGTCGAAAGTAACTTTTTCCTTAATGCATAAAAGGTGGCTTTACACTAGTGCGTGTCCCAAGGAAGACACTTACTTGCAAACAATTGGAGGAATGAGCACCATTGCTCTTGGGTAATATTGGCCATTTATCACCAAATCTTGTCATCAATTTAGGTGCATTTAAAGTTATGTGTAGAGAGGGGAATTCTAGCAAGTCTAGAGCATATTAAAAGGTAAAGGCTATATTCTAGTTGAGGGTGACCTATTTTAAACACCTAATGTTTTGGTGGGCTTGTAAGCATTCTGTGTTTCTAAATCCTACCCCCACATTACACAAATCAAAGTTTTGAAATGGTGGGGATTTTACTTGCTTGATTAGCTAGGTAGCTAAATTGAGCCACCCATTCCTAATTGTGCTAGAATTAAGTTTGTTAGGTTTTCCTTTAAAACTTGCCATATATGAAGTGAAAAAGGAAGTCCCATTGAGCACATTTAGGGGCTTTACATAAGGCTGTTTGTCTAGTGATAGAAACCCAATTAGCAAGCCTTACATAGTTGCTTCACAAGGATCAAAATAGCTAAAATGGCATGCTCAATTTGTTTTGAGCCAATATCCTGCAATGATAAAACTATACAAATTGGACATAAGGTGGCTGTGATTAGAATTTGCCAAACTTGAGGTGATGCACCTAATATGTAAAGCCCCTTAACCAATTATAGGACCCCCTTCCCGGTCCAAGACTGCCAATAGAGCCAAGCTATAACTTGTATCTATGAAGAAATTTTAGCTAAGCAATCAAGCATGCATGTTCCTATGAACATGTCCTTTAATGTCTTACTTGGCATG
Source organism: Cibotium barometz (assembly GCF_041138505.1). Lineage (NCBI taxonomy): Eukaryota > Viridiplantae > Streptophyta > Polypodiopsida > Cyatheales > Cibotiaceae > Cibotium > Cibotium barometz. The sequence continues at coordinate 23,759,493 of NC_141056.1, forward strand.
ATATTTGAACACATATATATACCTTTACTTTTTTCAAAAAATATCAAAACTTTTTAGTGTATGGTAGGTTGAAGGTGGGTTCAACTAAGCCCACCCTAAGTATACAATGGCCCAAACAACCATGAAGAAGTTAATTATAAAGTCAAGCAAATGTAAAAGTAGTTTTTTATGTTTCATCAAAACTATAAATTGCTTAAGACTTTTCAAATAAAGAACGTTTAAGATGTTCCTTCAAGCTTAAACACGTAATAATATTCCAAAGGTTTCTAAGATTATAACATATATTTCTTTATTTGAGAGCTTGTAAGGTTGCATTTCATTGCTCCTTGTTAAAACCCTAGAATCTCTCTAGATAATTGTTATGCATAAGCATGTATAAATCGGGCATAAACTCAACCACCCACCACCCCCGAGCCCAAGGGATGCACACATGAATTATAAATGAAATACATCATACCTCTACCTTGATGTCCCATACCATCAAGAGGTATAACTCTACCTTGATGTCCCATACCATCAAGAGGTATAACTCCAATCCATTAGCATGTAGCTATAGTGTAAAATGGTAGGTGAGTAGTTATGATTCTCTACACAAGAGAGCATAACATAACCAAGCCTCAAGCCCCCCTTAAGTGTGCCCCATGCCCCTATTATATAGGAGGGCCCTCAAGTGACTCTTGACTCTCCATTTCCCATGTGTGACCCTTGAATGCCTGACCCTAACCTTAACCCTTAAGGTTAGTCCTAACCCATGCTCCACTAGAGCTTGTTCCCATGCTCCCATGCTCACAAGCCTAATGTGGATTAGCCTCCTAGTATATGCACACATAATGTGCATATAACATACTTCCCCTCTCTCAAAACATTGCACTCTTGCAATGAAAAGAAGAAGAACTGCACTGAACAATATCAACCGACTCCTAAGTTGAATCCTCTATTTCCCTATCTTTCCACCTAAATTTAACCTCAGGGATTAGTCAACTACAAAGTTTCCTTTCCCTGAATTCAAGTACCTTATCAAGTTCACGTTGAACATAGGATAAATCTTCGACTTCAACGAGTTCTTGAGGAGTAATTGTGTTATCCTCACCTCCCAGTTTCCCTTTCAATCTATTGATATGAAAGACTAGCTGAACTCTAACATGTGGAGGTAGTTTTAAGTTCAAACGCAATTGTGCCAATCCGATGTATAACTCAAAAATGGACCACAATATCTAGGAGATAAATTCGAGCATTCTTCTATTGACAAAGTCTGAGAACCTTTAGGAACATTAAAATAAACCAACGCTCCTAGTTCAAAAGACCGAGATGAGCATCCCCTATCAGTATAAAATCGTACTCTATCCTGAGCACTCCTAATAGAATCCCGAGCTTCGGTCATTTCCTGCATATCTCGCAAGAAATCCCTCGATGCATCAAGCTCGATGTCCTTAAGACCGACATCAATAGTAGCCCTGGGTTAACCCATGCATAAGCATGAACGGACTAAAACCAATAGCCGTATGTTTAAAACTATTATAGGCAAATTCCATGATTGGAAGATATTTTTCCCAAAGTTGTTGATTCATACACTCTGTTTGCCCATCAGAGTGCGGATGATCAGAGCAGTTCACATTCAAAGTAACTTCCTCGTTTTGTAAACCATTCGGAATAAAGTAGGAAAACATGGCATTATAACAGCAGAAACCAGGGATTCATTGGCACCCCGATATACCCACATCTGCATATGGAATAATCGACGTTCTGAGTTACCCATATCAATATAGAGAGTCATTAGCATCTCGATGAGTCGCATATGTTCATCTGTAAACCATCAGGTTGACTATATAAATCACCTAAAGTACGGAACTAGAGAAAGAACTGCCAACAAAAGAAGAACCCAAATTTTCTTATCCGAACACAACAAGATAAACTTGTTTAAACTCTAAAGAAAGAGATTTCAACAAGTGAAAATACCGACGAGATTACCCTCATCAAAACATGCAGGCTATAGATAAAAGAAGTTTATCTAGAGAATGCCCACAATATAACTTCCAGTGAATTTAGAAAATGAGATTGTCTTTGAATGTTGAGAGGTCAACATGCTAAGTGATGTAAACAAAGCAACAATCTTGGGCCCAAATTATCCCATAAGAGAATATATGTGAGGGATCACTAGCGTCCCATACCACCATGATACCATCCATACACACCTTAACAATTTGAAAACTCCCTAGTATGCCGTCTAGGAAAATATGAATAAAATCCTGTATAAAAGGAATAAAATGGCCTTATCCAGACTTTCACATACAAAAACCTATCTCTATATACGTGAGAGTACATCAAGGCATGACCCTTATCGAGTACATCATTAAAAAAGAATTTTGAATTATTGGTGCCTTTCTAATGATAACTTCCCAAAACACAATAAAGTTAGGGTAGAAAAATAACTCACCTAGATACATAACTCACCTAGATACATAAGCAACTAGGTATCCGAGTTGGAATATATACAAGAGTACAAGCAATATACTCCAAAATTATGTGCAAAAAACGAAGGCAAATGCTACCTTCAAAGCATACGACCACTAATTTTTGGAAATTTTTGGAAATTTTTAATTAACCCCGAATGCATTTAGAATACGAACGGTCAAAAAATTTTGGAATCCCAACGGTTTTTCGGGATACGGAAAGCCAAAAGTTTTGGGAAAAATGAAAAGCCAAAAAAAAAATCGGAATGTGAAAGGTCAAAAGTTTCCAGAATACGGAGGGTCAAAAAATTTTACGGAATTCGGAAAGCCAAAAGGTTTCTCGGGAATGCGGAAAGCCAAGAGTTTTCAAGAAAATAAATTCTAAAAATTTTTAGATAATTTTTTTTCTCAAAATTCAAATTTTTCTTTCTTTTTTGGGCTTTTTTCCAAGCTTTTTTGAAATGCCCTTTTTTGGAAAATAAAAACCCTTTTTTATATATTTTTAAAAGTTAAAAAAAACTTTTTAAACTAAGGGTTTTTTTAAACCTTATAAAAATGATTTTTTTTGGGGGGGGGATGTTCGCTGGCCACCTGCAGCGATCGCCCCCCCCCCACCACGTGCGCCAAAAGCTGTGAGAGAGAGAGAGAGAGAGAGAGAGAGAGAGAGAGAGAGAGAGAGAGAGAGAGAGAGAGAGAGAGAGAGATGTTATCTCCTCTGCATCTCCACTCCTCCTCTCCTCCATCTTCTCCATTCAATTCTCTCTCTCTCTCTCTCTCTCTCTTAACAGAGAGGTTAACTTTAATCATTTGATTAAAGTTTTTAATTAAACTTTACTTAATCATAATTAATATTAATTATGATTAGTGTTTAATTTAAAAAATCCCTTTTTAAGAGAAATTCACACGGGAAAATCAAAATTGAGAGGCGGAGAGGATCCCACGCACACGGGAGAGCATTTCATGTATCAACACGTCCCCTACTGCATTTTAGTAGAAAATCGATAGAAATTTGATCGCATACCCGCGGACAAAACCCGTAAAAAATGTATAAAAATATTTTTTTAATCATAAAAATGCTCAAAATTTTCCTTTAAAAATTAGAAAAAAATTTCTTGAAATTTTAAAAATTTAGGGAATCCATTCTACCAAAAATATCCACAATAAAATATGTGATATTTTTGTAAAAAAATTTATTAATGCTTATTTTAAACTACAAAAAATAGGAAAAATAGCATTAAACTCACGGAATTCCCTCGCAACGTCGATTCATCCATTGAATTGTAGTAACACGCATTCCAATCGCCATATCAATGATCCACGTGCAAATCATCAACACAAATCAACAAAATAATATTTTTATTAGTAAATATTAAAATTTACTTTAAAAAAATACCAAAAATTGCAAAGAAAAATCAACAATAATTAACTAGAGATTGCTCTGATACCACTGTTAAAACCCTAAAATCTCTCTAGATAATTGTTTTGTAGCATAAACATGCATAAATCAGGCATAAACTCAACCACCCAACCACCCCCGAGCCCAAGGGATGCACACATGAATTATAAATGAAATACATCATACCTCTACCTTGATGTCCCATACCATCAAGAGGTATAACTCCAATCCATTAGTATGTAGCTATAGTGTAAAATGGTAGGTGAGTAGTATGATTCTCTACACACGAGAGCATAACACATAACCAAGCCTCAAGCCCTCAAGCCCCCCTTGAGTGTCCCCTATTATATAGAAGGGCCCTCAAGTGACTCTTGACTCTCCATTTCCCATGTGTGACCCTTGGATGCCTGACCCTAACCTTAACCCTTAAGGTTAGTCCTAACCCATGCTCCACTAGAGCTTGTTCCCATGCTCACATGCTCACAAGCCTAATGCAGGTTAGCCTCCTAGTATATGCACACAATGTGCATATAACACTCCTCCTATTCTATAGCATTGTAAAATTCATGGTATAAACTTACTCATACCAATTGATATCATTTTCTTATGTGTGTGTGTACAACTTACCTTCAGTTTGTTGAATTTTGTTCCCTTTCGATGGAAGATAACAACCCCCCTAATTATGCTACTTATATGACTGCTTCATGAGGATTGTACCTTTATTTCCAAGTTAGATAACCTACTTAGTCATACTACATTATCATCGAAAAGTTCTTCAATTTTTTTCTTTTCATAGAATAAAATTCGGTAATGTGGTAATAAGAACAATATATATGTACACACTTTAACTATTCACTAGATGAGTTGAAAATTAGATTCAAGTTTTGATTGGGTATCACATCATCGAATGCAATTGATTACAAGAGATGAAGGCTTTCTTGTGTTGAAAATTAGATTCAAGTTTTGATTGGGTATCACATCATCGAATGCAATTGATTACAAGAGATGAAGGCTTTCTTGTGTTGTATGCCCTAAAGACGAGAGCTTAAATGGTGAAATATGAGGTGCAATGAAGGGTAGATATTATTGTCAGAAAGATTACACTACTAGTTAACTTATATATTTAATGAAATGAGCCTTTATTCAAGCCTTCATGTGATAGTTGGCATGTTGATTTGAAATGCATGTGATTGGTGCATCTTCTTACTCCTTCCAAAACCAACATAAAATTTGAATAAATACAACCAATGGATGTGTTTAGGGAGGCATTCAATACCATGTCTTTATGTGTAAGGTTACACCTTTCAAAACAAACAAGTCCCCCCCCCAAAAAAAAAAGCTACCCACCATAACTTCAACCATTATTACACAATGAGATTGTGCTTTTACTAGTTCTTAAAAGGTTTGCAATGGATAAATGTTCTCTTCATGTTATTTCTAATAAATAAGATGTGAGTACTTTTTAGTTGAAAAAAGTGAGGTAATTATTTGAATCAATAGAACTCAAAGACTATACATGGCTTCTCCTAGTGCAAAGGGCAAACACGAGGCTTGCAAAGCAAATGTTAAGGGTCAAGTATTGAATTCCTAAATAGTACCTAAGTATTTTCTTACGATACAATATGCCAATATTTATTAAGAAATATTTTAGAAACCTTACATGGAGAATTTAGTCTTTAAACACAATCATGTCCAATCATGCTACCAATCACATGGATCATCTCTATTTTAAAGCATCATAGAAAAAATTAAAAGAATGCCCTTACATAACTAGTGTTTATGGATTATCTAACAATGCAATAACACTCAAGATTGACAAGCTAAGCAAATCATTATGTGAATTTGAAGAAAAACATAGAATAATGGACATTTTTCATTTACCCTTAAGCTTTGTTAAATAACTCTAGGAGGATTTTTTGCTAATATATGAGTTCGAATGCAAGAAACAATAAATGACATATATATGAGTTCGAATGTTTGAAACTAAAATACATTATCGTGTTATAAATAATAAAAAAGAGCCTCTCTACTCATGTCTCATGAATTTTAACCTTTTTAATTTGGGAGTTTGTTGCTGCATCTTTATGTTTCTTGCATTAATCACAATATATATAAAAATCTTAGCTTTTCTTTTTATCGAATTCATGTCTAGTTGTGCTTTCTTGAAAAAGGATGATGGATTTGATAAAATGTGCACACTAATTTGCACTTGATCTTTGTCATGCTTGTCGTGCTCTTTGGCATGCCAACTCAATCACAACAATGCTTATAGAAAAATCAAAATCATGTTCTACGTATAGCTAGTTAGGTTTTGTGTGTAAGATCATGTAGTATGCCTTTTACATATGTATTTGTTTTTTAATAAATACATATGTGTAATCATGTATAACCATATTTATTTTTTAAACAATTTTGCAATCATGTGCAACCAAAATAAAAGTCAATCATGTATAACCATATTTATTTTTTAAACAATTTTTGCAATCATGTGCAACCAAAATAAAAGTCAATAAAAGCTTGATTACACTTTTCTCAAAATAAAATATGGCTCTAAAAGGTACTAGGTGTTATTCTTCCTTGTCCTTCAAAACAAAAGAAATATAAATTAAACGGTGCACCACCCTTTTTTATAGTTTCTAGTTTAATTTTTTAGGAATTATTGCATCTTAGTTTGCAGCAAATATATTTCGAAAACAAGGAATATCCAAAAGAACTTTGTGTTTAGCTTTTGAAAACCTTAGAGACTTCAAGATATCTTTGTGAGTAGCTCAATTTAGATGCAACAAGTTCTATGTTTTCTTATACTTTAGAAAGAAGAATGAGGCAATTCACATATAAAAATGTAAATACCAAAACCTAAGTAGCATTTTTTTATCAATGATAAAACACCATTATGTAAACATATTTACCAAAAAAAATCAATGATTTGTGTAATTGTAAGCAACCAAAACACCATTATGTAAACACATATAGCAACATCTTGACATTAACATGTTGACACTCCTTCACAAACTCAAAAAGTTCATTCAAATCCATCAAAATAGATTTAACCACGTGTATATGGTTATGTCAATGGGTTCATAAAGTAAAATTTAAGTGCCTTTTAGTGCATTAGACACACGTGAATGCCATATGTAAGGTGTTTTAACTAGTTTAGATGGAGCTTTAATCTTGTATATGGATATGGTTACAATGGCCAAATCATGATTGAAGAGGTCTATTTTTATAAGAGTTAGAGTTATATTCAAGCCAAATGAGTAGTAAGATTATAAATAGTTAGCTAGAGTTTCAAATTATACTAAAAGAGTCAAAGTAGCCCAAAAGCAACTTGGCTTTTGCTATATCAAATCATGAATGGAATATGCACCTTGTATACAATCCAACCATTTTGGTAAGGTATATGGCAAGAATTACTTTTTGTTCACTTTAATAACTTAGAAATACATTTTTAATGTTAATAGGAAAACATACATATATATGAGATTCCATGCGCTTTTCACGCACACAATATAAAAGACTTACATTATTGTATGGAAAACTATTTTTATTCATGCGATTGAATTTGTTGTCCTCTCGCACTCTCTTTTCTTGTAACCTTACTCCATTGTATGTGGATGAGTTTATCGATAGGGTTTAAGAAGGCATTGCCTCTCCATATCTTATGTGTGTTCTTTTTGTTATCCCCTCCCCTATTTATACTCCTCTCTTAGTTACTGGGCTAGATAATGCACAGAGATGACCACTTGTAAGAGCTCCACATGGCTTCATGCAACATAATTGTACATAAAAGTTATTGAAGAAGAGCTTGTAGACGTACTTGGTAGTGATGTGTGTAAACACACTAGCTGGGGCACTTTTTCCTCTTTAGGAGGTGTTTTTTCCCTTGCTAGTATACACCCATCTTGGGATATACTTGTCATCTTTTGTACAATACATATTCATTATCTATCTATCATCTCATTGTGTGCTCTCTTGAGCTTCTCCATTGTGTGTGTGTGTGTGTGTGTGTGTGTGCGCGCGCGCGCGCGTGTGCGTGTGCGTGTACACATTCTTGAAATCCTATTTCTAACATTTGGTATCAAAGCATACGCTTCTCGCCTTTGTGTTGATGCCTACCTTTCACCCCGAGTCGCATGTCTTATTGAATCAGATCAAGGATCCCTTTTGGGAGAAGAAAGAGGATCATGAAGTGTGTACTGTAGTTTTGTGGTTATATTTTCGTTTGCAGGCACGTTTTGGGAGCCAATCAGGCAATTTTCAACTTTTTGCAGACAACTTCAGGGACCGGATTTGCACTGTTCTTCATCATATTCTGGAGTGGTTTTATCAGATCTACTACAGAGACGGGTGTGCAGATACACAAGAAAGCATCAACAGACACTCACCACACTGGATTTGGTCTACAAGCTACACTTCAATGACATCGATCTCTACAACTTACGAGTAAAATTTATATTCACTTTACTTTGCATTTCTTTCATACACCTTGCAGGTATCCATTGTCAGCCACCTTGGTTACATCAAAGGAGCACTTAGCACTTTGCAGGTTGTATGATTACTTGCTTGGGTATTATTAGAAATGGTATTCAATAATGTATTTCACATGTTATTCATTGAGGATAAGCTTGATGAGACCAACTAACCCTTTATGGTCTTATATGATGTGGCATATATTGGTTTGCCAAACAAAGGGCTATGGAATGTTGTGGTTTGTATTGAGAAACATCATGGTTCCTCTGATGAACATGATGTAGAAGGCACATGTAGACACGGACTCAGTTTCACATGGTGCATTACCATAGCATAGAATACCTTCTACTACATAGGAACAAACAAAGTGGGATGGAAGAGATGCGCAAGCACATGCATTGCTTGCTTTGTCAGCTAAGAGGAGTATCATTAATCACATTTGGTCATGTAGAAATGCTAATAAACATGCAAGAGATGCACTTGCATCATTGTACTAGGTACGTAAGGAAGCACGTGGTGCCTATATATGCAAGCAATTAGAGTTAGAGCATATGAATGAGGGAGAATCCATGGACAATTTCCTTACAAAAATCAAGGATTTTAAGGAGCAGTTGGCTAATGTTGATGAAATATATTCTCATAGTTCATTGGTTCCTACTGTCTTGAATGCGTTGCTAGACTCGTATCAAGGTTTTGCTTCTACTATCATACTGGAAATCCAAATGCCTTGAAGTTTGAGGAGTTGGTTCTTGTGCTCTTGCAAGAAGAGCAATCTAAGCAAACCAGATCTGTCATGCATACATGAGATTAGGCTTTTGCTACCAGTCTCGACGAAAAGGGAAAAATAAATCCTTTCCTCAGGGTAGTTAAAAGTCGAAATCAAAGTCATCAGGCAAGCCTGCACATACAAGGAAGACAAGCCTGCACATACAAGGAAGATAAGCCTTTCCTCAGGGTAGTTAAAAGTCGAAATCAAAGTCATCAGGCAAGCCTGCACATACAAGGAAGACAAGCCAAAGAAAAAGGACATATGAAACTATTGCGAGAAACTTGGTCACTACATTAATGAGTGCAAAGGAAACAGCTGAAGAAGGAGAAAAAGAAAGACTTAGGTATGGCTGTAGGTGATGCATCATCGTCCAATGCAGAAAACAAAGAATCTGTAAACGATGCACATGATGATCAGGCTTTCATTGTGCAATGCAATTACAACCCTTCACATAAGGATGTATGCATGGTTGTTACAGATGTATATGTATGGGATTTTTACAGTGGTGCTAGTTTGCACATTACTTCTCATCACGCAGTTTGTTCCCATCACTTGAATCTACTCCATAAGGAAACATTGCAACATGTGAAAACAAGGAGTTGGTAAATTTGTTCTCACTATTGTAAATGGTGGAACAGTCACGCTTTTAGATGTTTTATATGTACCAAGGATCAAGAAGAACTTGTTATCTATATCTGCCATTACTAAGGCTAGCTCAGTGGTTCAGTTTAAGGATGACAGATGTATTGTTCATGATCGCAGTGACAACAAGACAATTGTTGCTTCTAGTACTTTGTTTCATGGCCTTTATAAGCTAGATGCATATGAAAGACAAAGACATGTTGTATGTACAATTTCTGCCACAAAGGTAATGGGTGATGCTAAGTCGTGTCATGCACACTTTGGTCACTTGAACTTTGGCAGTTTACTGCGTTTACATACATAAACATGACATGTCTGAGCTGCCACATCTTGAAGTCCCTATCAAACATGTTTGTGAGGGCTATATTATTGGAAAAATGCAACGGGCATCATTTCCCAAAGATTATTCAGTTAGAGCTATCCAAAAATTGTAACTTATACACAACGATGTATGTGGTCCTATAAGGACACCATCTATTGGGGCTACCTCTATTTTGTCACATTCATTGATGATTATTCTAGACATACCTGGGTATATCCATTGAAATAGAAACCAGAGGTTTTTATGTGCTTTAGGCACTTTGCTACGATGGTTCAAAACGCTTCTACATGTAAGATTGGTACCCTGCGTAGTACTGATCCGCGAGGGAGGGGGGGAGTATATGTCTAAGGAGTTTCATACATGCATGGCTGATCATGGGATAAAACACCAATGTATTGTGCCCTATACACCTTAGCAAAACAATGTAGCTAAACGTAAAAACATGTCTCTCATGGAGATGGCATGTTGTATGGTCAAAAGTTAGGAGTTACCCCATGGTTTCTAGCTAGAAGCAGTCATGTGTGCAACATATTTTTTGAATAGGTGTCCTTAAAACACTTTGCATACAATTACACCTTTTGAAGCTTGGAATTGCAGAAAGCCCTCTGTGGCTCACATACGCATTTTTGGTTGTCTTGCTTATGCACTTGTGTCTAAGAAACTTCGCAAGCAAGCTTGATGATAAGGCTGTTAAATGTATTTTTATGGGATACAATGCAATTCAACCCTTGCTTTCATATAAAAAATAGCAAAATGTATGTTGTGTTTGTGGAAGATGCAATTCAACCCTTGCTTTCATATAAAAAACAACAAAATGTATGTTCACAGGACATATTCAACACTCTCCTTCCAGGACACATTGATATAGAGTATTTGGCAAATCTAAGGAATGCTTAAAATCAGCCCACATAGGTTATAAATCAACATGTTTTTCGGCCCACATATCAGCCTATTAATGTGGAAAATGTGGATGATGTAGTTGATGAGAAAAGAAGGGAAATTGAGGAGTCAAAAAGTATGCCAAAATGGCTGGTGCAAACACTACATGAGAGAAAATTGATCACTCCTTTGCCTAGCAGAACAACTGCAGGTTCTCATCATGCATCTCATGTTGATGCAAGTTATGTGCTTATTGTGATGAAGAGGAATCTATCTCCTTTGATGAAGCAAAGGAGTCTAAAAATTGGATATGCAATTTTAAGTATGATTCGATACTAAAAAATGATACATGGGATTTGGTAGACTTGCCTCTTGGCATGAAGGCCATTGTGGTACAAAATGGGTTTACAAGCTCAAACGTAGAGCAGATGGTAGTGGTGAGAGATACATAGCTAGGCTTTGTTTGCAAAGGTTTATGCACAAGAGAAAGGCATTGACTATGGTGAAACCTTTGCACCCACATGTCGTATGACTACCATGCAGACTGTAATTGCATTTACAGCACGTATAAAGATTGGAATGTACGTTAGTTGGATATCAAAACTACTTTCTTAAATGGAGATTTGCATGAGGAGAGCTATGTATCTCAGCCTCATGGTTTTGTTTAGAAAAAGTCATGAATCAAAGTATGAAATTTGCAGAAAGCTTTATATGGTCTTAAGCAGGCTCCCAGAGCATGGTACGAAAAGATACATGCATACTTGGTTGCACAAGGTTTTCGCAATAACCCAATTGACAATACCCTCTATATTAAGGGGACTAATGATGTTTTATTCGTCATCATGTTATATGTTGATGACATGTTGCTCATATTTCAGCTTTTAAAGCTGAAATATGAGCCGATTTAGAGAAGTCTTTTGAGATGTCAAATCTTGGACCGTTGCACTATTATTTGGGCATTGAGTTTTGACAGCATAATGTGCTTAGCCTTGTTTATGTAAGGATCATTAAGGGACTTATCTCAAAGCTAATTTCTAAGAATGGGGAGTACAAAAAAAACTACCCATTAAGTATAAGAAAAAATACCCACCATTAAGTACAAGAAAAACTACCCATTATCTCTTAGACATTAAGTACTTAGTCCAAGAAAAACTACCCATCATCTCTTAGACATTAAGTACTTAGTACAAGAAAAACCACCCATCATCTCTTAGACATTAAGTACTTAGTACAAGAAAAAACACCCATTATCTCTTAGACATTAAGTACTTAGTACTTGAGGAAAAGCTACTTATTATCTCTTAGACATTAAGTACTTTTAGTACATGAAAATACGTAAGTGTGCTACTTATTATCTCTTAGACATTAGGTACTTAGTACATGAAAATAAGTAAGTGTACTACTTATTATCTCTTAGACATTAAGTAATTAGTTCAGGAAAATACGTAAGTGTGCCACCGCATTACAAAAAATGAGCTTGTATGATCAAGAATCGATAATGTTCACCATGGCAATTAGATACCCTCCTTCCTAACTTGGGTTCTCTCCTTAAAATCAATCACATGCTAACGTTAAAGATGCAAAGAATCCTTTGGATAAGGAAGTTTTGAGGCTCCCTTTTGAAATAAGGAGGTTGTGAGGCTCCCTTTAAAGAAGGAGGTTGAGACTTCCTTTAGATAAGGAGGTTGAGACTTCCTTTAGATAAGGAGGTTGCGAGGCTCCCTTTTGAAATAAGGCGGTTGCGAGGCTCCCTTTTGAAATAAGGAGGTTGCGAGGCTCCCTTTTGAAATAAGGAGATTGTGAGGCTCCCTTTTGAAATAAAGATCCAAAGGCCAAAAATGGGTCTTGAAAATGTTTTATCCATCTGGATAGAGTGAAAGACCATATAAAAGACTACTCTCGGCATAGGTCTCACGTTCTTAGCGGCCTAGGTTTCAGTGGATATAACTTGTTTATGTACATCTCCTTCTTGCATGGACCACTTTTTAACATATAGCATGTGTTTGTGTATGCAGTGTTCCACAATGATAGCTCGCGGTACATTTGTGTGTTTTGCAGAGTTATCTCCTTCACAAAAGAGGAAGAGAGCGAAATGGTCTTGGCACTTGACTGCATGAACATGTACGGATGCCCACACCTAAGCTATTAGTGTATTGTGCTTGCATTGCGTAGTGAAATGGGGAGCTAACCATATATATATTTTTATGTAGTGAAATGGGGAGCTAACCACCATGAATATATTTTTATGTGGTGAAATGGGAAGCTAACCACCTATATTTTTTTATTTAACCTTCTCAACTTGGCAAGAGTACATATGCGAAAGACTCTTGCAACAATGAGATCTTCCTTATGTAAAGGTATGGGACCAATGATTAAACAAGCCTAATGAAGCACTTGTCAAAGGAAGACACGGAGCAAATCAATGCAAAGCTGCACAATGGGAGAAAAGGTTCCACAAGCATGTGTGGTGGACTTTACCAATGGGACTTCTAATGCAGCTTGTATACAAGGTGTGTGTGTCATTATCTCTTACATTGTATTACTTAAATGGTTATAACCATCATGTGTGTGTAAAACTTCATCGGATGACTTTGGAAAAATATTGGGCAACAAGATTGAGTTTGGATCAAAATGATGGCTCATATGTCAAGGACCACCAACAAGTCGTGCTAGAGACAAAGAATGACGTAAAGCAATGGGATAATAAGCTTGCTATCATCTCAAACCTGGTAAATGGTGACGAGTGGTTTACCAAGTTGAACATGCTCAATTGGGACAAAGAGGAGCACTATGTTACCACACTATGTTACCATGGATAAGCTGAAGACCCTTGCTGAGACACATATAGATCCATAGAGGTAAGGAAAATAAATTATGGATAGCTAGTTTGTAGTTAACAATACGCTCGTAACATATGGTGTCAGATTACCAATTTCAAGATGGTTTTTGTACTGGATCGCATCCTTAACAAATAATTTAGAAAAGAATGGGAGGGTGGTGACAATAACTGGCAAGAGTATGTGGGCCGGCTCTTGTATTGGGAGGTAGTTAAGGTTAGGGTCAGGCATCCAAGGGTCACACATGGGAAATGGAGAGTCACTTGAGAGCCCTCCTATATAATAGAGGCATGGGGCACACTCAAGGGAGGCTGGGCTAGGTTATGATATGATGATGTTCTCTTGTATAGAGGATTATATCTACTCACCTACCATTTCACACTATAGCTACATGCTATTGGATTGGAGTTATACCTCTTGATGGTATGGAACATCAAGGTAAAGGTATGATGTACTTCATTATAATTCATGTGTACATCCCTTGGGCTCGGGGGTGGTCAGGTGGATGAGTTTATGCTTGATTTTTGCAGGTTTATGCATAACAATTATCTAGAGAGATCTTAGGGTTTTAACACTCCTTCTCTAGCCTTTTCTTGCACTCATGTATGTAGTGCCCTGGTTTCCTGCAATAGTGACACTTGCCCTTCTTTTTAGGCTTATCACCTTCTTTCTCTACATCCTTACCTCCTGAGGATTCTGATTTTGGTGTATAGCCACCATGCAAAGAAGCTTTACCTTTGCCTTTATGATTGGCAACAAAAGCTTGGTCACCAACTCGCATATTAGATGTATTTTGCCTAGAATGCTCTTCTTGTATCTTCTTGCTTGGATGCTCAGACTCCAACTGTTTGCGCATAGTATGCAACACGTGCTTCATTGCACACCTGGTATAATGTAGCAAGTGCATCCCTTTGAAGTCTTACATGACCAAATATGAGGAATAATGCTTCGCTTCACAGAAAGTGCAAGCAATGCATGTGCCTGTGCATTTGTGCCACATGTTTCCACTTGGGCATCTACCACTTCCTCTATTGGAACCTTGGTAGCCCTAACATGATTTGCCATCACATATGGCTACAAAATCTGATTAGCTTATGCAACTCGAAAGTCAAAAGCCACCTCATGGTTCTCTTCATGAGGTTCATCAAGAAGCAAGGTATCTTGAAGCATCCGACCAAGCCTCCTTTTCTCCATATTCACCGCCGATCAATCTCTGCCTTTTAGCCTGATCTTCAGACTCTGGCTCTGGCCCTCCACCCTCAAACTTCTTTGCATATTCTGGTGATACATGTGCCTCTACAAAATCCATATCTATGGTTCCCTGACTCATTTCCACTACTCAACATTGAAAATTAATGCTTCCACAAAAGAAGGAAAAAAGTTACATTTTAGCCCTGCAAACAAAGAGGAGAAGATCTACTACCCGGATGGAAAATCTTTCTACATGTGTGGCTTCGAAAGGGGGGTAAAACACTAGCACAGTTGATGGAACCGCTTCAGGCTCACCCACATAGAAATTAGGGCAAACACAAATATTGTGCAAACTAAAAATCTGCGCGCGGCCATGATCGCAAATTCTCCACTGCCCGGATGGAAAATCTATCTGCACGAATGGCTCCGAAAGGGGGGTAAAACATTAGCACAACTGTTGGAACCGCT